>NC_045753.1:16394802-16408463 GCF_008692095.1 Etheostoma spectabile
CACACACACACACACAACCACAGAACCACAAAAGATTCCAATGACCTTAAACTTCTGTAGTAACAGCATTCTTATATTACATAACAACACTAAAAACCTGTAAATAACCATTTTTGTCCCCCAGACCATGCCCCACCACACATTTTTGACTGACTTTACCACTGTCCCATGTTTTGTAACCATATTTACTAAAGTGGGATACCAGGAATTTGATAAAAATATAAAATATAGGGCTCACCTGGTAGAGCGTGTGCCCATATACAGAGGCTCAGTCCTTGCTACAGAGGCCACAGGTTCGGTTCCAACCTGCGGCCCTTTGCTGCATGCCATTCCCTCTCTCTCTCTCTCTCTCTCCTTTCATGTCTAAGCTGTCCTATCGAATAAAGGCCTAAAATGCCCAAAACATAAAAAATAAATATATATAACACACAGGCCAAAAAATAGCAGAATTGTTTTGTTAAAAAATAATTTATACTTCTTAAAGCACCCATATTATGCTCATTTTCAGGTTCACAATTGTATTTTGAGGTTGTACCAAAATAGGTTTACATGGTTTAATTTTCAAAAAAAACACCATATTTTTGTTGTCCTGCACATTGCTGCAGATCCTGTTTTCACCCTGTGTGTTTCAGTTTCATTTTTAGCTACAGAGTGAGACCTCTCACTTCTATACTATCTTTGTTGGGAGTCACACATGCGCAGTAGCTAGGTAAGATCACACATCAGCTAGATAACTCTTTCTCCAACTTTGGTCAGTACAAGGCAGGATTAGCTGGGAGACTTCTTCTAAACGAGGGCACACTTGTGGAATACTATGGTGAACTAGTGTGTTTTGTAGCAGTGTTTTGCCATCGAGAACGAGCTAGCGCGTGCCAAAGTTAGCCACCTCATCTCGGCTAGTTACGTAGAAAGCCGTGCTGATTTTGAACAGCTCACCCGAAGACTGAAGGCAGAGGACATTCAGAAACCTGTATCTCACTCAGAACAGCATGGATAGTTTTTTTCCAAGTTTGTATGCGTGTGGAAACACCAGAGACACAAAATAACACCCCAAATCCCTGAAAAGTGATGTTTTTTTCACATTATGGGCACTTTAATATCAAGTTTTTCAAAACTCTATAGCATTGGCCTTATGACGGTCTTTACACAAATTGCTTCCTGTTTAAGGATCGCTGCACCCTCATATATGATTGGACATTTGAGAGGTCATGTGATTTTAATTACATGACACCACAATTTTGTGAAACCAATAGTTTCACAGTCATTCATGTGTTTATGGGGGACCTACAAACACTAAACCTTTAGTGTCCCACATTACTTTAGGCAGTGTCCTACTTTAAGGCAATTCACCCCTTACTTATTTATTTACTTACTAACTATTGGCAAGTAAAATGACAAGCCATAGTCCTTAAGAACATTTAATTAGTCAATTTAATGTTCTTAAGGAAGGTCAAGTGAAACTCATCAAGTCCCAAATCCATAAGGGGCAATGGACTATAATAACAACTTCTTCAAGTCGCTGGTTTGGAACTTTGCAATTGCAGACGCTCTTCTCTTCCCTCAAGCTGCCGGGCAGACTAGCAGCTGCTTTGCATCTCATGAGATGAAAAGTCACATACTTTCTCAGCACGCTGGCATGGCTAGACCACATTACAGCACACACTGAGGCAGCTCCACCCTCAAAAAATGGACTAACTACTGTTCAGCAGATTACTATGTGTTTGTCTGATTCCGGCTTTAAGTCAATTTAAAATTCATCCATGCAGAAATGTAGAGTTTGAAGCATGTCTCTGTGAAGTCTGAGAGGGGAAAGAAAGCATACTTTTATATTTTCAAGTGTTTATAGTTCAATAAATCCAATTTCTGAAGAGGACTGCCTGTCTCTAATGAGTTTATTGTTAAAGTACTCAACATTTGGCTTTTATTTGAGATAAGAGTGTATTTAATTTTGCTCTAACACTCCTGTTGTGACCGACAGAATGTTCTAATGCGAACGCTGTAGTAGAAAATTGTTCTGCTGTGTGGACTTAACCACATACTGAGTGGAGCTATTCATTTAAGAAGGGGAAAACAAGGCTTCTAATTCAATACTATGCTATATTGTGGAATGTTAAACTGGCCTTTAGACACAAACGAAACAAAAACAACAAAAAACACTCCAAACAGTATGGATGGAAAGAGCATAAAAGTTCTTACAAGGCAGTTAATGGTTTCCATCTCTAAATGCTGTGGTTAGTTTCCATCACTTATTAATGCACAAGTCTGGATCACCATACAATCCTCTTATTGCCGCCCTAAGGGGATGATTGCATAAAAATCCCACACCTGCTCTACATTGACCATCCTGGGAGATTTTAATTAACCACAGAGTGGGAGTATAGGAGCTGCATGGGGGAGGTTGCGTAGACCAACAGAGCCCAGACACAGTCGAGAATCTGCAGGGGGAAAATAATGTCTAGTCTAGACACCTTTTTTTTTCCTCAAAAAAAAAAAGTACCTGAAAGTCAAAAACTAATTTAAACCCAACCCCCTTCTCTTTGTTGGTTTAGTACATGGTCATGTTTGACGAAGTCTGGACTCCAGCAGGGTAAGCCGGGCCAAAAAAAAAAAAGGTCCTGGTTGCTTGAGCAGTCAACCAAAAGTTTTAACAGGTTGATATTCCTCTGAGGAAATCTACTGTAGAGTTTTCACACCTTCTAAAAAGCCTGTAATGATGGTGTTGGATTTGTTACCTTTCTGCAAAATGGAACATATGATCACAGTGACATCTGCAGGATTAGCTCAGATTATGAAAACCTGAGATACAAACCGCATGAATTCATTAAATCGGATCACACAAGACTTGCTTTGTTGATACTAGAATTCAAGTGTTCAATAAATATGGAACATGAGTAGTGCACGTTAAATCCTGCACTACTCACCTCAAAATAATAATAATAATAACTTTTATCTAAAGCACCTTACATGACACCCAAGGTCACTTCACAAACAAACAACTGAAATGCACTTTATTTGGCTCTAAATAGATTGGTGCAAATTATTTTCTAGTCTACTCTAAAACAATACGCCCATTGACAGTTGTGGGTCGATGTTACTGTAATGGCGTTTTTCCATTAATGGTACTTGACTCGCCTCGACTCGTCTCGGCTTGACTCTGCCGCGGTGCCCCGTCCTCCTTTTTCCATTGCAGATTAGTACTGCCTCATGAGGCGAGCCGTGGCTGGTCGTCATGGTGGCAAACTGCCGTGACATAACGCGACACACACACACAGAACGTCAAAGTTGTGTTGTTTTTGATTCTCGGCATGTCACCCGCTGGCTAAACTATTTAAACACGACGGGTTTGTTCATGACACCGCCGTCTGTTGCTAGCAATGATGACGTAGTGATTAGTGACGATTCTCTCCGGCCAATCAGCAGTCTGCAAGTTTTCACGTCACCTTTTGGTATCGCCTCAGCTCGCTCGGAACCTCGACCGAGGTAGTACTAACAGGTGGTACCTGTTAGCAGGAACCAGGGACTTTTTTTTTGTAATGGAAAACCAAAAAAAGTAGAGTTGAGTAGATACCACGCTGTTGAAAAAATGCCATAAGTGTTACTCTTCTTCACACTTTCACTGAGGAGACAGAAAACAAACTTTCAATGTAAGAGATAGTCAAAGTTCTAGTCTTTTTAGTGTGAAATTCTCTCTTGTTTCCACACAGTTTCATTGCTGAGCCGCAATAGACAAGGAGAAGATTGTATTAAAAAAAGTCTGTAACTTTGGAAGAATTATCTGCCTCCAAATGCTGAAGCCTCTAATTAGCTTTGGTTGAATTGTATAGTGTACACTTGCACAATGACAACACGGGAACAATAACAGCCACCAAAAACTGTTTCAATGCACATATGGGTATATGAGATAGACTTGAGAAAAATGTAAACCTATCCTTTAATCTTTTACTGTCACCAAAGATGATTCTATATTTAAATGCACAGCTTGAAACATTTTTTATGTTGTTATTATTCATATATATTTTTGTCGAGATAATAATTAAGTTGAAGTTGATTTCTCTCCAAACAAGTCAAAGTCCCGTTTTCTTCAAGCACGTGCATTGGAAAGTTTTGACCTCTCTCCCTGATTTATTGCCATGTTGTCACTGCTATGTGTTTGTGGACTTATGTAAACATATAGCCCATGAGTTATTACCATGTATCTGGCAGACATGTCGAGGACATTTTAGGACAGAATATTAGCTGTGGAAGTGGACATGATGATACAACGTCTCCAGTTTCTTTTCTTTTTTTGTGTTGAAAAAAAAAAATCGCTTGGCTAAATATGTGGTTGTCTAGTGGAGAGAAGGCGCTCCCACTGTTGGCTGGTAGTGGCTTCAAGTTGAGCAGTTGAGAGTCCCGCAGCCGAACCATTGGTGCGTAATGGTGCACGACTGGACGGCAGATGTTTCACCACCGGGACACTCTGTCTCTGCACACTGAACCCCTCCGACTTTTTTTTCTCAGCGTAGGCGTGCGTTAACTTGCTGTCCTGAGTTATCTGTGGAAGGAAAAGGGACGAAGAAGGAAAAAAAAAAAAAAATTGGGCTACCTCTTCAAACCGTCCCGGTTTTTACCGGGGAGTTGTCGTCATCAGCACCCCAGATATCCCCCCCCCTTAGCTCCCTAAATGGATGGGACAGTCTTGGTCTATGCAGTTCAGCACAGGCCAAATGATTGGAAACAACTTGTGAATATCCGTGAATTTGGCGTCTAAAGGGAAACGCTCAGAAATGCACGGCTGCTTCGCTGGAGCTCAACTCTGAGGACTTTTCTCCTGCATTTGTGCTTTTTTTTCAGGAGGAAGGACTCCGCTCAAAGTTTACAACAGAAAGGAAAACTCAGTGCTGAAGTGGCAGCTCTCACACTATAGCGCTCGCTATGGATTGTATGTATTTATTGATGTGCTTTTCACTCAGTCAAGTATTTCTGGATCATGTTTTTGCTGAAGAAACACATGGTGAGTTATCCACTTAGGCAACTTTCTTTTTTTTGTGTAGTGTTAAAGTTGAGGAATGATCAAATAAAATGATGGCCTATTTTTATTGATACGTCCACATAATACAGCCTTGCTTTTCTGGATGAAGTCAATACAGTTTGTTGAAATGCTTTAGTTCATTTTATGTCCACATTGTTTTTACTCATAATACCCCAGTGTAATAAAGACATTCATTCTGAGTTACCTATAAACATATGCGTTAGGCTATATAAAAATATGTTTGAAACATGGTTTTGTTCTGTCCTCTATGATTCTGCATGCATTTTGAATCATTCAGCTTACTTTGATTTATAGTCTTTTTTCCATAACAACTTGCCGTAGGTCTGTAAATGTGATTCTCACTAGACACTATCTGTCCCATCAGAAAAACTCTCTGGAAAGTTAAGTGAATATGGTCTTATCGTGCCATTCAGCACAGACTCCCGTGGCAGATATATGTCTCACGTGGTCTCTGCTGGAAGTGGAAGTAAAGGTGATGCTGATGCTGATGCCGCCTCAGCCTCCGGCAGCAGCAGAAGAAGGGTGGCCCGCGGTGCCCCCGAGATGCCCCCGGTCACCCCTGCCTCAGCGCAGCACTTGTTTTTCAATGTCACTGTGTTTGGGAAAGAACTGCACCTCCGCCTTAGGGCCAACAGGAGGCTGGTGGCCCCGGGAGCTTTTGTGGAATGGCAGGAAGACTTTTTGGAAAAGGCCAAGGAGCATATCCACAAGGACTGTGTTTTCACTGGAGATGTGAGCAACATGCCGGAGGCCTCTGTGGCTATCAGCAATTGTGACGGACTGGTAAGTCAATGCATACTTGAAATATTAGTCTGATAGAGAGTGATGTAGCCGGCAGAAAAGATGCTTTTCATTTTTGGGCACAATGTCAGACAGTGTGGATTGTTGGTGTGTATTTATTCATCTTTAGAAAATCCACATATTTTCTGACCTACTTGCATATGCAGCAATAGTTCATTTTTAACCCACTATATCTTTAAAGTATCAAACATGCACCTCTGTGTAGGCTTAAGGGTGGCTCTAAGTTTGTAGTTTGGTTCTTTGCTGAGAGACTTCTTAAACGACATCTGCAGCATAATATCTGTGATGTCAATCTGTGTTCAGTATCTTCTGAACACTCTATTATTCTCTACTCTATTTATTTTTGCCAATTCCATAATACACCAGCAGGTAAATGAGGCAGTTTGAGCGTCCAGATCCTGCTCTTCCATTGGTCAGGAGGAACAAATGATGAGACTAGAATCAAGCTAGTCTGACTTATTAAGGAGCAGGAGACAAGCGCTCGAACAACTGGCAAGCATGATAGTTTGTGCATGAGAATAAAAACAGGAGCAGTGGGGTTGTATTGACTATGAATCCTTTATCAAAGCTGAATCCTGTCATATTTCTGTCTCTAACCAACTATCTTTGGCTTATGCATGGCATGTAGTTAGACAATCAAAAGGTTCAATTTTGTTACTTAAATTTGCATCAATTGATTTTTACCCACTCAGGGGCAGCGCACAAGCTGTCAACTAAACATTGACATTACTTTATATGGTGTACGTGTATATTCACTTTCTTTTCAGCTCTGTTTTTGATCTCCACTAACCCCTTCAAAAAATGTCTCTCTTTAGCAGCTGAGTGCCAACTATGTTCAACAGCTGGTCACTGAAGTTGCCACTGTTTGGTTGGAGCTTTGTGCCTAAAAACAGCTGCAGCTACATCTGACAATGACACTGATGATAGCAGCAAGCTAAAACCATAAAGTTGAGGGCTTTAAAAGCAAAACAATGACCTGAAAGTTGCTAAAGTGCTTTGTAAAGCTGAAGGGAACTGCAGTCTCTGTGGGTTCATTACCATGAGGGATCCCTTCACTTCACTAAGGGCTGCACTGGAAATGAGAATTGCCATAAGGATCAGACACGTATAGTTTACTAACATGCTTTTATTTAACCGAAAAAGTCAAACATCTTTGGCTGTATTGTTGAATGTCTCATATAGCTTTCTCCCACACAATGGTTGAAATAGAACCCTAAAAAAGTCAGCAAAAACGTTTCTTAGCCATCAGAGAATTGAGCAAATCATGAAAAACAAAGATTACATTTTTTAAAAGCAGGCTCCCACACAGCTGTCTTACAACAATCTGTTTCACAGCCTAAATATTGTTGTGGGAATTTCTGAGGACCATACTCAGCAAATCTGCCAAAATCTGTTTCCTAACTTTTTGGTTTTAGTGCACAACTAGTAGGGCCAAAATCGGTTGTGAACTTAATTTGACATGCGGGCCAGATAAAAATTTGTGAGGGGCCGGATTTGGCACCAGGGCCTTGAGTTTGACATATATGCTTCAGGGGGACTGTGGCTCAGGTGATTTGACCCGGCTCCTCCTGACCTGGCCCCTCCAGTTTGCGTATTTAAGTGTCTTTGAGCAAGATATTGAACTCCAAGTGGCGAGTCGCGATTGGGCAGGTCATCACCTTTCTAAAGCACATCCGTCCCCATTGGTTTGTGAATGTTCGCGTGAGTAGGTGAATGAGAGGCAAATTGTGAAGCTCTTTGTCCGGTAAGGTAGACAAGCGCTATATAAATGCAGTCCATTTACCATTTTAGTAATTTCATGCCTTAAAAGCTCTGTATTTAGCCTGAAGTAAAGTTATTTTAAAAAATAGGCCTTTCTGAGCGGTGTGTGTCTTCCATTACCACCAGTCTGTTTGACATTTGCCATCACGGCCATGAAAACGCAATTTGGAGGAAAGCCGAGATAATATTTGTCTCCACATGAGACAGAAACACACACACACACACACACACTTTCAATCATGCAGTCCTAGGTATTTGATTGAAATCAATTGTTAGCAGCTAGAATTGTCACAAGCCCACAATTTCATCTCTTTGCTTCTCGATGCGTTTGTCAGGACAGTTGAGCTTTTGACGTTGCGTCAGCACACCACAAACAAACAATGGACGCCTCTTGTATTGTTTGTCGTCATCATTGCATTTTCTCTCTCTCATTGCTTCTCTTTATTAACACTAAACCGCGCTCAAGCTGAGAAAACTTCACAGAGCTATTTTTTCTTTGTCTCCTTTAGAGAATCAAGACAAAAAGTGAGGCAATGCTGTATATTCAATGCTCAATTCAAACCTAATTGCATGAAATATTCCAGTCTTTGTCACTGTGCTCTGGGATTTCTATCAAGGCCTTATACAGTAAGCAATAATAGTTAAGAAGTTATGAGCTCTGTAGAGAAGCCAAGGAGTTATGATCGAAGTCCAACAGAAAGCATATTTCAAGCACAAGTCTTTTGTTAGCTCCTGTTCTACTAGCTTTTATTTTAGCTTCTCTTATACTGTAGATAGATACTTGTTCATTCATTCATCCAAACCTTTATTTAACCAGGATAAAAAAACTCCTTGAGATTAAAAATCTCTTTTACAAAAGTGTCCTGGCAAGTGGCAGCTGCACGGTTTCAAATAGACACAGAGACACTTACAGGTAAACACACACACACAGTTTCACTCATGTTAGAACAACGTCATCACGTAGAAGACCCAAGTCTGAGATTATTTTTGATGCATTTGTAGATGAGATAACATGTGTTCTTCAACTGAAGCACATGTAGTGTGATATTTCTGGATAGTTGCTTCGTCTTATGGCGCTCAGTGTGTTGTGTGTCTCTCCTGTTTTAGAACATTTAAGTTTGACAAGGTTGTGTCATATTCATTTCTGTGAAAGATCTGTTCCGGATCACACAAAGTGTATTATTTGTGGACAGTTTTCATAACGTTTGCAGCTAATATTACTGATATTGAGGTCTATTTGAGTGTATTATGCAGTTTGTGGGACAATATGTCTGGAAATATGCTTCTGTTGCATTTTTCAAATGTTGAACTTTGAGCATCATGTCAGCATTCACCTCTTCGGTGGCAGCGGAAGAACTAGGCAAGAATATCAGCTTGGCTAGAGATCACTCATGGCACATTGGAAAAGATGTTTCCTTTGTGATTTGGCTGTAGTCAGACTCTTAGGAAGACTGTCCATGCGTTTCATTGCATAACATAAACATAGACCTGTCTGTGCATGCATGGGTTTTCGGGAGGCATTTGAAGTTGAACAGACAGTTTGCAGGCAAATTATTTAGTCTGAAGTATCTCTTTGATTTTGAAGGACAGAGGAGATGTCTGATGAAAGGAACAAGTTTGGAAGAAGAAGAACCTGAAGCATGCACTGAGGTCACCGCATGCGGGTCTTATCTCTTTGATACATTGCGTTGTATATCTTTACGTATCACCGGCAATCCATCTTCAAAAGTATGTTTGATGTGTTACTGTATTGAAGCAGATGGATATCGCAGTTGCATAGATATTCTTTAATTCCTACGGCATTCTTTCTGGAAACAAAGTGCTCAGACTTGAAGAACACGCCAGCAGTCATCACAGCTTCTAACCTTGCATTTCTTCAATTATTTCATTACTTCATTCAGCTGAATTCCCATGATAAGGCTTGCTATCAGTGTCTCCTCTGCAGTAAAGCCGCTCACACAGAGATGACTCTAATAGCAAGGCACAAGTAACAGATTACGTTAACTTGGTCTCCTGCCATGTGCCCCGGGGTGCAAAGTGTATGGCATTCCAAGGTCATGACAGATAACTAATTAATAGAGTAAAGCTGCAAATTAATCTGATATCTTCTGGACATACTTGGCCTCACAGCATTACCAGACTGTCAGCTGAGGTTGCAAAACAAGTGAATGACTTTAAAACAAGACCTGCACTTTCAGTTTCATTTAAATACAGAGTATGTTTGATTGACTAACATGTCAGTGTCTGCGATATCTTCCCCTCTGACTGTAATGCCTGCTAGATTGCAACAGCTGTATGCTCCAGACGAGTATGGACTATTGCTGTGGAGCGATGAGTGATGGCTATGATAATACCGGTGCTGCTCATCTGTTGGGTATTAGTGCAGATGATGGGCTGATTGAGTTACATGTGTGATGGAAACACGAGTGCCAGATAACTGCAGTCGGAAGAGGGCTATTTCTGTGTCCATCAGTTAAAAAAAGAGGGAGCCACCTAGCAACAGTCAGCAGGCTTACTTTTTTTGGGGTGGTGGGGCAGTTTTCCATCCGTTATAGATGGAAAATGCTTGCATAAATTGTTCTATTCATGTGTGTTTGCAGGAATTCTGCACAGGGCTGGTCCCAGTCCAGTATTCCAGTACTCTGCTGGCACTGTAGTAAAGGCACTAAATTAAGAGCTCCATCAGTGGAAGTCCAACATCCCAGCCAATGATTTTGATTTATTTCAGTCAAATCCTTTTTTTGTGACAGTATGTCTGTCTAAGCATGTGTCTGTGTGTGTGGGCTCATTCACACACACACTGTGATACAGGACATGCATACCTACAAACACACGCACACATGCATGCATGCATGCATGCAAACAAACACACACACACACACACACACACACACACACACACACACACACACACACACACACACACACACACACACACACACACACACACACACACACACACACACTCACACACGCACACACACACTCACAGATCACTTCTACATTTACTTCTACCACTCCTCCTAATAATAATAATGATGATAATGATAAAAAAAATACCAATAATGATATTCATGGTAGTATGAATCCTTTTGAGCAGAAATCAATTTTAATTTTATTTCACCTTTTATTGATCTAGGTAAGTTGATTGAGAACAAATTCTCATTCAGACACATTCCTGGAATACCTGGAAGCTGCCCAGTACAAACGCAGTCTGATCTGCTGGCCTCTGATTAGCTCCACTGGAGCGGTTGGGGTTAAGAGCTTTGCTCAAGGGCACCTCAGTGGTGGTAATGAGGGAGGGAAAAGCGCTGCTCTTTCACTTTCCCCACCTGTCAGTCTGGGGATTAAAGCAACGACCTCGCAAGCTTGCTTCTTTAACCTTAAAGTTTAGGCCTCCGGTGACCTAATTAGGCTCTCACAGCACAGCAGCATCCTAGTCTTCCACTTCCATTAAGTGATCCAGTTAATTGGAGAATTATTACAACTCATCTCCTCTGTGATATTAGTTTTAAACAGATAGGTGCCAGTAATATTATGTCCAATTTTCTCTTTATAGTCTTCGTTGTGATCACCACCTATGCTTACCCTTTGTGGCTTTGTACAGTGAGATGTGAAAGCTGATAAAAAAGGAATTAAGTAGTAATCCCCTACTCCCACAAGCTGTCTCAGCGATTATTTTTAAACCTGTGACTCTGCCAGAGTCCAGCACCACTCAGCCATGATTTACTTCCCAGCTTATTGATCCTTTTATCCAGCATCACCAGCTTGTCCTTTGCTGCCAGAATCTTTTGAATAATCAATATAGGTCAGATTGGTTATGGATTTTGTACATAGAATTCAGAAAGTAAACCGTGTGACCTTTGGGAAATTAGTGTGCATACCTTGATCTCAGTGGTTGTCAGTGGATTACCGCTTTACTCACTCCCTCTCTGTGTAATCAACAAAGCGTGCCTGGAACCGAAATTACATGTTTCTTAACAATCTGCCACAAATTGCAGGTTAAGCCCCTAGGCCTAGAATGACGGGTGGACTTTGATTTCCTTGCACGTTGCAGCTCAAGCATGGCCTGTGCCACTTGTTCCATTTCTATATTGTGTGTTGTTATTGTACCTTAAGGGATACATCCATGGGATCCCAGCATTTTAAAGCTAGCAGTATGTTGTGGCAGTGTCTGTCTTTGATGGGGTAATTTGTTATTTGTTCAATTGATTTGAAATGTTTTTATGTGTTTACTTTACTGTGTCCTCTCATCTGAAACCAAAGCTATGCCACTGTCTGTAAGCATATTCATGCATAACATATTTGTGTGATTTCCCCACCTCTCACCTCATTTGTTTCTTGCCCTGGTGTGCATGCTGCACTGAGCAGGTGACAGACTCCAACTGCAAGTTTGCACAGCAGAAAAAAATCTCTCTGAAATTACATACAGTAAATATCCACCTTCAAAGTTGTTCTAACGGATGTGTGGAATTTAGTACACTGGTGAGCTTAAGGGTTAGCTATATATGCCTTTTTTGCAGTGTCAGTGACACCCGCTGGATGCCCCACTGTCTGGGCTTCAGAGTGTTTTTTACTAAATAGTGTCCTCCACTGACCACGGCAGGTCTCATAATTGTCCCAGGTGTATGAATGCTTATTTCCATTGTGGCAACCTGATGACCTCTGCATCACTTCACCTCTTTGCCTGGAAGAACTAATCTCTCTGTATTTTAGCATCACAGTGTGAAATCTTAACAGCAAACAAACCAAAACAAACTTCACAATTCAATTTGTCTAAAGATGAGTTATGATGAGTGTATGTTAAAAATGAATTTCACTCAGTTCAGTGTGATGAGCAGACTTTTGTTATTTATGACTCAAGGCGCCGGTGAGGCCCAGGCTCAAGGGTGTAATTTCCTCTGTGGACAAAGCAACATGTCCGCCCCTCACTGTTTTATCTGACAAAGTCAACTTAAAGTGTAAATGACTTGATGATTGCGCTACAGAAAACAGTCAGTGGATCACCAAATATAATATAATTCTGAACCAAGCCCATGGAAATCCATCCAACAGTTGAGTTATTTCAGTCTGGACCAAAGTGGTAGACAAACTGGTTGAGCCTTGAGCCACGCTGTTAGCTCGGCTACAAATAGATAGGCTAAATGTCATTAATTATACATAGATGTACTTGAAATCCAATAGCTTTGTGTCCCCACTAGACTTCACTATGCAGTGTACATATGTTTACATTTGGTTCCTCTGTAGGCCATTCCAGATGCTGCTGTGCTCTCACCTCACAGGCCCGGCGTATTTTTCCACCCACTGCTGAAATAAGAGACCACAGAGGAAGTATTCGAGCATGTCTTACTTGGCATTTCCTGGTCAGAGGCTGGACAGATTCTTTCACTCCTCTTTGCTCTCGCTGTCACATGTCCATGCTTAAGCTTGCAGCATTTGTGTTGTTAGTTCCAAGCTACAGCATGCCGAGGAGTTTTTTTTAGGCACAATGTTCTCTTAACTGCACTGTATTTAGATTTCTTTTTGCAGTTGTAAATACACAAATTCTTGCCAAAGTCTTGTTGGTCTGCCTTCTTTACGAGTATAATGATAGGCTGGATAGATTTCTTTTTTTTCTTTGTAAGAAGTAGGAAAATGAGAAATAAAATAAACTGCACTGTGAGGTGTAATCAGAAAGAGCAGTTTTTGCTGGTTAAGTTTACCAACATGGCAGCACAACTTTTTTGTTTTTTATTTCTATTTCTTTTCTTCTTTTGCTGTTTCTCAGCAATCTCTGGGCGGCCCCGGCACATTCACATACTGCCACCCCATCACTCGTTGGATGGAGTAGTGTTTTGGTGCTTGTGCGTACCTTTCTGTTTGTTTTGTATTTACACAGCCAGGGCAGTATGGGAACACAAGATTGTTTTTTCAGCGCACACAGAAAATAGAGAGCTAGGTGACTTTGAGGTGATATTTGCAGAATTTGACAGTGAATTGGACTAACATTTCTTCTCTCTATACCTTTAAAAACAAAATGGCCCTGACATAATTTCATTTGTGATAACTTGATTGCCTGTGTGCAAGT
>NC_045753.1:16408473-16422024 GCF_008692095.1 Etheostoma spectabile
ATATTTCATTCACTCAAAAAAAGCTGCAAACCACACGTCGAGTTTGCTCACAAAGCTCTCATATTAAGGAAATGCTCGAACTGAATCAATGCAGATTGAAATGTGGTAAAGAAAGAAAGTTGGTTTAATAGTAGCTTTCCCAGTGAAAATTAAAATGTTCGCACATTCTTGTATCATGATTGTTGCCATTAATTGCAACAATTCATTAAATGCCAATAATTAACCATGATTGTTAGAGTACGTTAAGTGGCCTGAAGTATATACTTGTGCACTAGTGTCTGTGTTGTTCTTGTGTATCTCTTTAAGGGACGGCATGTGTGTATGCATGGGGAGCATGTGGTAGAGCAAGTGAGAGAGTGCAGGTGATTAGCTTTGGAGAGCACTGACTCTAGAGGCATAGAGAGAGAAACAAAGTGTCTCTCCTTCCTAACCACAGTCAGAAATATGATGCAGGAGAAGTTAACCTTCTTCTTGGTTTTCAGGTAGTTTACGAAGAAGGAGAACCCGGATATGAGTAGATGGAAATGCAACGCTACCAAGCCATGGCCAAGCGGAACAGCCACAGCTGTTGCGGTCTGCGTTTCTGCAATGTGTAGATAAATGTTTTGAGAGGTGCATGTCAGGCTTCAGCGTAGGGTCCCAAGGGTAGGTCTAGTTTGTACATGTACCTACATACGTACCTACGGCGTTGCTTTTATGCAGGACCATAAATTGGGCTTAAGAGTGAACCAGAACTGGAAGTTGGCTTCCATATGCAATCCTAATATTTGCAGTCTAAACATATGCAATCTAAATATTTACCTCCAGTTACATTAGGTATACAACAAAGAGGCCTGAATCAGAGAATGTTTTCTTCATGTAAATCAGTGCATGGAAATGTTTGCGCTCATGTGTTGTGCCAATGCCAATCAAGACACAGCATGATTACTTCACAGCTCAGATGCTGAAAAGGAGCATGCGGGGAAACAGTCACTGCTAATTTATATAGACTGACCAGATTTGAGTGTGGGCGTTCCTTTTACTGAACGCATCCTGCAGAAGCATCTCTCTGGTTCTTTGAGATTCAGCTCCTGTATCCTTCTTTTACAGACACATGGGATCAGTGTCAGACCACATGCTTTTATGCCATTAACAAACACCCATTTTAACTGCACTGTTTGTGTTGCATTTCTGATGACATTCTGGTGAATATTCTGTTGAAACACAATTTCACAATATTTCCAGTGCAGCTACAGCAGAAGTACATTAGGCTTGCTTGAGAGGAAGTGACTACTCAAAAAAGTAAACTCTACTTAAAACTGTACTTTAAAAGTGGCTTTGAATTCTTTGAACATCACAGATTGGTTTCAGACTAAAACCGAACTTTGAGTTAATTGAAATATATACATATCATATACATATGTATATCATATATCATACAGTGGTGTGAAAAAGTGTTTGCCCCCTTCCTCATTTCCTGTTCTTGCAGTTGTCACACTTAAGTGTTTCGGAACATCAAACCAATTTAAACAATAGTCAAGGACAACGCAAGTAAACACAAAATGCAATTTGTAAATGAAGGTGTTATTATTAAAGGTGAAAAAAATCCAAACCATCATGGCCCTGTGTGAAAAAGTGATTGCCCCACTTGTTAAAACATACTATAACTGTGGTTGTCCACACCTGAGTTCAATTTCTCTAGCCACACCCAGGCCTGATTATTGCCACACTGTTACAATCAAGGCCACTTAAATAGAGCTGCTTGAACGTACATAGTCCACACCAGAGTCCTTAAGACTAACTTGCCGAGACACAAGAATTCAGAACAATTGAGGAAAAAAAGTAATTGAGATCTATCAGTCTGGAATAAGGCTTTAAGCATCGTTGGGAATCCAGCGAACCACAGTGAGAGCCATTATCCACAAATGGCGAAGACATGGAACAGTGGTGAACCTCCCAGGAGTGGCCGGCCGCCCAAAATTACCCCAAGAGCGCACGACGACTCATCAAGAGGTACAAAAGACCCCACAACAACGTCTAAAGAACTGCAGGCCTCACTGCCTCAGTTAAGGTCAGCGTTCATGCCTCCACCATCAGGAAAAGACTCGGCATAAATGGCCGCATGCAGAGTTCCAAGGAGAAAACCACTGTGAGCAAAAAGAACATCAAAGCTCGTCTCAATTTCTCCACAACACTCTTGTGATCCCCAAGACTTTTGGGACAACATTCTGTGGACCGATGAGACAAAAGTGGAACTCTTTGGAAGGTGTGTGTCCAAGTATATCTGGCGTAGAAGGAACACTGCATTTCATAAAAAGAACATTATACCAACAGTAAAATATGGGGTGGTAGTATGATGGTCTGGGGCGTTTTGCTGCTTCAGGACCGGAAGAACTTGCCATGATAAAAGGAACTATGAATTCTGCTGTCTACCAAGAGATCCTGAGGAGAATGTCGACCATCTGTTGTTACTCAAGCTGAAACGAACTTGGGTTCTGCAGCAGGACATGATCCTAAACACACCAGCAAGTCCACCACCGAATGGCTGAAGAAAAACAAAATGAAGACTTTGGAGTGGCTAGCCAAAGTCCTGACCTGAATCCTATTGAGATGTGTGGTATGACCTTAAAAAGGCGCGTTCATGCTCGAAAACCCTCTAATGTAACTGAATTAGGACAATTCTGCAAAGATGAGTGGGCCAAAATTCCTCCAGGAGCTGTAAAAGCCTCATGCATGTTATCGCAAACGCTTGGTTGCAGTTGTTGCTGCTAAGGGGGCCCAACCAGATTAGGTTTAGGGGGCAATCACTTTTTCACACAGGGCCATGAGGTATGGATTTTTTTTCACCTTAATAATAAACACCTTCATTTACAAATTGATTTTGTGTTTACTTGTGTTGTCCTTGACTATTGTTTAAATTGGTTTGATGTTCCGAAACACTTAAGTGTGACAAACATGCAAAGGAACAGGAAATGAGGAAGGGGGCAAACACTTTTTCACACCACTGTATATCATTGCTGGGATTGTTCAGGTGCCACTGTAAATTCCGCTGGATGACCCTCATTTCGGCTTGATGTCCGTCGCCTTCCACTTCTTTTGTGTTGGCAAGTTCCTTCCTGAGGCTATTTTGCAGAAGCACCATTACTCCGTCCGGCAAGGTTATTGCGATTGGTTCAAAGAAATGCCAATAATCGGGGTGGCCTATAGCTCACTGTGTAAGTGCGCTCGCCCAATGTTGAATGAGTCCTGCAGCGGCCCGGGTTCGAACCCAGCCTACGGTCCTTTGCTGCGTGCCATCCCCAATCTCTCTCTCTCTCCCCCTTTCACATGTCTATCCACTGTCTCTGTCTAATAAAGGGAAAAACCCTGAAAAAATAATCTTTAGAAATGCCAATAATCCAGAGCACGTTTTTCCCCCATCCCGGAATACTGTGTGGACTAGCCAGACCCTCTCCACAGCGCTGTAGAGGAAGGTCTGACAATGCGAGACCATTAAAAACATAAAGCAGATAGAAAGATGTGGCTCGTTCAGTCCGAAATAATTTTGACACTCTTGGTAAAGGGCTTGTTGGTGATGGACCCTAAACTGCATCTAACTGGGTCATTCCCATTATCCAGCCCGTTTAAAAAAATTCCAATCAATCAGGTACACTTTAATTACTTGCCCTGGGTGAATTACCACCCTTTGAAGGAGAAGGGTTGCACTAACTGTAAGCCTTCTGTTTCCAGGCAGGTCTGATCCGGACTGATAATGGGGAGTTTTTCATCGAGCCCCTTGAGAAGGGCCAACAGGACGTGGAAGTGAAGGGGCGTGTCCATGTGGTCTACCGCAGGTCAGCCATCAAGCGGGAGACGGGCCAGAGGAGGGAGGACCTCCACAATGAAGGTAGGCGAGGAGGAGAAGCTTGACGTCAGTTGAAACAAAAAAACCACTGTGTGCGTTTGTGTGTGTTTTGACTGTGTGTATACGAGAATGAGTTGTGTGATCACGTGCATATGTTCAAGAGCGAGAAGAAGAGTAAATATTGGACTTCCATTCATCAGGTGGACAAAAACACGACTCAAAATGAATGCTAACGTCGCTTCATGTGTGGTAGTTTGGTGAACAGGCTACCGTTTGGTAAAACGTTCGCCATAACAACCAGCAAAAGAATCAGAAAAAATGTATGCAGCTTTACCTTTCCTTTGCGGTCACACGACGCAACTCCATCATGTATTCCTTTTTCAATTCCTTCCTTGCTACAATCATAGCTCTTTTCGTTTTACTCCACAACACTCAAGCTTAATATTAGTCAAGCCACTCATTCACATTTTCAAAGCCTCCTTTTTTTACCACCAAGATTTTTCTATACAGTGATGCAGCTAGATTTGTATTTGTATATTGCTGCCATTTCTACCTTTTCCATTACTGTTTCTGTACCCTACGCAAAACACCCTCAGTCATCAACCTGCTCTAACAAGATGTTATTCACATAGGAAGGCATTAAGGTCCTGTATTTGTAGCCTTGATTAAAAGCTTCTTGTGGATTTTTGTGTTTTTTTGGTAGGGCTAGGCAATATGGCCAAAACGTTTTATTCCTATATAGGTCATTATTTCATATCTTGATATTGATATATATCAAAATATAGCATGTTTTATAGAAACTACTTAAAGGTAAAACCTATTTTTGTATACTCACGTGTGAATGAAAAACTTGACAAACGAGAAGTAATGAGTAATTCTTATTTTAGTAAGCACTTTAGTGCAACATGAACATAACCGTTTCTAGTGAAATTATAGATTAAAAAAAAAAAAAATGTCCAGCTATACAATGATGCTGACACTGATGCATGCACACAATTAGTCTTATGTTAAAACAAAACAATCTTCAAATGATATTCTATCAACGTATTTACTATACATCAGATATGAGATATAGAGAAATATGAATTGGAATGTGCTGTTTAGACAACGTAATTCGTTATCATTATGATTTCATTGAAAGACAATAAAGTATATAGAATTATCGCACAGCCCAAGTTCTTAGTCTGATTTTTGTCCATTACAATGCTGTCACATCCTGATAGGAGAACCAATGTCCCAATTAAGGCTGTCAGTCTCCTTTGATGTTTCCATGCTACAACATTAAAATTAAATTATGTAAGAATATGTGTTATTGATGAGATTTAACTGTGACAGTTGTTAACAGCTTATTAAAATAGTCCAGTGTTTGCAGTTGTTGAACACATTTATCTTAATTTGTTCTGCTGCCACTGGCGCAAATAGGTTGTCACCTGTTAAGCATTTATCGGTTTATCTGTTATTTTTTTGTTATTTAGTCATTTTGGTAGATTTTCCTGGAGCCAGTTGTCGGAGTTATTTCTTTAGCAGAACATGGCATTCATCCTTCATTTTTCTACATTGTACTTGTAAAAATACCTCATCCAATTGATTTTCTGGTGTGCACCAGATAATGTTTCATGTCTCCATTTGTATCTGGCAGATACAAGAAAAGATTATTATAATTCATAGCTTCGGGCAATTTGCCATGAGCCAATTTCTGCCAGACTTGTTCATTGTGTCAACAAATGCTGCACTTATATTTAGAACTGTTATTACCTCCATCAAGGAAATTTTGCAATGGCTTGCATGGTTTTTCCTGGCTCTGAATGGGCCTTTGGGGGACGACGACAGTTAGCATGATCGGTCTGTGTTACCTTATTTGACAGAAATCTATGCGTTTTCCTGTTATTTCAGACAATTTGAAAAGCAAAAATGTATACTATGCATGAATAAATGTTTATTTGTCAATGTTAATAAATAGTAAATAAACAGTTTATAAAAGATAAATATATAATATAAAAAATGAGATTAATGTTAAAAAAAAACACTGGGTGAGTCCGGTACAGCCTGACTCCAGAGATAAAACTGAGATTAGCGCTCATATTCAAGTTTATGTTCTGCTTGTTTAACGTTGTATGGTAAATTGCTCTTAAAAACATTTAGAGAGGATTGAAACTGCTATTTTTATTCTCAGTTCTTATCATTTTGGTGCTGGTGATTTTTTTCTTTGGGGCTGGCTAAAACTTCTTCGGGGTGGCGCCAAAACCTGACTTGTTTGCTTATTTAGGTAGCAGGACATCAGAAACTTATTATATATACTTACTTACTTACTTACTTATATATTAATTTTTAAAGAAATGATGACGAGATGGGCCAGGTTTTCCAGGTGTTTCTCACATTATAGCAATTTGGTTTTCAGCTCGTCAAATAAATGGTCCAAATGTATGGATCACTTCATTTTACTGTGATCATCTGTTCTGTCTGTTACCCTCTGGGAGGTGCTACAGAGCACTCAAAGCTTGCATCTTCAGACGGAAGGACAGTTGTTATGCAAGAGCCATCACTGAACTGAACAAAATCGAACATCTTGGTGTCATGTGCAACTAGATGTGCAATAATACAACCCGTGCAATATTGTTCATGTATTTATTTACTAGGATGACTGTGAACTTTTTCTTGTGTGTTTTTATTACTTTTATTACTTTTATATTCAGGTACGGTACAGCAAATTCCATCGTACACAAGCTCGTGCAATGACAATAAAGTATATTCTATTACTTATTTTTTTTCTATCTGACATTACATTTCATCTTCAGACAACTGGATTTTTTCACAATTTTGGCTGTAGCCTGGATCTGTAAAAGAAAGACGGCATACTGTGCATGACATTGGTAAATGTTGTTTGGAATTGTTTGCTACTCAGCTGGGATTTTTGCTATGAATGCAAATATTATAGTTAGGCTAAATGTGGGACTGAGAGACAATACACATCTCATTCTGTAGGCCAACGATTGATTGATTGAGTCTAAGGCCCAATCCCATTTCCTATTTGGACCCCTACCACTTGTTTTCAAGTACCCCTCGCTGGTTGACTTGTCCCTGGTAACAGAGTTAAAAGAGGGTAGTGATTGAAATCTTCCCCTGTGAAATGGGACAACTCTTTAAGACCCTGATATGTCATCACTAGTGGGTGACGCCATTATCATAAACAGACTCAAGTTTGTTGCCGCATTCTCTGCAGTAGAATCACCAGAGACAACCGCCTGCCAGTCTAACTGGCGTCTCTTGTCTTCAAAAACGTTGCAGCAAATTTCCAAACTGACCCAATATTGGGAATCAAAATGGTAACTATCTCACCTGAAAATATATTAAAAACTAAGTAAAGTGACATATTAACAGCTTTTATCCTGGCTCCAAATCCCCATGAATAACGTAACTGACAGTCGGACCCGGCCAGCAGCTCTCACATCTACAAAAAGTCTATACTGAGAATACATTTAAATCACATGATATGATGCCTACTTCTCTATCCCAACAAAAATCTGGGACACTACTACCCCTGCATGTGAACACACAAAACAGAGTGTTGGGGCTAAGTGGTCAGGGCAAGGGGTGCATTGGCATTGGGCCAGAGGGGAGGATTTTGACTAAAGAGCAAGTGGCTTAGAAAATATGACATCCACAGGCCTGTCAATGATCCCAAAGAATTCCTCCTGCGCATCCTGACACTCAAAGACAGAGGTTTGTCTGGTTTGACAGAGACAAAAATCACTCCACAGAAACTGAAATAACAGAAGAAATATCCTACATGCATCACATTCCTTTTCATTGACTTTTTTTTTTTTTTTGCTCATATTTTGCAGTGGCAAACTTTGGGATCGCAGACCTCCCTGCAGCTCTGGATCTCGTCGAACATAAACTGTCTGACTCCGAGCGCAAGAGGAGGCACGCAAAGAAAGACGACTACAACATCGAGGTGCTGCTGGCTGTGGACGACTCGGTGGTTCGCTTCCACGGCAAGGAGCATGTGCAGAATTATGTTCTCACGCTCATGAACATAGTAAGTCTATTTTGGTGTTTGAATAAAATGGTCATTAAATTCTTACCACCCGCTCCTTGTGTATGCTAATTCCCAATGTGACATATCTACGCCTGCAACTAACAATAGTTTTCATTTTTGATTAATGGGCTGATTGTTTTCCATATTTAGTTATTGATTGTTTTGTCAATAAAATGTCATAGTTTTAAAAAGTCAAAGGTGACGTCTTGAAATAGCTTGTTTCGCCTGACAAACAGTCCAAACCCAAAATTAAAATCACTAATAAATAAAACAGAAAAGCAGTAAAATTTAACAATGACAACCTTGAATTAGTGATTTTTTCTGAGTTTTTCTTGAAAAATAACTTGTACAATGAATCTGTTCTCACAATAGTTGCTCTGTAAATATCCCTTTTTGGCATAAAAACACTGCTGAGTTTGGTGATTTTTTTACCTGTAGAGGTGTTTTTCCCTCCTTGCCCTCTCTGACATCAGACCTTGCCACATTGCACTCCATACCCCCGCTTTCTGGAGCTGTTTATGGATTACTGATGAGAGGTGAAAAATTTTCTCAGCTCATTCATTACGGGTATCACCAGCTCCTACCACCATAATCTACTTAATGGTCGCAAATCCCTCAAGTCAGATTTTCACAGGGTGCTGGTTTCAGTCTGTAACAGTTACCATTTGGACCCTGCATGTTGGTTTGATTAGCTGCAGATCACTGGCAGGATGAGATCATTCCAGGAAGTCCTTATAGATGATATTGACTGAGCTATAAAGTGAAATCAAGTTAAGTTCTTAAAAGTAATATCTATATACCCCCTTCATTCTGAGTAAAAATTGACATGAGAAATGTGACACTTTCAGAAAGAAAGGCGCAGTTTAAACAAACAAGGGTGAAAACTCTTTAGTTCCACTCGTAAGCCACAGGCTTGCTGTGTCTGAAAGAGCTCTGCCCACTCAAATCCCTCTGAATCCTTGCTCCGTGGCTGCAGAATGTGTAGTACCACCTGGAGAAACTCTCCCTGAGGGATTGATTACTGAACATCCTGTCTGCGCAAAGCCAAGGTGACTGCAGAGGTGCCTGCCGCACAATGGCTGTGTTGTTTGAGCGCAGACCAGGTTTTGTCCACGTCAATGTGATGCTGTACACAAGCCAGGGACACCTAGCGCCTGTAGCCCACAGCTGCTACTCTCGTTTTCAGGCACAACAGTCCGATTCCAGCCCTCTGTGTGCTCCTTCTGGCTTTGTAATTATCCCAGTATATGTGGGGTTGGAGGACTCACAAAAAGGTTTTTTTTAAAGGCTGAATGCATAGAGCCCTGAGTCAGAAAAAATATGCAACTTCAGTATTTACAAAAGTTGTCATGATACTTTTATGATGCTATTTTTTGATGCTATGCTCATTTTCTAACCGCTTCTCTGTTTAAGGTCCAAAATAAACACAAGCATATAGATGGTCGTAGATAGTCAGTATAGACTAGTCTGAGCTGGTAACAAATCTAGGAGAATTTGGGGTCACTTGAGTGTTCTTTGGAGCATTTATTGACCTGAATGGGCTTCTGTGAATAGAATATTTGCTTAAATGCCTTGGGTGTAACCCTGCGTCCCAGAGCAAATTTGGACTTTAGCCAAGATAGCCTTTCTTCAGTGAGAGCTTTTGTTCTGAGCGGTCATAATTTTTACCCAGAGAAAGCTTAGTGGCTTACACTTGTTGGCGTTTTAGCAAAGAGTCACACTGTTATTCTGTTTGCTATATCTCAACCTTTATGAGCCTGCACAAGGACAGATATTGAAAGAGCCTGAAAAGGACATCTCTGGTTCTAACATTGGACAACATCACTGTTCACATATATGAAAAGTAACTTGAAGACTGAATTTAGATTATTTAAATAATTAAATGAGGTCACACATCTACTCTTAACTCACGAAAACAAAGAGGAGAGATTTCATGACATGAAACTGTAGTAAAAAAAAGAAAAGAAACTTGTTGCTTTGACAGTGAAAATCACTTTTGGGAGGTTTGCATACCTAGTTATTTGTTTGTTTATACATCATATTGGCTTTATGTATGGCTTGTTGTCCCTGTAATTCTGCAGATATGCATGCTCAAATGCTGTCTCTGACAGGATTGTTATTTCCATGAAGCAAATTACTACTTGTGGGATTTCTTTTGCATATGCTTTCATTGGTAGCAGCTGGAAAGGGTACGGACAGATATAACATCCCAGCTATTCAGCGCCTCTGCTGTGGCAATAATGAGAACATTGGACTTCACCTCAGGCCTCTTTTGAATTTCACACACCAGTTATTTGATGACCTTTGGTAGATCATTGTTATTGACAGGCTGAGGGGTGATCAACCGAAAAGTGATACTAACAAAAACCATGATCCGTTTTAGTTTAACACCGGAATTGCAAAGTATTCAAAATACATTCCTTGTAGCTTTTGCATCTTAAACAGTAAACAATGATTGTTTGCTTTATAATGAACAGAATTGAAATTTAAAAGAAATTTATTCATTACATAATACACTTGGTAAATGTCAGACTAAGGTTATTTTCGAATGTGGCATTTACTGTACTCTGTTGATATTACACTAAGGGGAAGGTTGTTCATGTTGTGGGTTTTCTGTTCTTAGTCTTGGCCATTTGTTCAACTTCAGTGTTGGGCTACTGTATATTGACCTGATTTTCTGGAAACCAGGATTGGGACAAGACTAATAGAGTTTTTCGCTTTTTTGGCAAAAGATAAGAAGATGAAAAAACTCTCTCATGTCTGTACGCTATATGTGAAGCTACAGCCAGTAGATGGTGGGCTCAGCAATATGGAGAAAAAATCAAATAGTATAAAATTACATAACTTTACTGTAATGCAACCTTTAAAACCAGGAAAAAAAACCAACAGTTATGCCATATTACATTATTATAATATCTAAAATCTAAGACGATATTTAGATAAATAAATGATGATAAAATATTGATATATTGCCCAGCTCTAGTAGATAGGTAGCTTGGTTTAGCATAAAGACTAGAAGCTAGTGTGAACAGCTAGTCTGGACCTTGGGGGAGTCACTGGCGGATGACTTCATCCGTCTATAATCCTTCTTGTCACCCCAGTTTATCAGATCTCACCATCCACACCTCAAGCTCTCTCATATTCACACTTAGAAGAAGTAAAACAGATCAGTTGGGAGTTTCCTTCCCATTTACATCTTCCACCTTAGCTCCTACCTCACTCCCTACGAGCCACTAATCAAAAACATCGACTCCAGGTACGCCGCCAAGGCATCTCCACAACACCCACTGTTCATCACTGAAACAGGAAAAAAATGGCCACTCGATTCTGGTTTCAGAAACATCTGAACAGAATTCTCTGCATGTCAGCCATATCACCCAAATATTATTCCAGACACTCTTTCCGCATTGGCACAGCATCCACAGCCGCCATATCAGGCATGTCCGACCTAACCATTCAAGGCCTAGGTTGCTTGTCATCCCAAGCATACCAATCTTACATTCCCAACAATCTCAACAATCTCCGTCAAGCCCACACACAACTCAGTTCTACACAGTATGACTCTTTTGGGGGTCTGTAAACTATTCTGGCGAAAACTGCTTCCAAGACGGAATCCCCCCTTTCTGAGTCTCCTCCATCATACATCCTCGCAGACCAGCCATCAGACGACATCCACAGCTATTCATCTATCTGCACATTCATAATTTTAATTGTGTGTTGTTGAAGCCCAACTACACAATCACCTTCATATCCATAACATATATGAAAAATTTCAGTCCTGTTTTCGAGCAGCACACAGCACTGAGACACCTGGTACGCGTATGAATGACCTACCATATGACTGCTGACCAAGCTCACCATCTCTCCTCCTCCTACTGAACCTTCGGCCGCCTTTGACACCGTGATCACAACATCTGCTCCAGTCTCCAGTCTGTGGTAGGACTCTCGGGCTACACTAAGTTGGTTCCAGTCCTACCTCACAGGCGACGGAGCATGTGGCTCTAGGTCAGTCCCAATCATACCCCCACAGTCAGTTGTGGAGTGCCACAAGGGTCCGTCCTCGCCCCAACCCTTTTCACACTCTATTTACTACCCCTTGGCCACATCATCCATAAACACAAAGTTTCATTCCACTGTTATGCAGACGATACTCAACTATACATAAAAATGGACTCCACCCCCCCTCAGTCTTACCGTCTGCACTTCAGGTTTGCCTGGAGGAGATAAGGGCTGTGATGTCTGACAACTTCCTTCAATTAAATAGCAGCAAAACGAAGCCATCCTGATCGGTACCACCACCCAACCCAGTCCTCCTCCCTCAGCATATATCCTTTTTGGTCATCACATCGCCCTGTCACCTCTGTCACAAACCTTGGAGTCAGACTAGACTCAAATCTTACATTTGACACCCCATCCGCCACCTTTGTAAGTCTCCTTCCTTCACCTCAAAAACATTGCCAAACTCCGCCCCCCCTCCCAACCAGATGCTGAGAGTTGATCCATGCTTTGTCTCCTCCAGGTTGACTACTGTAAGCCCTTCTCGTTGGGACCCCTGCAGGAGCCTGCAAAAACTCCAACTATTCAAAATTGCGCTGCCCGGGTCCTGACGAGGAGGCGCAATATGTCACATCCCCCGTCCTAATGCTCCACTGCTGCCCATTAAACAAAAGATTCAATTCAAAATCTGTCTACTTACCACCACAGTGCATTCATGGAACGGCCCCTACCTACCTCAGTGAACTCCTCCCCACCCCACCACCTCACAACCTCCGCTCCTCCTCCACTCCACCTATCGCCTGCTCCAACCTAGGACTAAACTGTCCACAATGGGAGACAGGGCTTTTTCAGGCAGTCGCCCCTCGGTTCTGGAACACCCTCCCAGAGTCCCTGAGGGCCCCACAAACTGTGGAGATTTTTAAGAAGGGCCTAAATATTTCAAAGGCCTTTAAACAGTCACTGTTTTAATTTTAGTTCTATGGTGTTTTATATTGCTTGTAAATTGTTATCGTACTCTGGAAACTGTTTTTAACTCCCTATAACTGTAGCCCTTTGAGATTTCCTTGTGAAATGTAAAGGGCCTATAATAAAATGTTTATTATTATTATTTAATTAAATCTGTAACTAACACAATGTTGTGGCGTGGTCCTTGCTAGTGAATTACCTTTAGGTTTGATAAGATGAATAGGATTCTGGCAATTACCTTTGGTGGCATTTACCTGGGCAAATAGGTTTATGTTTTTTATGAGAAATCTGTGGCTGACATTTCCGCTGCCATCTCAATACTGGAAATGGGATTTTGTTTGTGGTGCGCTTAGCATAAAAAACTGATATGTGGAAATTGTTTCTCCACACTTAGTCTTGGGAGATTGGTTGGGTCTCTGTAAATTATAGTGTGGTCTAAACCTACTCTAGTTGGAAAGTTTCCTAAGATAACGTCTGTTAAGATTCAACACTATAATTCTAATTGCAAGAGAATTGAAATAAAAAGTTTCAGTTATCACAACCCTGTGAGATACCATGTTTTGAGCTAGCTACTGAATACTACAATACGCATAAACTTCGGCTGCCTTCGCTAT
Organism: Etheostoma spectabile; assembly: GCF_008692095.1. Taxonomy (NCBI): domain Eukaryota; kingdom Metazoa; phylum Chordata; class Actinopteri; order Perciformes; family Percidae; genus Etheostoma; species Etheostoma spectabile. Next base: position 16,421,912 of record NC_045753.1, read on the forward strand.
GGAAAAAAATAAGTGAGAGTTGCGAATGAGAGTGGTAGTAAATTTCAAACAAACCAAACTGTAGCAATGTAAATAGACTAGACTTAGACTTCTCTTTATTAATCCTTTTGGGA
>NC_045753.1:16422034-16425406 GCF_008692095.1 Etheostoma spectabile
TCCCGCAAGGAAATTGAAATTTCCAGCATCAGTTTTAGCAAAAATGTAGCCTAATTCACTTCCATTTTGGGGGCTTTACTGTGAGTCATGTAACATTGTCTATGATAGAATAAATTGGAATTGTAAGTCCAGAAACAGGGATACCCAAAAAAGGCTCACACCTTGCAAGACTAATAGAAGCATGTGAGAAAGTAAAATACATTTTAGTGATCAGGAGTAGTTGACATGAGTGTGTTCATTCATAATATAAACTTAAATAATTGATAAATAAATACAATATTCCACAAATGACGAAGATTATGCTAAATTATGCACAGATGTACAGATGCAAAAATTATTTTCCAAACTTGTAAAGTGATATATGTTAAGTTTACGAGTCTGTCACGCTCAGTGTTGACCCACATGCCTTAAAAGACCATGTGTAAACTTGTGATTTCTCTCAGTAGCTAGTTCATTGGAGAAATGTGAGGGTGCATTGTGAAGCTAAATCCTTCCATGTTCGGTAATAACAATCCTTAACAAACATGTCCCAATAAAATTACTTACTGATTTATGGAAAAATAAATATTTACCCCTCCTCTGAACCTTATTTATCACCTGCAAAGTTAAGCTCTTGATTGAAATTATAGGGCCTTGGAGAAGTGGCAACATGTAGCAACCATTTGGTGAAAATGAAACACACAAGTGAAAATTGGACTTGGGATTTGAATGGGATCCTAGCTTGGCCCTATGTTAAGCATCTACATACCACAGCAATCATTATTATAAAGCCAAATAGCACTCACAAAAATTCTGGGTCAGGCTTCTTTGCCATTGCATAACAATGCTGGTTTTATTGGATGTTTACTAATGTCTAAACATTTTTTTATCATGATGCCGAACTTGTTGTAAGCAATGAGAAAACTCTCCTTCATAGTTAGACAGCCTGCTGCTGGTAGGCTGTACATCATAAATAAAATGTATAGAAGCAACAACATACAAGCATCAATTGTGTTTGTACTGATAACTCTCAGAGCAGTGCAAAACAATTATTTGCTACTTGCTTAAGCAAATTTTGTTTAAATCAGACTGAGTTCCAAGAGAGAGGTGAATTGTTGGTTGATTGCCTGGTTATTGTGTTATTGAAGAAGACATAATACCTTCCAGCAGCCCAAACAACTCCAAACAGCATTACTTCTTCATTTCTTTGTCTTTGATTACCCTGGGTATTAAGCATCACACACTAGCGTGGTGGGGTAAACTTGAGCTCACTGTTGCAGTTTGACAACCAAGCTTCATTATTTATTTTTTTCAAATCTATTGATGCCAGTTGAGTTCTCTGATTTACATACTTTGAACAAATACTTTTCTCTTTTCAGTATGTATTTAGTGATAATAAATATATTCCCTTGGTAAGTTCAGAAAGAGATGGCCTGTACATGTTATGTAGGCTTAGAATTGTGAGACGTTCTCTCTTCTTCATCAAATGCGGCTACTTTAGTTCATTTCATCCCTCAGATCAGTGACGGATAATGTTCTTTTCTTTTCAGGTTGATGAAATCTACCACGATGAATCTTTGGGAACCAACATAAATGTTGTCCTTGTTCGCATGATAATGGTCGGGTACCGACAGGTGAGCTATGTTGCACATTGCGGTTATTTTCTTTATGTGCATATAGATATGTATATTTTCAAACAGCTTTCCAAGGCAAAGACATTTGGTGCCAGACATATTTCCATATAAATGCATCTCAGTTGGTAGCCCTGTTATTTCATAACACAACAGTGATTTAAACTTATGTGTAATATTACATTGCTGTTACTGCCTACAGAAAGTGATGTAATGGAAACACAAAAGAAAACAATAGAATGTTAGCTCAATTCTGCCAGACATAGCATCAACTTTTAGTGAAACAGATTTTGATTTGATTTATTATTTATCTCAAACTATCAACAATGTTGACCACTTCGTCTCTAACTCTTGGTAAGAAATTGATAAGCTTATTTGCCAAAATGCTAAACTATTCCTTTGAGACATATATATGCATTTAATATCTCACTTACAGTCAACTTTCTGCAGTAATCTGATTCTTTAGGGTCATGTATCTGAGAATCGCTGGCTTCTGTAATTGGGGTAGGTGATTAGAGAAACTTGAACCAGACTTCTCCTGGAGAAAGACGACAGCTTGGCCATCCATACATGCAATCGGGTTTCTAATCAGCTTTTTACATGTGAGCATGTGCATGAAAAAGACTTCCGACAGGGAAAGTTTCTTTTCATTAAATAAAAAGATCAGAAGGTTTAGAAGTCAATTCCACTGAATATTTGAATATTTGTAAGATTCAGACAAGTTTTATGTCACTATAGAGTCTGTTCTCTCAGTGGCATAAAGGAAAAAAGTGTTTTCTAACAGAAATACAGTTAAAATAAGAAAGCAATGTTTGCAAATTAAGGTTAGGGATGTGTATGTGCCGCTGCATGTATAAGTGTATCTACAGTAACCAGGTTACTACAGGTAGCCTACTGCACAAGCTGATTTCTCTGAGTAACTTGGTTTCTTGTGTTCATGTTAACACACTGTTCATGTTAATGCACTTTTTACATGCTCACATGTAAAAAGCTGATTAGAAACCCAATTGCATGTATGAATGGCCAAGATGTCGTCTTTCTCCAGGAGAAGTCTGGTTCAGGTTTCTCTAATCACCTACCCCAATTACAGAAGCCAGCGATTTTATTATAGTGGCCATGATTTTCAAAATTTGTCCTAGCTTTCTCCTAAAGAATTATGTGGTATATTTCCAAAATATGTTACAACACTAAGGGGCTATCGGGTGCTATACCAGAATTATGTAGTGTATCTGTGAGTGGGGAAATTAAGAATAAGGAAATATTCCATGTATTTCGGGGCCCCTGGCTGTTTAGTGTCCCTTACCAGCATGTGGTTTGATTGACAGGTGTAGCCAGAAGTAATGCTAAAAAAAGAACACATTTAAACTCAAAAGAGCTGTTAAATGAACTTGAGGTGAAAAGTGCATTATGCATGAGGATAATACTGAGAGTGGGCTGATTTTACGTTTATGTAACAACACATATACAGTGCAGAGCACAAGCAAATTTGAGTGTCCAGCAGCTCTCACATAAACACACATTACATACATACACAACACAGTTTCCCATGATAAATAAATAAATGCAATGCAAATGCATGCACAAGAGAGTTAAGACAGAATAAGAGTAGCATAATTACAACTGCTGCACACATCAAGTTCTTATCTGGTCAGGTAGGACCGCAGGCCCTAACAACTGTGATTGGTCGGCTTGACCGTGACTTGGTAGCATAGCATTTCTCCCTACTCATTTCCCCCTACTCATTTCTCCCTACTCATTTCTC
>NC_045753.1:16425416-16435168 GCF_008692095.1 Etheostoma spectabile
TCCCCCTACTCATTTCCCCCTACTCATTTCCCCCTACTCATTTCCCTCTACTCATTTTCCTCTACTCATTTCCCTCTACTCATTTCCCTCTACTCATTTTCCTCTATTCATTTCCCTCTACTCATTTCCTGGTACTCCTTTTTACATGAACAACATGGAATCAAGGTGAGGGTTAACTTTTCCTGCATCATATTTCTGACCGTGGTCAGAAATTACAGGGGAGACACTTCTCTAGAGTCAGTACTCACTCCAAAGCAAATCCCCCACCACTCTCTCACTCGCTCTTCCACATGCATACACACGCATGTGGGCTCTGCTATTCTCTAACAGAGATACGCTAGAACAAAGCAGACACCAGCGCACAAGTATAAACTTCAGGCCACTTACGTAGTCTACGGTGCTAGCTCTGCGTAGAGCCCCCGCAGAACCATACATAGAAAACAAAACAAATTCCTGCATGTATTAGTTTGCAAAGTCAACACATACAAATATTTGAATGAATTTGTTTTTCCATTTACCTGTTGCTACATTATGCAACGTTTTACGTATTTGGTCGCTGGCAGGCCGCAGATTGTGTAGCAATGAGGTACAGATATATTATAATTTATGTGCATGGTGACAGTAATCAGTGAGTTATTATGCTTCAGAGCCTTTCAATCTACATAACTGACTGATGCTGCCTGGAGGCCAGGCATTTTGCTTTTCTTGTCTGCTTGCCAAAGCAGAGATAGAATGTTTACACAGCAGCAATTAGATGACCTCACATGTGTTGAATTTGTCACCAGCGCACACTCAGAGAAGAAAGACAAATGCTTTGCCAGTTCCTCTGGATGTACTCTTTGGTATGGGCTGTCTTGTTGTTGTCAATTAGCACACTACATTATTCTTAAGTTAGGATGTTGAATTGGAAAACAGAAAAGAAAACAAAAAGATGTTTTCCAACAACAGTTTCTACTTGGAAATGATCTGCCTCCAGTTGTAATTCAATACCAGTTTGAAAGGAAAAAACACGCACACACGGCAGTTTTTCTTAGTTCACAATGCAAATCCGGCCTGTTGGAGAGCACAGGGAAGCAATATCTGCTTTCTATGTCCCACAGGAATTTAATTTACATGCACACATATTTTAATTAAGTGCAATACAAACTGAAATTTGTGAAAAATTCTCGAGTAATATCCAAGTAAAATAGATGTGATGCTGACTGATCAAAGGTCAATGACTTTAAATTACGGACTATTTTTTAAACAGTAATTATAAGTTGTTGAGCTATGTTCTAAACATATCAAAGCTTTCTCCTCATTACAGATTTCATAGCAGAGTAAAACAAATTAATAGTAACCTATGATCCCAAAGCTATGAGCTTTTCTAACAAGGAAACGGAGGCCCTAGCTTTAATTCAAATATTATTCCATTGTATTTTTCTTCCACCTTAACAAGAGCAGTGACATATAGATTGAATTAATATGAGCATTTGGTTATTAATTCTATGCACATATTGAGCAGTAAAACATTCTTCCTGGTCCTTTCATTCCTTGCAGTCTATATGCCTGATCGAGCGTGGCAACCCATCCCGCAGCCTGGAGCAGGTGTGTCGATGGGCCAACACGCAGCAGCGCCGTGATCCTGACCACGCTGAGTACCACGATCACGCCATCTTCCTCACAAGGCAAGATTTTGGTCCCGCAGGTATGCAAGGTACTGTATTTTTCTCGATCGAGGACTGTGCAGACTGAGTGCTGATATCTGCTTCCATTCACGAAAGGGTTGGCTTCAAGTCTTGCCCAGGTAAGAGCGATGGAAACTTAAAAGTGGAGGCTGCAGCTGAGGTCGCAAAACCCAATTGGACCTCACAGGAAAATACTTACTGAGAAGCTTTCCAACACCTTGCTGACTTGACATTGATGCCACCCTGGATATGAAAAATTAAGATTGATAATGTTCACGAAGGTTTTTGGCATGTAGAGAAAAAACAGAAATGTTTGTTTCTCATTTATGTAAACTAACTGTTGTTTTAATATTCAGTTGGGTAAAGTGCAGTATGAGCTTTTCTCCACGCAGTCCTAATGATACATGTATGCAATCATTTGGAGGAGTTTCATACCGTACATGTTCTGTTGGTTTAGCATTTGTCTCATGCTGTATTTCTTCTTTTCAGCCCTTCAAAAAAAAAATTTGAAGTGAGCAGCCTAACCGCCAGAGAAACTTGGTCCAGGATGAACAAATGTCCTCTGTGCTCAAGTTCAATATCTTGCATTGACCTGTGTATAGTTTTAGCTTTTAATGCACACTTGCCATGTTAAGAGGAGAACCAAAAGCTACCTGGTTTGCTAGTCACACCTCCGGAGGTTGCCATAGCTGCGGTTGTGTTGTGTTCATAACAAGCCCAGTTTCTATGGTGTTGGGCTTGATTCGGCGCTGTGTCTCAGGGTCACGAACAGACTTTGCACTCCCCTGTCAAAGTTTAGCTGTGAGATGGTAGATTCTATTTCTAAATACATATATTGTGGCTGTGGGCAAAATAGAAGAACATCCAAAAAGTTTCCGGAAGAGCTGCAAACCAAAAGGAAGTGAATGAATCTTTTTAAACCGATAATGAGTTTGCCACATTTACAATCACTACACACACTGTAGTAAGATACATGCACTGATACACCGTAATCAAATCCTGTGAATGATTTCAAGTGTTTTTGATCTGCTCTCTTTGCCACGGAATTTCCCACGCAGGATGTGCAGTGTTTGAGTTTATCAACCAGATGACAGAGACCACCTCTCTCCTTACACATGTCATCAGCAGTAGAGAAACAAAAAGCTGCTGCTGCACCTTTTTGCTTCGATGTGCAAAGCTTCCCTTCATGTGAATGTAATCTGCATTCTCTTGAATTCCTTTTATCTGCTTTTCGGATAAAGGGTCACGCTCCACAACTGCTTTCATATTTCATTATTTCACTCACTGCACTAAATGTGTCCATTTATGAAACGAACCATCAACCATCTGACTCAAAAACTGTCCATGATAAACATCAACATGATCATACTAAAGCAAAAAACAAAAACTAAACAAAGCAAAGACTCTGCTGTGACTGACTTGCTGCAGATGTTTCTCTTTTTCATCACCACCAAAATCCCTTGATGCTTTTTAAGACTCTTCATCACCGGCTGTCTGTCTGCTGCATTTTCTGCTTTTTACCTGCATGCCAAAAAAGGTCTTCTGATGGTCAGAAAGCATGAAAATGATCTGAAAGCCGCCAAAAGGAGGCCGGGACGAGCAAGCTTCTGAACCAAACCAAAACGCGCTAAGCTGAATCGCTGCACACCTCTTGATCGAGTTATGTTTAATGTTTGTGCTTTGCTTAAACGTTTAGTGAAATGTGTGACATGTCGTGATGCCGGGGCAGACGTCTGCTGGGTACAGATGACAGGCTTCCAAGCTTGCTGTTTTTATTTGAGACTTTCTTGTGAGATGTTCAGGCTCCTTCACCTTCCATCTGCTGTCCATTAGACCTAAGCAATGTGCTGTGTTACTGCCTAAATGCAACCTTCTGTCTCAGATCAAAAGCAGTGCACATATAGACAATGTGGGTTTAACATATAATTTAAAGCAATCGTCACAGCATTTTGTTTTTTAACATGTACTAATCTTATGCCATGTTTCCACTACGTGGTACGGCTCTGCTAGACTCCCCTTTTTGGAACTAGGTCCTTTTCTCTTTTTTGTTTTCCACATGGGATAGTACCTCCACCATTATCAGGTGATCACCATAGCGCTGCTGCATGAAACTGCCCCAACATTATTTTCAACCTTTGTTGTAGTTTTGCGGGGTTACCATTTTTTTTTTACATGGAGCTAGGGATTAAAAAATTGCTCTTGCTATTGGCTAATTAAATATCACAGGTTTATGTAGGATGTACCGTGTTGCGCTAGTCACAGTTCTCTCTGACCAATCAGTGTTCAGCACTGTTTTAACTCCACCTTCTAGTAGCCACTCAGCTCGCTTGGAACCTTGACCGCGGGGGTATCAAAGAAGTCCTAGGTACTATCCACAACTTTTGCTAATGAAAAATCAAAAAAAGATTGAGTTAAGTAGAGCAGAGAAGAGCCGTACCGTGCAGTGGAAACACGGTATTGGCTCTAGAGTCAGTCAGACAGCCAGCTGCGCACCAAAAAAAGATTGACAATGACTGCAATCACATCTTACTTTAGCTCTAATTTTGTACCGTGATTATCAGCACTGCATGGGAATGTCACGACCTTTATCCTGGTACTTGATTATTAGGGCTGTGTGGTCTTTTCTGTTGCCCAGGTTACGCTCCAGTTACAGGGATGTGCCACCCACTGAGGAGCTGCACTCTGAACCACGAGGACGGCTTCTCCTCCGCCTTTGTGGTTGCTCATGAAACCGGCCATGTGTGAGTAATGGCAAGACTATGAAAGGACAAGCAGGGTTTTGCAGGATCTTGCTGCATCCAATTAAGCCAACAGTTCCGTATGGTAACTGTAGTCTGTAATCAAAGGTAGAGAGAGCCCTTTAACGAGGCTCTGTTGTCTTAACAAAAAGATCTGGTTGCAGCAACATGTGCACGCATACTCAGCCAGGCAAGATGAGCTTATTCAGCTCAGTGGTTTGAAAAAATGACATCAGACAAATTTATCAAAACCAAATGAGAGCATGTGTCATAGGTCTGTACATAAACCACATGCCGTTTATACGCATATACCCTTTGCCCACTTTATCAAGTGCACTTGTATTTTTGCATGCAATCCAACACACCTGTTTGACCATGAAGTCTATTTTTATGAGGCCAATAATCAGGTTGACACTGTCAATTCAGAGGTGTCATTTCAGTTATATGTATGTATACACTGAGATCGTAGTTAGAGGTTGTGTTTTCTGAATGCATTAAATTGAGAGGTGATTCTAGTGTCTTGCCCTCCTCATTGTAAATAGGAAGGAAAACGATTATGAAACACCTCTCAATATAATGTAGTCCAAAACAACATCACTTTTTTATCATTATTTTTTTGGCATTTTAGGCCTTTATCATATAGAACAGCTGAAGATGGTGAAAAGGGAGAGAGGAGGAATAACATACAGCAAAGGCCACAGGCTTAAGTTGAACCTGCAGCCGCTGCGGTAAGAACTTAGCCTTTGTACATGGGGTGCATGCTCTACCAGGTGAGCTATCCCGGCGCCCTCAATATTACTTTTAAGATGATGTCCAACATTTTAATTTACACATTTCCCACAATGCCACCAAAAACGCAAAATTGTGAGTTTCATTAAAATAGATGTTATAGCAAGGCTTTTGTGTTGAATTACAATTGTTAGGTGTACCTTATAAAGTGACCACTGAGTGCATGTTGTATACATTATTTTTAGAATGTTACTGGAAAAATGTTTTGAATATTACTTTGATTTCTACACACTTTTCTCGGGTTAGAGTTAGGGTTCGTGTGTCATGTCACACCTTCAAATAAAGTGTTAAACCCTTTGTGTTAACATTTCAGGGTTAGGGTTAAACACAATGTTTAAACAGTGCTAAACCGTTCAAACATTTATTTTGTATTATATAATTTGATTTATACATGGATCATTTAAAATAGGAAAACTTTTGATTACAAAAAATACCACAATGTTTAAAATGGCTTTTTTAAAGCTCTGCAATTGAACTTTAAAATATATTTGTAGTAACATGTAACAGCAATTATATACCAAAGAAGTACAAGTCAAACCTCAATACATTTTAAGTATCTACTAGAATGTGTCTATAGCATGGAGTATAATAAACCATCAAGTTCTGAAAGTTGGCTTTCCTCAACTGATTTCTTTTGACTTAGACCAGAAAACATTTGACTTTAGACAGTATTTCATTTAGGCAAAGTCCTTATACGGCTGCTTGTGTTTAGATGACTTTAAACACTGATGAATTGAGCCATTTATTCAAGTAAAGTATTGAAGCTGTTTCTGATCCATGCTAAGCTAACTGGCTGCTTGGTTGTTGCTTCATATTTACTGTAAAGACATTGATTTTCTCCTCGACTCTCGGCAAAACAGAGAATAACCGTATTTCTCAAAATGTATAACTAGTTAAGTTAAGTAGTATTTAGTTACTGTCCACCACTATGGTTCCCTATTAATTAATCCCAGTGTAGCGACAGGCCGCATCCACTCAATGAACTTGTGGAGCTTCAATTAGAGTCATTAGTAGTGCCTGTCTGTGGTCATGAACCAGAGTTATCATGTTTACCTACTGGTCCATTTTACACAGGCCTACTCTCCTGTAATGGGGCTCTAAAGGCTTCCCACTGCCCCACGAACATCGAACAAGTGGCCAGACAGACTTGATTGACTGTCACGTCCCACAAAAGAACAGAAGAACAGGTCATTAACCTCTTCATCTGCTAACAGTGGAAAGGGGCCAGACTCCATGCTATGCCTGACAGTGCATGACTAATTCAGTGATTGAATGCACCACTTATAAATTGGACGGCATCCAAACTGTAAAGGTGTTTTTGGTTCAATGGTTTAGAGTGCCAAACCAAATATTTCTCTCCGACTGACTGACTGAGACATAGTGGAAATGCATGTACAGTACATCTCTGTCAAAACAAAACAACAAAACAAAACAGGCCTCTGAACTATATGATGACATTAATGGCTGACAGAAATTCAGGTAAAGACCTTGTATTATATCCTAAAAAACTAAAACTGAACAACCAAGACAAAACAAAGGAATCATAATTTACCAGCACACTCATCAGCTTTTCTTTGCATCTTTGTCCCCTTTTTATTCCTCACTTTCTAGTGTCATCTTCTGTGGTAAACAGTGTCCTCTTGCAGTAAGAAAGGGAACAACTTTTATAATGCACCTGAACAAAAATTAGGGTAAAAACTTAGAACTGACGTCCATTATTTCCATTACGTCCTGCTATCGCTGTTCTCGCTCTCCTTTTTATATAATCACAACCTAACATACCAGAATATCAACAGACAATAAGAAAGAGATAATGGACATTTGCTAAATAACTTAGGACCTATGAATCAGGGCATTGCTAAAACCAAGATAACCATTTTTTAAACATACTAGATAGCAGATACTTGAGTAATGTGATGAGGGTCACATTGCTTAAAAATGCCTTATTCAGTGAGTGAACTATGTGCACATCCAGTGCTTTTGCAAGTCTGTAGGGAAGTGCATACACAGAAATAGAAGGACATACGGCTTAAAACAAGCCCAACAAAGCCGAACATTAACATGTTGACACTATGTACAGATATGAGTTTGGAAAGCGTGTATATATGTATATATATACATATATACATATATACACATACATAAACACACATGTAAGCAAAAAAAGTAAACAATAGGGAAATGCAAATGGTGTTGGAATAAATAAAGAAGTATTAATATAACAGGTTGCTTATATATCTAGGGTAGGTGAATATAAAAGTATATACAGTGTATATATTTGACAGATATATACAGTGTACTGTCTATATTTGAGAAATATTTAAATGTTTCAATTATGCAAATTAAAGAACAATGCCAGCAGCATCTTTAACTCACTGGGTTTTCTCATCGAGGATTTCTTTAATCAGTCTGTGTGAAGAGCTTGAAGCATGTTCCTGTCGCTGCTGTCATGGCCAGTGAACTTAGACACCATCATTTCATCCCCCCCAAAAAGAAAAAGTTAATTAGCTTGTTGGCCTTTAACAACCACCGCTCTCTGTGAGGCTTTGCCACTGTGTAAGTGGCAAATGCAATTTGATGTTCCAAGCTCAATCTGAATGTGTATGGAAATGTCGTTGTGTTCGGAGTAAATCAGCCAAAGGGTGAAACCTTGTAGCTATAGAGAGCTTAAGGTGAAATTTGACTTCTTTTTTTTTTTTATCTTTTTACTTTCATACAAAGATTAAGCTTTAATGTACTTTTGTAAAAGAAAAACATCTGGTGTAGTTTGGATTTTTTTAAACTGTGGCTTTTTTGACCTCTTTTTCATTTAGTGAAATATACTAATCTTCTTAGTGTGTTAGCGGTTATTGTTGCAGCTGAAGAACTCTATCAAAATAAAAGGCAAAATCAATCTGTGGCTTTTGATTGGGAAATATCTGATAAATGGCCAAATTTCAATACTTTACAGACAAGATTCCATTCTATGTACACATTTTGATCAGTACTCTATGTTTTGAGTTTTCATAATTATTTCACCTGTACTTTACTCTCCTCCTGTTCAATAAACCATCTCTTTCCTCCGTCAGGCTGGGCATGGAGCACGATGGCCAGGGGAATCGTTGTGCCGATGAGACCAGTATGGGCAGCATCATGGCACCACTTGTCCAGGCAGCTTTCCACCGCTATCACTGGTCACGTTGCAGCAAGCAGGAGCTCAATCGATACATCCAGTACGTTCTGTGGTTCCAGCTCCCTGACTTCTCATTTTCTCCACTATTGGTTTTACTCTGCACAGCTTACATGTGAAGCAGCTCAATGTTTTTTTTTTTTTTTACTTTCTCCTTATCTGATCTGTTCTTCAAAGATCTCCCATCTTGATCTTGTTTTTCTCATGGTATGAACACTAATAATGTTTGCATCAAAGATGTTTCTGTTAGTGATCACAAATGCATCTTATTTGATCTTGTTTGTAAAGACAATCCCCTGTCTGTTAAACGAGCGTCCTGCTCACGTTTGATTAACCAGCTTACTGTTGAAAATTTTTTGGCCGCGTTTGACTTAAGCTCGGTTTTTATTTTGAATGACGTGGACGCTTGTGACATTTAACGATCATTGCACCCTGCTGTTGGACAAAATTGTGCCTCTTAACATTAGAGAAATTCCCTCTGTTAATTCATCCCCATGGATGAATGACGCCATTCGCAGCTTGAGGCGTGTCTGTCGGAGAACTGAGAACGGAGAACCATTTGATACACCTACTTGGCCCATGTTTGGTTTCAATTTTAAATCTCTTCAGCTGGGCCAGTTCCCTGGCTGTTTTAAGCATGCTCTTGTTCAGCCTATCTTGTAACAGAACAATCTCGATGGAGCTTTGTTTAAAAACTACAGGCCTATTTCTCAATTTTATTTTATTTTGAAAATTTTAGAAAAGGTTGTCGCGAACCAGCTAAATAATGTTTTTGGATTCTCATAATAGCTGTTATAATAAGTTTCAGTTTGGCTTTCGTAAAAATCATTCAACTGAGACTACTCTCCTTAAGGTCTCTAATGATATTTTGATGACTGCTGATGGAGGTAAATGTTCTGTGCTGGCCCTACTAGATCTCAGTGCAGTGTTTGTTACTCTTGATCACTGCACTCTGATTGATAGACTGAAAACAACTGTAGGCATTACTGGATCAGCTCTGGATTGGTATCAGACAGGAGTTTTGTTGTGTCCATAGGAACACATGTGTCAGACTCTGCTCCTCTGTCTTGTGGTGTGCCCCAAGGTTCTGTGCTCGGCCCCCTGCTGTTCAGTCTGTATTTGCTTCTTCTTGAAAAGATTATTGGTAGTTATGAGGAAATATCTTACCATTGTTATGCTAATGACATCCAATTATATTTATCTTTTAGCCCTGATAGGCCAGACAAACTGTCTTTTCTGTACACTTGTTTAGCCTCCATTGACAAATGGATGGCTTACAATGTTTTTGCAATTAGATTCAGACAAAACTGAGGTGAGGATTTTTGCCCCATACAGCATTACCCCTAAGATTAGGAAGGCCATTGGGGCTCTATCACTCTCTGATTGTAA
>NC_045753.1:16435182-16435617 GCF_008692095.1 Etheostoma spectabile
TGGATGTCATTTTTGACAAATCTATGTGTTTTAACAGTCATGTGAAATCTGTGGTTTGCTCCTGTTTTTTACATCTCAGGAACATTGCTAAGATCAGATCTGTGGTTTCTAAAAACGTGATGGAGATGCTTGTTCATGCTTTTATTTCTTCAGGTTTGGATTATTGCATTGTACTGTACACTTGTTTAAACAAATCATCCATAGAAAAACTGCAAGTTGTACAGAATGCAGCAGCAAGACTTTTGTCTAAGACCAGCAGGAGATTGCACATTACTCCGGTGTTTAAGGCTTTCATTGGCTACCAATAGGTTTTAGAGTGCATTTTAAAATTTTAATTACTACTTATAGATCCTTGCATGGTCAAGCCCCCGCTTACATCCAGGATCTATTGCACGCCCACTCTTCTGGTCGCTCTCTGAGGTCTTCAGGCCAAGA
>NC_045753.1:16435627-16443655 GCF_008692095.1 Etheostoma spectabile
GTCCCCAGAACAGGTTTTAAAACCAAAGGGGATTGTGCCTTTTCTGTGGTGGCTCCAAGGCTCTGGAACTGTCTCCCTTTAGCCTTGAGAGCTTTGGATTCTGTGGAAACTTTTAAAAAACACCTGAAAACACATGTTTTTAGACAAGCTTTTAACTAGCAATATGGCTTAGTATTTTATGTGTTGCTGTTTTATTTGGTTTTACTGTAAAGCACTTTGTGACCCCTCTTGTCTGTGAAAGGTGCTATATAAATAAAGTTTACTTACTTACTTACTTACATCTCTGATCTGTTTTTCTCCTCTTTTCTTCAGCTCCTATGACTGCCTGCTGGATGATCCATTTGAACACAAGTGGCCTAAGCTTCCTGAGCTCCCTGGAATAAATTATTCAATGGACGAGCAATGCCGCTTTGATTTTGGTGTCGGTTATAAAATGTGCACCGCTGTAAGTCCTTCACGCCTGTGTAATCGCCAAAATATTGATTGATTTTTTTTGAGTGACAGTGGTATGCAGTAAGGGTGGATTGTCCTCCTGTAGCATGAATAAAGTTAAATGACTTTGTTTACATTTCCAAAAGGAATAGCTGATGCACAAAATTTCTGTTTTCCCATTTAGTTTCGAACCTACGACCCTTGCAAGCAACTGTGGTGCAGTCACCCAGACAACCAGTACTTTTGTAAAACCAAAAAAGGTCCTCCGGTGGATGGAACCGAGTGTGCACCAGGAAAGGTGGGTAATGTGTCTGAATCAGCTTTGAATTATAATTTTGTTTTTTTGTACAGTGGACTTCTCTGAAATCCCCAAAATAAAGAGAAAACCAAAAAGCCAGTCATTAACCTTTCTACTTTCTGTCTTTTAGCACTAAGTTTTGTTTCTCCTGTCTTTGTCATATTTTTAGTGGTGCTTCAAAGGCCATTGCATCTGGAGATCCAGCCAGCAACCTCAAGGCCATGATGGGAGTTGGGGCTCCTGGTCCAAATTCAGCTCTTGCTCCAGGACATGTGGAGGTGGAGTTCGCTCCCGCAGCAGACAGTGCAACAACCCTCCGTGAGTGAGAGCAAGAAAAAAAAAACACACTGAAAGAAAATCTGATACTTTTTCAGGGGGCCAAATGGTTTATTTGCTTTGTGTGCTCATCCAATGCAACAGATGATGCAGTAAAAGTGTAAATGCAGAGCTGGAGAGCAGGGACAGTTTGTGATCCAGCACTGGCTTTGATTAAGTTTGCTGCATAAACTTGACTTGAAAGAGTGTGAGCTACTGTATGCATCTCTGCCAATTTGTTACTGTTTATAGTTTGAAATGATGCCATTACCTCTTCATTTAGGATATTTTTTTCAGTTTTATGGGATATAATGAAGCATTTATCTTAATTTGTGAGTCTTCCTAATTCAGATTTTTGCATGTACCAGGTTTGTTTAAAAAGCCTTTTGAGCTTATTACAAGAATGTACTTCCGATGTTGGTGTGACCATCTAGCAGTCCACCTTAAAACCTTAAACTGTTGCACTGTGTTTGGAAATGACGTCATTATTCTACGGGTACATCATCAGCATTACACTACCAAACTTCAAACTGCAGAAATGCTCACTGTTTAAAGTTTTGATTGCTTTGCTCATTATTTACAGTCCCTGACAAAAGTCTTGTCGCTTATCTATTTTGTAGCATAAACGGTATGAACCGGCTTTAATAATCCCAATTGGTTGTAAGAAAGAGAGGAAAAGCTTAATAAACCTACCCACAAGTGTCAAGGCACTGAAATAAATTAGTTTCACTAAAAAAAGATTTTTTAAACATGACAGAAAGGTCAAATTTTGGCAAGACAAAAGTTTTGTCGCCTTAACATAAATTGAACAAATTTAGTACAAATATTAAAATATGTCAGCAAATTAAATAGTGGTGCTGTGAGTTTCAAATTTAATATCTTGTAGACTTCCATAAGCTTGAAGGACTGCATCCATGCGGTTTGGCAAGGATTCATACATGTATTGATGAAGTCATCAGGAATAGCTAGGAAAGCAGTCTTGCATGACTCCAGAGTTCATCAATATTCTTGGTTGGTCTTCCATGCTTCCTCTTTCATCCTACCCCACATATGCTCAAGCTGTTCATGTCTGGTGACTGGGCCGGCCAATCCTGGAGCATCTTGATCTTCTTATCCTTGAGGAACTTTGAAGTGGAGATGGAAGTGTGCGATGGAGCACCATCCTGCTGAGAATTGGCCTCTTTTTGGTTGGAATATAAGAGGTAGCTAGATTTTCTGGTATTTGAGACTATTGATGTTGCCTTCCCCCTGCAGATCTCTCGCACACCCCCATACTGGATGTTACCCCGACCATGATTTTTCCACACCAAACTTCACTGTTTTCTGGGTGAATCTTGGATCCATGCGGGCTCCAGTAGGTCTCCTGCAATATTTGCCAACTGTGGTGTAATTCAACAGAAGATTCATCTGAAAAATCCACTTTTAGCAGGCTGGGCCTTGGCAAATGCCACACGGTTTTCCAATTGTCTTTTGTTTAGTGCTGGCTTCTGGCACTGATTCGACCATGGAGGCCATTTCAGACAGAATCCGACAAACCGTTCTGGTTGCACAGGGACTTCAGGGGACCAGGTCTGGTGGAGCTCTACTGCAGTGGAAAATGGCTGGGCCTTGGATTTTCGAGCCAACAACGGTCCTCTCGAGCAGTTGTCTTGCGGGGTCTGCCTGACCTGGGCTTTGTCAAAAACATCTCCAGTGTCTTCAAATGTTTTTTTAATCCTTGTACTTGACGCTGAGACACATTGAAGTGTCTGCCACATCAGCAGTGGATCTGTTCTTCAGCCTCTTATAATCAATTTGTCTCAGGTATCTGGGTGTCTGTGTTGCAGGTGTTGCTGAGGGAGTGTAGCTTATGTGAGGTTCAGTGTCTTGTGTTTATTATATACACACCTGGGACCTAATTGATCCATTGTTAGTCAAAGGTGAAGTCATATCAAGGCGACACTTATGTCTTTGCAAAAATTAACTCAATGGGCTTACCAAGCTGGAATATTAGAATACTTTTTGACAGTTTCTTTTTGCACTGACACATTATTACAAAAGCTGTTGGATTAAAATGAGCCATTTCTTGTAAATAATCTTGATTAGAAATATATTTTCAGCGGCACTTAAGGTCAATTTGTACACAAGCGACAAGACTTTTGTCAGGGACTGTACAGTATGTATTACCCATATTTATTCATCTTATTATTCTAGTACCATTAAAATACAGTTTAACTTTTTAACATGGCAGTTTTTCTTATTCAGTTTCCAGCTGTTTATAAAATTCAAAGAAACAGAATACATTAAGTAACAACGCCCTTCCTTACCTCCACCTAAAGAAGTTGTCTCTTAAGGATATGAAAGGAGAAGTGTCAATTATTATAAAATGTTTAGCATGATACAGTATATGTAATTTAAGAGAGTATAGAATGGATTGCAGGAATCCACTTCTTAATAAATTGGGGTTTTAGAGCTTTATTCCATGTTATTTGTCCAATCTCATAAAGTCCCCATACTTTTCAAATCCAGCCTTTCCTCCAAAACCTCCTGGAATCTTTGGGAATATCATGATGGAAAACTTCTTTAAGAGCATCATTTTGTTTTTGTTATTCATCAGCCCGGCCTACGGTGGTCGAGATTGCCCCGGCTCTGCTTTTGACTACCAGATGTGCAACACGGAGGAGTGTGCTGGCCCTTATGAGGACTTCCGTGCTCAGCAGTGCATCCAAAGGAGCAACAAATACCACAACAACATCAAGCACACGTGGCTACCGTATGAGCACCCAGATGGTAAGTCTGTAAAAAACAACACAAAATTGGCTCTCTCTTTAAGAGGTTTACTTTAAAGTTTTCTGCAAAGCATCAGTTGGGACAGATTACATTTGCAGGAGCAGCTGCACTAACGCACATTCAATGTAGGTGGGTGTTATCTCTCCTCTGTGTCCTGTTGATGTCTTTCTCAGATTCTGAAGCTATTTGCATGAACCAAGGTGTGTGCTTTTATGTTTTCAGAGGCCCGTAAGTGTGAGCTGAGCTGTACATCAAAGGAAACAGGAGAGGTGGTGTTCATGAATCAGGTGATGCACGATGGGACCCGCTGCAGCTACTCAGAGCCCTTCAGCGTGTGCGCCCGGGGAGAGTGTCTGGTATGTCTCTGCTAACTGCTAAACTACGTGCACTCACAAACACAAACTTTGGCGTGTTTTAAGTTACATATTAAAAGCCATGTAAAATAAGATAAGAATATAAACTAAAAAATTCCTCAAGAAATTTTAACAGTGTGCCTACTACTTGGTGCACATCCAAATATCAATAAAACGTATATGCCGATGTGTGCCGATGTGCACTGAATAACTTTCTTTATCTAAATACATGTAATTGCTTTTTTGAAGATATGAAAACACTACAAAATATAAAATAATTCAATACACACGTGCTGCTGCTTATTGCAATTATTTCTATGCATGCTTTATGCCAGAGATCAGCATCCTCAAGCAGCTGAGCACCAGATGGAATACTGCATTTAATAATACCTATCACCTGACAATGAGCTGAGTTCGGAAATGCCATTGATCCTTAGAGCCTTAACCTTTATTCAAATGCATGTTGATGAATAAAAAGGTGCCCTTAGAAAAAGTTGTGCAGATATTTGATGGCTGCACACCTCTGCGCACACATTATTTTATCTTAACATTCACCTTCGACATAAAATTGAAAATTCTAATTTGGCAGGTCAACTGCTCCGTGTTTTGTCTACATTCCTGTTATGTCTGAGTGTGTTTCCAAAATGCATCATCTTAAACAGCCGAACCAGTTGCCTGCAGAGTTTTTCCCATGGCATCATTTTCCTAGTAAAGCAATCTCAGTCTTCATAAAAGTCAGCCGCAGCATTGCCCTGATTTAATTGACTGTATTTGCCTTTCTCTCATACAGCATGTGGGCTGCGATAAGGAGGTTGGCTCATACAAACAAGAGGACAAATGTGGAGTGTGCCAGGGGGACAACTCCCACTGTCGCACCGTGAAGCTGACACTCACCAAGACGCCTAAAAAGAATGGTAATTATCTGCGACGTGGACAGGCCAGTGCTGAAGTAAGCAAGTCTGCTTCAGATGAGTCATTAATGAGACTTTCTCTATTTAAGTTTAAATTAACTAATCCAGAGGCCTTAAACATATCTTCCCATATCTGTGTTTAACCACAACTCGTATCCCACCAAACTTTCATCCAACAAAGGATCAAATTTTCTGTCTTCATAATTTGATTCAGAAATAATTGGCTGCTATTACAGCCCGGAACAGTACCAGCTGTTTAATGATCTCAGCTGAAACGGGCCTTGTCTTTTTGTTTTTGTAGGAATGCTGAAAATGTTCGACATCCCTATAGGAGCCCGCCACATAGTAATCGAAGAGAACGAGACTTCCCCTCATATAATTGGTGAGTGTGTCACATCCTTTTCCAACTGTGGAAACACATCCTACTATTGGTGTTAAGTAACAGAATCAACTCTTGACTAAAATTCACAAGACCAGTTTTCAAAATGTTACAGGTTTCTTATTTGTGTGTTTCTGTGTATGACCACATCGCATTGTAATTGTTGGCTCATTTACCTTGTAAGACGGGCAGTATATCGTCAGCACAGACACCAACTTCTTCACTCAATTAAGAAGGACATTAAAGAGTCTGTTCACCCTCAAAAACACACATTAGCATGTAAACAGCTTTGGCTTCATTTGTCCAGGTTTAAGATATCTGTCAAATTCTTGTCACCACTCCAATTCGATGGAGGTAAAAGGAATCCAATTTGTAGCACTTGCAGGATTCAAAACACCTCATGCAAGAGCCGCTCTAAGGAAAACATTTGTTCTTAAGTGGCATGTACAAGTCATTGAAGAGAACAATGATTGAATTTGGAGTTTAAATATGTTACCAAAATCAATGTGATGGGCATTGTGGCACTCAACAGTGTAACATCACCTACTGTATAATATTCCTTGTTCATCTCCATGACTACCACTTCCCCTTGATCGTGTCCTATCTAACTCCATTACCACATTGCTGTAGCAAGATGTTTTGTTTTTTTTACTATTCAACTTAACGTTTCCTTCTTTATTTCTGTCACAGTACAAGGCTACTGTAATAACACGTCATTGAAAACCTTACTCTTACTAATTGATTTGGGGCTCCTGACAGCAGGACTTTAAGCTTTGTGTTGTAAAAAGTTTTGACTTTTGGGTATTATACTTGTGAATGAAATGTTGAGCGTCAGTGATGCCAATGGACAAGTCTCACAAACATGCACTGAACAGGTGGCATTCATCAGGTCAAAACAAGCAACTTACAACAATTGTGTTTATTCAGGGTTTTGTGAGTTTGACTGAACAAATGTACGAGCAAGGGTCACCAGAGTTTGGGATGTAAAAATGAGCTTGCATGAGGTCCAATGTCCTGCTGGTTACTTTGGATATCCATGGACCATGGACTACACTGTTAACAGTTTTCACCCTCACCCTGTTTTCTGTTTGTCAAATTGTTGTATAACACACCCTTTTTTTTTTTTTTAAACCTGATAAAATAAAATATAAAAGCTAGTGCTGTCAGTTAAATGCGTTATTGACTGTGTTAACGCAAACACATTTTAACGGCGTCAATTGTTTTTAATTGCGAGATTAATGTTCTTTTTGGCCAAGCAAACTTTGTAGTTTTTTTCCCATGCTGTTGCAACAGCTAGTAGCATTAGAAAAACTACAACACCACACCAGATCTAGCTAGACTGGAAACAAAACAACAATAGATAAAAAATGTGTGATTAATTGAGATTAATTGCGATTTAACTATGACATTAATGCGATTAATCCCGATTAAATATTTTTATCGTATGACAGCACTAATAAAAACACATTAAGTGCATAGCAACACACCAAAAGGAGAAACAATATCTATAAACTGTTACAAACAATAAATTCAATCTGTCCAAAAAGGAGCAGGATGAAGCTGAAGCTTGCAATTTTTCCCCACGCCCCATTCAACTTCCGTCCAGATTGGTGCAAAGTAAAGTTTTTGTTAAGAAAAAGTTTGCAAATGTTAGTCACCACCTGTGTTTTCTCGTCAGAATTTGAAATTATTGAAGTAGTTGTAAAACAAAGAATTTCACAATCCTTAATAAATAAGCTAGTGGTGTGCTATATGTCATATATTTCATCTACTTAATCTAACAATTTTATTTGTATTTTACCATTATTTATTCAGGGAAGGTTCACTGAGAGAAAGGGAACCTGATCACATTCACACAATTGCACACATTCATACCTGGAAGCTGCCCAGTACTGAGCAGCTATAGTGGAACGTTTTTTTTAGGTTAAGGGCCTTGCTCAAGGGCTCAAGTGGTGGTAATGAGGGAGGGATTTGCACAGATTTGCACCCAGATTTTGTCCTCCTGGCTGTCCAAGGGGCTGTCTTCTCGGCTGTCCTCAAACCTTCCCTCAAACAGGGAACAGTTGAAAGACAAAAATGATCACCCCTTGTTTTCCCGCAAAGCTGACATCTGTTATTTCTCCTGATGGATTATTATAGACGTCAGTGCAATCACCGCCCATAACAGGTGCTATTGTAGTGGTAGGAAAATAACAAAATAGCTCTCTAATTTAAGCGGCACTGCTGCGCTAATGACTTTCTGTTTAAGCGTAATGTAGGCTTTATCTGTAAAAACCTTGTGTCAGAAGTAATGAGACTGGAGCATGTCTACAGGTTTAAGAAGAAATAACTGACTTGTGTCTTTCAACTTACAATAACTCTCTGTAGGACTGACGATGGTGAGTCAGGATCACCGAGGCGTTCAGCCCAAACCTTCCCTCTCCACTTTTCTCCACTCTTTTCCTTTCTGGCTTTTATTAGCTCATGGGGAGAAGAGATGACATGCAACTTGGAGAAATTACTGTTGGCTAACCACATCTCAAAATACGTACTGACACGTTCCCTGCTAAAAGGAAAATCTCAGTTGTTTGG
>NC_045753.1:16443665-16467645 GCF_008692095.1 Etheostoma spectabile
GTTGATCCTGAATTTGTGTTCAATCTTTGAGATTTTTAATGAATGAAACTAAAGGATACATGATGTGCGCACATTCTTTTCCACCACACATGCATGAAGAAAACTTTTTTTTTCACTTATTACTGACAGCTGTGAAGAATCAAGTTACTGGAAACTTCATACTGAATTCAAAAAGTGAAGACGCTGAAACAAAGACATTCATCGAAAATGGTTTACAGTGGGAGTATTTACTCGAAGGTGGAAAGGAGACGCTAAAAACAACTGGTCCTCTGCACGAAGGCATTGTAGTGCTGGTGAGTGGGACTGGAACAGGATCATCACTCTTTACCTTTTCCTGGGTTTCACTGTTTTTCTACTAAAACCTTGTTTCATTTCACTGCAGGTCATTCCCCAGGAAGAAGATGCAAAGATCAGCCTGACATATAAGTATATCATACATGAGGACCTGTTACCGCTTATTACCAACAACAATGTTCTTCTGGCTGAACTGGACACCTATGAGTGGGCACTGAAGAGCTGGTCTCAGTGCTCCAAACCCTGCGGGGGAGGTAAGATTTCTCTAATATCTTTCCTGAGAGACCGATCACAAGTGGACAGCTCTAATTACGTGTGTTCACACTTTGATGTGAGTATGTGTTACACATGCATCTTGAGTGACCACATGTGATCGAATATCACTTCCTGTAAATGCAACACAAAAAACATAGTTTATGTGCATATAGATAGCAGATATAGAAGAAAGTAACATTTTTATGTGTGACGGCGGTATGTGTGTATAATAGGTTTGGACTTTCTGTGTCACATCTCTGCAAAGCACTTGAACAAAAACACAGACACAAGATTCACTCTCAGTGGTGTATGTGGCATGAGAAAAATGTTGAATGAGTATGTCGGTCTGCCCACAGTTGAGAAGGCTGGCTCCTCAGTGTGGCCCAATGTAGAATGTATGTTTAAATAAAAACGCAATTCAATTTGCACATCGTTACCTGGTGTGTGTTCAGAAAACAGAAAAATTAAAGAGTTTTTTTTCACCATGGTATTGTTAATCTATAGAGAAGAATATCCAATGACTGATTAATAATATTTGTTAGCAGTAATAGTGGATTCATATAAAAAATATTTACAACAACTATTTCCAATTATTAGAATATATTTAGATTTTAGAATATTTGCTTCTTTTCCCTATTATAAGTCATTATACATGAAATTTCCTTTTTATCAAATTAAATTTTTTTTCACTGTTAGACAGACGAAACAAACTATTTTAAAGCCCAATTTACAAGAATTGGACTCTCGTAACTTGAAATTAGTTGTGTAATACTTGTTTATTTAACTATGCTATATGTTTGAATGATCTTGCTGGAAGTTTAATTTTGTACACTTTTCACTATTCAGGCATACAGTACACAAAATATGGATGCAGAAGGAAAAGTGACAGCCGTCTAGTACATCGAAACTTTTGTGAAACCAGCAAAAAGCCCAAACCCATTCGCAAGCGCTGCAATGTCCAAGAGTGCAACCAGCCCACGTGAGTGCCCTCCAGCTATACATGGTTATTTTTGAATAGCTAGTAAGGCATTCAAAATGATAAAAATGGTCCAGCTTCAAATGTCCACCCTGACATGGAATATAGGAGCTGTTCAACAGCTGTGTGACATGATAACCTTTTTAAAGAGCCTGCTGTGCTGACAGGTGGGTCGTGGAAGAGTGGAGTCCCTGCAGTAAAACCTGCGGGAAGCTCGGCTACCAGACCAGGGCGGTGCAGTGCATGCAGCCGCTTCACAACGGCACCAACAGGCCCGTCCACAGCAAACACTGCACCGAGAATCGGCCAGAGACGAGAAAGGCCTGTAACCACACCACATGCCCCGCCCAGTGGAGGACAGGGGCATGGTCTCAGGTAAATCAGTAGGACAGCCAGCTGGACCAGCTCTTGTCGAGTTCAAAATGTGCCTACTTGTAACGTAAATGTTTACTAAGTGGAGATTTAGGCATTACTAAATAACTGTAAAGTCAGTTGCACCACACAAACTAACTCTTAGTAAGCCATTTTTTGTTACTGAATATTTAATATGCAGAGGTGTCAAGTAAAAAAGTACAAATACTTTGTTACCTTACTTAAGTAGAAAGTTCCGGTATCTATACTTTACTGCAGCAGGGGTGGTGCACTATATGCCCCTGTGGTTCAGCCTAAACTTTTGTCCTTAATGGCATTTTTCCCCCCTTACGTTACTTTTACTTATATACTTTAAATAGTTTTGAAACCAGTACTTTTACATTTGAGTAAAAAGCTTGACTTGATACTTCAACTTCTACAGAAGTGTTTTTAAACTGTATCTATACTCTATACCTCTGGCACCCTAATACTGTTGTTTTTGGAATTTATGTAAGCGCTCAGGATGCTATGTTATCTCCTGTTTACGCTGTTTATTCATTTGATTTGATTCAGATATTACCAAGCAACTGATTTACACATTGCTGAAGTCTCTATAGCAAAATCACTGCTTAAGTGTTAAGGGTGCAACCAGATTTATTAGATCTGTTTTCAGCTGTTGAAACTTGCTACTAGCAACTAAGTTTTGTCAAATTGAACAGGTAATTTTTGTTAAATGAACAAATGATCTTAGGTTTATGTGTATTGTATCCAAGCAATTGAAGTGTTGGAGTGTTAGAGTTTTGAAACAATTTGCATTTTGATCATTGGTTGTAAGTTTTGCGTCTAGAGTTTT
Organism: Etheostoma spectabile; assembly: GCF_008692095.1. Taxonomy (NCBI): domain Eukaryota; kingdom Metazoa; phylum Chordata; class Actinopteri; order Perciformes; family Percidae; genus Etheostoma; species Etheostoma spectabile. The sequence goes on from NC_045753.1 coordinate 16,446,395, forward strand.
TAAAAATGCCTTCAAGATTCTAAAATTAGTGCCAAAACGATTGTAAAAAAAACTGTAACAGTTGCATTGTTCGATGTGTCAGGCTTTAATGTTAATTAATTAAAAGTATTTAATGTTGTATGTTGTAGACCCGGACTGTGGTTTCCAAACCTGTAACAATGCCATGAATTATTTCCTCATTCTCAAAAGTGTTAATATGTTTGATGTGTGTGCGTGTGCGTGTGCGTGTGCGTGTGCGTGTGCGTGTGTGTGTGTCTGTGTGTCTGTGTGTCTGTGTGTCTCTGTGTTGGTGTGACAGTGTTCTGTGACCTGTGGTGAAGGGATTCAGCAAAGACAGGTGGTTTGCAAGGCCAGCGACAACACCATTGGAGAATGTGAGGGCGAGAAGCCGGAAACAGTCCTCATTTGCAAACTAAGTTCTTGTCCAGGTGAGATCCACAAACATGTAATAAGGGAGCAATATTCACCAAGTTACCAGTGTGCTGCCTGTCTTACAAACACTGTTGGAGAAACTTCCTCTCCATGATCAAGTCATTTCCTTTTTCATTATGGATACAGAAAAACTTTAGAGGAGCGTGTGGGTGATTAACATCTGCTGCATTATGCTGTAATCACTTTTGGATGGCAGTTATATAAACTTAATGTGATTGACTCCTTTTTTTGTAGTTTGTATGATGAATTACACCAGCTGGTCTAACAACCTTATGGAAACTGTTTAAACTGAGACATATTTCAGGTTGCGTGTCAAAACATTTCTGCATTGGTGCCCTCCTGCAGCTTTTCTCACATTGCTTCCTCTTCAAAGAGCTGGGATCCACTAACGTGCATCTGTTTCTCTGCACAGTGGAAAATTGAGGGAGTTTTGTCAAAAACACTAAGAAGAAGTCCAGGTTGTGCCCCTGCTTACTTGTAAATGGCACCAAGCTTTATAATAAGACATCTCTGTTTTCTTACAGTAGCAAGAGATTGTCAAGAACTTTTTTTGGGGTCTTGTGGCTGCTGTGTAATGTCTTATTTAGGAATAGTTTTTGCCACTTTGTCCTCCACTCCAGGAAAGCCAGTGTCTCCTCTCACCGTTGAAACAATGGAAAACTCCACAATAAAAGACGAAGCTATACACCAAAGGGCTCATGAAAACCCTGTCCACAAAATCTCTTCAAGTAAGTCAACATGAAATTTGTTTCAGAAATCAATCACTTTAGTAAACATGTAAACATCTACAATAGAAATGTATTTTTCTTTGAATCCTCATAGTGATATCCTCTCCCCTTGTATCACTAGATGAGCCATGTTTGGGGGATAAATCAATTTTCTGTCAAATGGAGGTTCTTGCCCGATATTGTTCCATCCCTGGATATAATAAGCTTTGCTGTGAGTCTTGCAACAAGAAGGAAAACTTTGCCATACATTCTCCTGACCTCCAAAACACCCCAGTAGTCAAAGTTGAACCTGACGCCTCCGTTCCTACTCACCCTGCATCGCCCAATGCTCCTCCACCCGCTACGACCCAGAGCCCGCTGCAAACCACTAAAGCCGCAAGCAGACGGCTTCGCTCCACCGCCCCAGTGCCAACCACCATTTCTGCTGCTGAAGCCTCCCCATCCACAGGTGCTGCTCTGTCCCAGGGTCCCACCAGTGACTCCTTCCTCACAGCTGGGAAAGGAGACTCGGACCCGGGGTCTATTCTACCTCCAGGGCCTCCACAGCCCACAGCAGACTCCAGTGGAGGTGCTTCTAAAGAGCACAGTCCAAACAGCACTTTAGGCCCTGTCGCTGAAAGGGCAAGAAGGGACGATTTAGGATCCGAGAGGGACTCGAGTCACAGAACCCTTTCAGCTTAGAAATGAACAGTGAGCATTGTTTTGAACATGCTGCTCTAAGTGACGTTCTCATACATTGTCTCACCCATTGCAGCATCTGATAGACTTGCTGCAGATATTGACATTTCTTATTGTTTTTTTTGTTTTTTTATGTTTTTGGTTTTTTTTATGCCAGTGAACTTAGACCAGACCAGCGATGGTTACCTCATCAACACTCCAGAGTGATCTGTGCGCAGCGTTGCTCTGCCCTGTGCTTCAAATATGAAATGGAAGAAAAACAAGTTGTCAGGTGCTGTAAACTAAAACGACTACAAGACGTGTTCAAAATGTGATGACTGCATTGCTACATTCATGTTTTTATCTGTGTACAGTTGTGTAATCCTTTTTTTTATTCAAGTGCATTAGAACTACTATTGAACTTGTATTGTGAACATGTGAGGAGATGTCAAAGGCCATGGTTTTCTAAAGGTGCACGTGTCAGCTGTGGAGGCTGGAGTGTGCCACCAGAATAATTGTAGAAGTTTGTAGAATTGTAGAAGTTATTAGCTAGTTTACTTACAATTTTAATGATGCATTGCATAACGCAAAGTAAGTTAGCAGATTATAAATGTAATTTCTTATTCTGTTTTATGAATTAATAGAATTTTAAAATAGATTTGCAAAAATACATTTTTAAAGCTTTTAAATTATAAAAACGATGTTCTCTTTACTAATGTCTCACAATTCACTGTCTGCTACAGTTTTCTTTTGATGATAGCTCTAATTTAGGGACGGCTCTCACATTTCAAGATGTGAATCCAGTGTTTATGCTGAGCTAAACTAATCTATGAACTTTTAATGCATCATTTAAATGGCATTATTAAATTGATAATGGCTTTTTGATATGTTTAAAATAAGGCATCTGTCAAGTATATAATTATTTCAGTGGCACACTTCAGCCTCCAGCCACATCACTCCTGGCAGGGAGCCTCGTGGCTTCTCTGTCCCTGGTGCTCTTTTTTTATTGTATGTTCCCAAATCCTACGTACTGGTGATGATCCTCACAGGTAAGAAAATCATGACTGTCTGCAAGCCAACCCCACTGTAGCATGTTATCTGTCTGCCTTTGTGGAAATCGGTCACTTAACGCTTTAAAAACAAAAAAAAGATTTAAGAAAAAAAATACTCATTATCTTTTTGTAACTGATATATTTTTCAGATAATAATGTATATAGTGTAAATTTCAAGTTAAGAAAAGAAACCGAAGGTTTGTTACAATTAAAAAATACAGGCGATACTATAAGTCTACAGGCCGTGGTTGGTCACATTCCGGCATTGCAGTTCATAACATCATTATGTTTATTGTATAGTTATTGTATATACGTACGTGAATGAAAGCTTTAAATGTTAATATTTATTGAATTTTAAGTGGTATGGAGAACAAAGTAAAACACGTTTGAAAGAAGTGAGATTCTTGTTTTTTCACTTTTCTTGATTAGGCCTCCATTTACTCCTGTTATATTTACCTTTTTCAAAATTCAAGATTCAAGATGTTTATTTGTCACTACAATAACAAGTTATGCAATTAAATGATTTTATCCCATCCTTCCCAACAATGCAATAATAATAATAATAGAAAAGAAACTATCTAAAAAAATACAAATACAACAACCTATAATCATATAAATGACAGATAAAATAAAATTATATAAAAAACCAAAGGTAGCTATGAAGCGATGCACAGTGCAGAGTGGAAATCTGCATACAAATAACAATAACAATAGGCAAAGTCCAAGCTATATGTAGCTATATACAGTGTAAAGAGGCAGATGTGCATGAGCTGATGGATGGAGGGGAAGGGGGGCTACATGTAGAGTTGCCTGACGGCTCTTGGGAATATCGCTGTCCCTGAATCTGTTGGTCTTGGACTGGACGCTTCTGAGCCTTCTGCCTGATGGCAGCTTGCTGAACAGTCCATGGCATGGGTGACTGGCATCAGAAATGATCCGCTTGGCTCTTTTCCTACACCTGTCAGTGTGGAGATCCTGCAGGGACGGCAGGTTAGTCCCTGTGATGCGCTCGGCTGTTTTAAGCACCCCCCGAAGTGCCTTGCGGTTGAGGGAGGTACAGCTGCCGTACCAGACGGTGACACATCCGGTCAGGATACTCTCAATAGGGCCTCTGTAGAAGTTGGATAGTATCCTTGAGTCCATGCCGAATCTCCTTAGCCGGCAGAGGAAGAAGAGCCGTTTCTGGGCCTGCTTTACAACAACGTTGAAGAGGAGAGACCAGGTCAGGTCAGCTGATATATTGACCCCCAGGAGCTTGAGGTTGCTGACTTTCTCGTCTGCTGTCACTTACAAACATGTTATATAGTTATTGAACAATTTGGCATCAGAAAAAAAAAAAAAAATCCATTACTATCCAGTAAATATTATAGAGTAGCTTGAAAAATAAAGGAAATATACACAAATATACATTTGTGTATATTAATATATACTGTAGTATTTTGATTACAGCATCTGTTTGAGAACCAATGAGGGTCATTTCCCAATATTTTACAGAAAATAGCAAAACATTAATACAAACGTTTGAAGCTTTGTTTTTTCTTTTAATCTACCCATTAGGCTAATCAACTCAGATTTATTTTGACACCCTTTAGAGGGAGCCAACTCTTGAATTGTAAACCGGTGGACTCCACTTTGCTCATCAATGCATGCATACATAATAATAATAATAATAATAATAATAATAATAATGATATTAGTAATATTATTATTATTGTTGTTGTAGTTATTTTAATGATTATACTACTAATATATCAGTAACATGGGGAAATTTTGTCCAGAACAAAAACTTGTATTTATACTTAAAATACATTTTACACCGTATTTTTGTTCTGGTTTTGTTCTGGTACTTATACTTTAATGATAAAGTAAATGTTCTGAGTACTCTTTCCAACAGCCAATACTTAGTTTGATTGTACATTATTTTTTCTGTAGCTACCAATTTATTGTGGTATTGTTTTTAAATTGTTTATCCGCTATTACAGTGTTTGTGTCTGCCGTCAATCCTGAGAGAATTAGAACTACATAGAACCACTTAAAGAGCAGAGCCTTTACTGAAAAACAACTGTTTTGAGGCATTTCTACAGTGGTAATTCCACCTTGATGATAGGTTGTGTGTGGTCTCATTTTGTTTTGAGTTGTTTTTTTATTGCGTACAGTAAAAAATGGCCAAGCTAAGAAACACACTGCTTATTTGACAAAAGCCTGGTGGAGCTGGAGCTTAGTGGCAATGTAATAGGAAAAGCAGACCTTCAAATTAATATTGCACTGTACAAAATGTTAATGCAGTTCATGTGAATTTACCTTAACGTCAATGTTAAGAAGCCGTGTGAAGTGGCTTTTTCCTTTATCCTCGTTCAGAGCCTGAATTATGATGCAAAAGTCAATAACTTGTTAACCAGGGTTTCTTATGGATCATGTGTTTGTTTATTGTATATATTTTAATTTCAAAAGGAAAGATCCACAAACTGCTCATATCTATGTATAGAAATTAAATACAATTTACTAGACCCTAATATATTGCTAGCAGCATGAGTCCAGGGAATTACTTAGTATTTACATTCTCTGCTACTATATGCCACTCTGCTACTTTGATTTGTTTAACTAATGACATTTCCATCAACCTAAACTGTACTTTTGGTTGTAATTAACAAATGTATGCTGACACACTAAATTAAGAGAGTAATATCTGTAAGCATTATACTTGCAAAATGTCACCATGGTAGCATTATCATTGTGAGCTGAAGTTAATTACTTTGGTCAAAATTTACTTTGTTGAGCAATTTTACTTTCTGCAAGATTATACTCCACTCAGATGCTGTTTGTTGTGGTAGAAAGTATAGCTGCCGGACTGAATTGCAATGCATGAGATGCCAGAATACATATATGTTTTTTAAATATTAATATACATATATATTTTTTTTAATTTTAAATGTGTAGACAAATAGACCTTAACTATTTAGTGAGGAAACATTTTTATAGAATACAGATCTCCTCTAAACTCAGGCTGCTTGAATTGAACTCATGTGGTATTTTTAAAGGTTACGGTTGATAGAATTTCCAATCATCAAAGGTTAGCAGCTTACTTTGACATGCTGTATGCTCGGGTTCCACTGGTGCATCTCCTCCACTTTGACAAACAGTAAGTCGTAGAGCTCATCAATGCTGGCCTCCAGGACTGTCTCCAGTCTGAAGACCTTCCCAGCCCCCAGCACCACTTTGCTGCTGATCACGTTCCCCTTGTCCTGAAAAGGAGCAACAACCAAGCAGAGATATACTGTATAACCATAACACAATGGACACAAAAAATTCAGTTTGGAAAAGAGATAAAGCACTCAATCAAGCAATGGAGGGTACCTCTGTGATCTCCACCTTCTGTCCTTGTGTGTCTTCCAATATACAGAGAGCCTTTCTCATTGCTTCTTGGCCTTGTTGTACAAAAAACAGCTGATCTTCTCTTAAAGGCACATGCTTTATATCTTCACGTTTGGGCTCTGCAAAAGATTCTTCTTAGAAATCTTTCAACAACTACAATCTGAAACCATTATACTTTAATCCAGCATGTGTTCTCTTTTGATGTTGGACCTGTACCCATCTCTGCAGGTGTGTGAGCTCCTGGCCTATAACTGTCATAGCTGTGTGTTGAAATCCTGCACAATCAACAATAATAATAAATAAAGCTGCAAGCAGCGTTGGATGGGCCCTCGCACCTCTGCGTGGGTCGGGATCACTGGCGGACGATACCGTACACAAGACTCTACATCATAGAGTATTTTTCCTAGCATCTCATTTATATTTGTATTCTGTGTTGTGTGACTAATGTATGTGTGCTGCTGTAACACCGAAATTTCCCATTTTTTGGGATCAATAAATATCTATCTATCTATCTATCTAGCTAGCTATCTACTATTAATAAAATTGAATTGATTTCAATCGAATTTAAGTGATTAAACTGTTAAGAGAAATAAAAGAGAAACAAAAGCTCAGTAGTCTTACCCAGTATGCAGGACAATTTGCATGAGAAAATAAAGAGAAAAGTCCTTCCTCAGGTTGTTGAGTGTTAACCTGCGAGACTCCTTAGATGTGGGAAGGAAATTCCACAGCAGAGCTTTACAACAGCAGGCAGCATGTTGTCTGTCTTTGGCAGGGACAGCAAAGCAACAAAGTGTGTCTCTGGTCTTTATATGGCCTATGAAGGACGCTCCACAGAGATAAGGGCCAGAGAAGAAGATATGACCTGTTCTGAATTCTTTTCTCAAGGCCACACTTAACAAGAGTTTGGTCAACTAAAACAACGCATTAGACAAAGGCACAGAGGCAGATCTAACAGAACTATGTATCTAGTGCATTTGGAGAATTTAAACTAACTATTTTTTTTAAAACCTATTCCGTGTGGGAGACTTTTCACCAAAATCTTTGAGGTATGCTACGTACTAAAACACGAGGTATCTACTTATAATGCAATGTGAAGAAATAATTAAAGTTAACATCCTAAAGTGCCTTAATATGATAATGACATTACTAAGAAGTTAAATATTTTTAGAAATGTGGGTGTAGGTAAGGAAACGGTGTACCTGTGCACATGTCAAATGTGTGTGAGTGTGCTTGAGTAGATAATCAGTGGTGGTCTTTGTGTGTAAGCTTGATTAGATCATAATACGGAATGCGCATAGAATACCCTATTAGTCAAGGGTCAAATGGCCTATTTATTCATGTACAGCTGTAATAAAAAGGAATTGTTTCAATAGTGTTGTCAACATAACACTTGTAAGTGGTTTAACAAAATGTTTCTATCATGTATTTTGATATTCACCCACTTTCAGTTAGAATGTCAGAAAGTAGCTCATGCACGGAACGTTTTGTCAATTTTGTGAAAAGATTGTTGGTTCTACCAACTATGCAATCTTCAGTCAACTTCCAATGAGTTCCAGGGGTATTAAATGTAAGTACAAAATACTTTTTCTCGTGGGCGCCATTTTTCCTTAAGTGTGGCACAAGAACCCGTACAAGGCTGGTAGCTATCAGGAAGGTTGCAGACACTGTTGGCCCGGACACTTGTAGGGCTCTCATTGGGTTGCACGCCTACACAGGATGTGACACTCTAAGCGCTTTTGCAGACAAAGGGAAGACACTTGACTCCTGATGAACAAGTTGGGCCAGGAATGGGACCTCTCACCAGAACTGAGCAACAAACTGTAGGCATTTACTGTACATGTGTCTTCTATACATTTGTCAACATAGTAAACCATTACTTTCTTATGGCTTTTTTTTTCGACGTACTATACTTGGACTTTTTTTACATGCCACTATCATTTTTTTTTTATACTATAATAAGACTTTTTTTAACCACTTTTTTTTTACATACTATACCATTACTATTTCCGATAAACAATGACTTTTTATGACTAACGACTATGACTAACCCATGATTTTTATCCCTTTTTTTAACCTACTATACTATGACATTTGTATTACTTTTTTGCACATACTACACCATGATTTTGTAATTACTTTTTTCATCATACTACACTATGACTTTTTAATCACTTTTTACAATGTACTATACTATGACTTTTTAATAACTTTTAACAATGTACTATACTATGAGTTTTTTATGACTTTTTGACATGCTAAACTATGACTTTTTATGACTTTTTTGACATACTACACAATGATTTTTTTATTATTTTTTTACCAAACCATACCTTGACTTTTTTACCATTTTCTTTTGATAAACTATAATGTGACTTTTTATGACTTTGTCAACATAGTAAACCATTACTTTCGTATGGCTTTTTCCGACGTACTATACTAAGACTTTGTTTTACATGCATTCTATCACTTTTTTAGAAATATTATAATATGACTTTTTTATAATTTTTTTCGACATACTATACCATTACTACTTTTGATATGTATAGTATGACTCTTTTCAACATATTATATTATGACCTTATATATTATTACTACACCATGATTTTTATCACTTTTTTTTAACATACTATACCTTGACTATTTTATCACTTTTTTTCGACATACCATATTGTGACAGTTTTATTACTTTTTTTTTGACACACTACACCATGGATTTTTATGACTTTGTTTAACATACTGTACTACAACTGTTTTTGACAAGCTAGTATACCATTACTATTTTAGGTACACCATGACTTATTTCGACATACTATACTGTGTTCAGATGACAACATCCGCTCCATTTTACTGTTGGCAACTATACTGTGACTTTTTATCACTTTTTTCAACATACTATACAATTACTTTTTTGACATACTATACTATGAATGTTTTATTTCTTTTTTCAACATACTATATTATGACTTTTGTCAACATGCTATACTATAACCTGTTATGACTTTATTCAACATGCTGTACTACGATATTTTTTAATCATTTTTTATGATAAACTATGCAATGACTTTATATGACTTTTTGACATACGACACAGTGACTTTTTATCACTTTTTTAAACAGGCTATACTTTTTTATGACTTTTGTCAACACACTAAACTATGATTTTTCACTGAATTTTTTGCCATATTATACTATGACTTTTTGATATTCTATACTACTGTTTACTACTGTCACTTTGGTATCACTTTTTTCAAAATACTATTTTATGACTTTTTTCTGACTTTTTTGACATAGTTTACTATGACCATTTTTGATCTTCATGACTTTTGTTGACATACTACACTATGACTTTTTATCACTTTATTAATCATACCATATTATGACATTTTTATCACTTTTTTTGACGTACATACCATTACTGTTTTTGATATATTATGCCTTTTTTGACTTACTATACTGTGACTTTTTTATCACTTTTTTTCTATTACTTTTTCATCACTTTTTTCGACATAATATTCAATGACTTTTTATCACTTTTTCAAAATACTTTCCTTTTATTCAACATGCTATACCCTTTTTGGGTGGCATAGTGTCAACAGTAAGCCTTAGAGGTTAGCCCTGCTCCAACTTGAACCAGCAAGTATTCTCTGACCCCTGGTTTGGGCCTACCAAGCAAAATGATTTCTCTGATCTCTCTGGGCCTCTCATGCATATCACGTTGGTCTAACATTCCCGGTTGGCCCCGGGGGAGAAAGAGACAAGGATATTAAAGTCCTTCAGAGCATGCGATGATAGAGGATCAATTTCCCCCTCTTAATCAACCTCATATTTCCTCTGTCAAATCTATGCAAGCACCAGTGTGCAAATGCTGCAGCCTACATGACATATTATGGTCTCAGTCCACAAACTCTCTGACATCTGATTACCATTTGGCCTTGATGTGCAGAGATTACTTTTGTTCATCAGCTACATCATGATTGCTGTCATGTAAATGCCATAATTTTCACTTAGAAGACCTCACGTATTCCAATGATGATAATTATAGTTCTTCTAAAACCACATGAATGCAAATTATCCTTGTTTTATAACAGTACTGCCGCGGTTCAATTGGTCACTCAGGACAGATGACGTACAACTTCCTTTATTTAAGGTGGTTTATTAGAGCTGGAATAATAAAACAAAAAGATTACTTGACACACACATCGATGTGGACCACCCTACTTCACCCTGTAGGGGTCCAACGACTTCTTCAGCCGCCCTCTGAAGGAGGAGTGTACCTATTACATAAAAAGTCATATCATAGTTTATAAAAAAAATCATGACAAAGTCGAAATAATAGTAAAGTAAAACAGTATGTCAAAAATGTTTAAAAGTAACAGTATAGCATGTCAAAAAAACTTGATATAATATGATGAAAAAAGTGCTTAAAAACGTTCTAGAATAGTATGTTGAAAAAGGTGATATAAGTCAGCACAGAATTTTGAAAAAAGTAATAAAAAAGTCAAAGTATAGCGTGTTGAAAACAGTGATAAAAAGCCACTGTACAGTATGTCAAAAAAGTTATTGTATATTTTTTAAAAAGTGATAAAAAGTCATAGTATAGTAGGTTGAAAAAAGTCATTTAAAAGGTCATAGTCTTGTGTATTGACAAAAGTCATGAAAAAGTTGAATTATAATATTTCGAAAAAAGCCATAACAAATTCATGGTATAGTATGTTGAAAAAGTCATAGAATAGTATGTCGAAAAAAGTGATAAAAATGTCACAGTATAGTATGTTGAAAAAAGTCATGGTATATTGAAAATAGTAATGGTATAGTATGTCGGGAAAAGTGATAAAACATCATGATATAGTATTATATATTTAGTATTGTATTTTAATATAGTTTAAAAAAAAACATTAATCATTAAAATGACTAATGGTTATAGCGTAGCTTGTCAAAAAAGTCATAGTATAGTACTTTGAAAGAGTGAAAATAGTTTAGTATGTCGACAAAAGTCATAAAAAGTCATGAAGTATACAGAGAAAAGTCAAAGTATAGTACGTTGAAAAAAAGTTGCTTCTTTGTGTATCATCTTGTTTGTGTGTAAGGTATGGAGCATGTTGAAAAACATCATGGTATAATATGTCGAAAAAGTGATTAAAAAGTCATAGTATAGTATTTTGAAAAAAGTCATAAAAAAGTCATAGTATGTCAAAAAAATCATATTATAGCATGTCGAAAAAAAGTGATAAAAAAGTCAAAGTATAGTATGTTTAAAAAAGTCATAGTATAGTTGAAAAAGTGATAAAAAAAAAAGTGATAAAAAAAGTCACAGTATAGTATTTTGAAAAAAGTCATAATTATAGACATAGTATGTCAAAAAAGGTCATTTTATAGCTTGCCGAAAAAAGTGATACAAAAGTCATATTATTGAATGTTGAAAAAAGAGATTAAAAGTCCCCATATAGTATACTAAAACAAGTGATAAAAAAGTCAATGTATAGTATGTTGAAAAAAGTGATAAAAACTCATAGTATAGTATGTCAAAAAAAGTCTAAAATATACAGTAATATGTCCAAAAAGTCATAGTGTTGTATGTTGTTGTAAGTGATTAAAAGAGTCATGGTATAGTATGTTGAAAAAAGTCATATTTTAGCATGTCAGAAAAGTGATAAAAAAGTCATAGTATATATTCTATGTTGAAAAAAGTGATAAAAAGTCAGAGTATAGTATATAAAAACAATAGTGATGGTAAAGTACGTCGGAAAAAAATCATGGTATAGTATGTTGGAAATGTGTAGTGTATTGATAAAGATCATAGTAAAAAGTGTTAAGCATAAGACTTATGTTAGCATAAGTCATGGCATATACTGTATATAGAATACATAACACACCACTTCTTCCTCACTTTTTCTCACTGCTTGTAGACCCAATCACAATGTTTGTTTACAATACCTTCAGGTTGGAATAATTCCTGCTTGCATGTATAATTTGATGGCCCTGAGCAAACAGGATGAGGATCAACTGGATATACTCATCTACTTTAATCTAAAATTCATGTTTAATGCTTTCATAGTGCACATTACACTGTCATTAGCATAACATTGTAGAACTTATTTACCTGTTGGCAACAGACTAAAGGAAATGACACCACCCAAACTAGCTAGTCTGACTAGACTTGGTTTATGAAAGACGCTAGCAAAGCCACACAGTACATAAAATAAGCACAGCAGAAACTTCAGATACAACAAACATGCTCTCATTGAACTATATTAGTCACAGCAGGCAGCTGTTTTCAGTGAAAAAGCTCTAAAAAATAGACTGTACACTGCATGATCAGTACCAAACAGCAGACGGTTATTCAGATACAAGTCATTTCTAAGGAGAGAAAGCTTGTTATTCTACTGTGATGGCAAAGTAAGGACAGGAAAAGATAAATGAGGTGGAAGATGCAGAAAATATAGTCTGTTCTGCAGTTAAAGTGGATGAAATAAGTATTGAACACATCACCATTTTTTCTCAGTATATATTTGTTGGTGACAACCCAAGTAAAACCATACATACAAAGAAACCAAAACAAATAAATTCAAAAAGTAAGTTATTTGTAATAATGTGAAATGACACAGGGAAAAAGTATTGAACACGCTTACTGATATTTATTTAATACTTTGTACAAAAGCCTTTTTTTGGTAATGACAGCTTCAAGACGCCTCCTGTATTGCTCTGGTGGGATTTGGGCCCGTTCTTCAACACAAACAGTCTTCAAGTTTTGAAGGTTCCGTGGGCCTCTTCTGTAAATCTTGATCTTCAGTTCTTTCCATGGATTTTCAATGGGATTTAAGTCAGGTGATTGGCTGGGCCATTCTAGAAACTTTATTTTCTTTCTTTGAAACCAATTGAGAGTTTCCTTGGCTGTGTCTGGGATCATTGTCTTGCTGAAATGTGCACCCTTGTTTCATCTTCATCATCCTGGTAGATGGCAGCAGATTTTGTCTCTGTACATTTTCCCATTCATCGTTCCTTCAATTTTGCGAAGTTTGCCAGTACCATTTGCTGAAAAGCAGCCCCACACCATGATGTTCCCACCTCCAAACTTCCCTGTTGGTATATTGCTTTTAGGGGGATGTGCAGTGCCATTTCTCCTCCAAACATGGTGTGTATTATAGCATCCAAACAGTTCAATTTTACTCTCATCTGAGCACACTATATTCTCCAAGTATTTCACTGGCTTTTCCAAATGTGCAGCAAACTTTAAACAAGCTTCAACATACACAATTGGTACTCTTCGGATTATTCTTTTCACTCTTCATTGACACCTTGGCAATGAGATCTTTTTGTAGGCCATCAGTGGGACTGAACCAGCTAATATTAATTTGCACTGACAGGGGGTTGGATTGCTTTTTAATTACTGATCGTTTTCAGTCAATTTAAAATTCCAACACAAAGAAAGCAAAAGGAAACAGAAAATACATGCATCCGGTGGAAATTCCTACGGCACGTGGAACGTAAAGGATATAGACGATAGAACATCTGCATACTGACTAAGCAGAATGTGACTGTCAGATCACATAATTGAAACATTAACCATAGTGTAGGTCTATGACAGATGTAAGGTAATTTTACTGCTCTGTAATCTCCCATGCTTTTTGTGTGGCTTTAATCCCACTGCTGCAGCTGTCCAGCTGTCTTTTTTTAAACATCCATATCCTCACGCTAAATCCTTATATTATATTTAACAATATGTTATGGGCTCAATAGAGCTTGTAATGCCCTCCTGTATCTTTTGTGGTGATTTGACTGGTCTATTAAGCTTAAAGTGGTTTATGATTTGGGAAGTTGCTTACTTTGATTGGAAGCTTTTTCCAACTATCGCACTTGCACTCTGTATGTAGCCTTCACATTGTTTGATGTAAATACCAGAAACATGACAGTCTGAGTCAGTTTTGTACAACACCTTAGATATTGACATTTAATTCTGTCAGCTGATTAGGTCAGGTTAATCTTGATAATGTTTTGCTAAATCCAACCAAATCTGTTATGTGATGGACTCAGATTGTACTGTAGATTTACTAGTGAACTGAGGAGCCAAAGAAAGAATAAAAAATAGCATCTCTATCATACAGAATGATGCTAGAATGGGGCATGCATTATTTATCATTTATTTATCATTTATGAGGCCAACACCATGCTTGAAATCATAAGTATGCCCTCAGTAAGTATGCTCAAGCTCTAGTGTTATCAACTCGTTTTAAAGGAAATAAGCCAATCTGGTCTGCTGGTGATTTATATGCAGTTATTAAAGGAGAGTTGCTGCACTGCTAACAACAACAGTTGGTATCGGAAGTGTCACTTTGTAACTAAATATATTGAAACTTAAGAATTAGGTTGATTTTCTCGGACCAGGGTGAAACTTTTTGAACGCATTGTTTCTTGTTTGAGAAATAAAAACCTCTATGTCTAAATTCACCATGTCTGGGGTTAAAACAAGACCGTGAGGCAGTGCTTGAGGACAGGTGTGCTTCAGCTAAATGTTAACATGACAATGCTAGTCTGGATCTAAGTAAGTACATTGCAGGTTAAGCCTGGCAAGCCGGACATCTAGCAAACAGAGTTGCCCTTTTACAACAACCTCACAAACAACCTCTGAGCTGGCAAGCTAACGTTACACACTGAATATGGCAGTGTTGGTTATGTTGAAGTTTATTTATCCCCAAGTTAGTTTAGCGTTCTAGCATGATAACATTTGCTAATTATTACATGAGCTAAGGCTAATAGGAATTATGTGTGTATTGCACATTTGGTTATAAAGTATTGGACAAATTGAAAGTTTGACCAGAACATGAATGCCTCTATTTTCATGACAATGCATCCAATAGTTTTTTACTCAAGACATTTTACTCAAAACCACAAATGTAGAACTCTATAATGGGGCTCGACAAAAGTCACCAATATCATCAGGATTCATCATCGAAGAATAACAAATGTCTCGACAGAGATTTTGGTCTAGAGCAAAGTGATGGAGCGACAGACCAACATTGCAATCCCTAGAGCCACTCTGTAAGCGGGGAACTGATATAAGCACTTTAAACTTTGGTAACCTAAAATCCTAAATTATCTTTTGCCCAGATTAAACCACACGAACATAACTATCAGCATTCAAGTTTTATTTCCCTGAAGGTTGTTAAACTTGTCACTCTGCTTTTCTCGCTTTCAAAACAATACAAGTACGAAACATCATCCACAGTATCATGTAACACTACCCCACCTATTGAAGTCCTGTTAAATTGGCTTGTTTCTAAGAAACATCTAAAAAGCAAATATGCTAAAAAGTACCTGGTATATCATCTATCAAGCGACCAATGCTCAATGAAACCAATCATTTCTCATTAGGAAACCATAATACAGTGAATATTATGATGAAAACAAGGGAATTCTATGCACTCTCAGTGTGCTGCAGTGGAGGATCTTCAAGATTATTCTGAGCTCTTGGGTGCACTTCAAGGACCTCTGCATCTCCAATTTTCTCTGCAAAAGAAAAGTCAAGTCAGAGTCTCACAAAGGCAATTTTCAGTTTTCAATTTTATTTTACTTTATTAGGATCCCATTTAGCTGATGCAGAACTTCAGCTACTCTTACTGGGGTCCACATTAAACTTAAAAGACATGTTCAGACAAAACATCCATGTGATATTAAAATAAGAATAGTATAATTAACATTATTCTTTCTTCCATAACATAAATATACATATTCCTCTTCAGATACTCTTATAAATATTAAACTAAATTCATAAGCACTGAAGTAAAATCTTACAACATCTTCATATACAATAGATCCATCTGTTCTATTTAATAAAAATGTTTACTGTTAATGTTCTGGATTCCACTAATAGTCCTACCTATTGACAGTTATACAATACAAAATGTACAACAATTATTGCAAAACATAATTTATATGTCAAAACTACATTTTCAAAAGCATCCAAGAGCTTTTTGTAATCCATTTAAAAAAATAATTAGATTCTACAGCCTTTGTTAAAAAAGGACAAACTGGATAAATTTGCTTGAGGAAGAAAGGCAAAATTCAAAAGAGGATTTTAATGACTTAAGGGACCTCCTGCTGTGCCATCAAACAGACTGCAGTTGATATATAGCCTAATGTACCATAGGGAAAGAGCTGTCTTTAATCCAAGGACAGGCATAAACTCTGATAGTGGTGAAATGTGAAGGCTTATGGGAGGACAACTGCATTAAAAAGTCTCCAGCAAGGAGGAGAGAAAGACGGGAAAAATAGCTCTGCTACAATAATAAACAAACCAAGGCCACATCCACACTACTTTGTTTTAATTTAAAAATTAATATTTTCTGTTACATTTATGCCTAGCGTCCATACTACATGGTCATCCCAACAATTCACGCATCCACCGGCCATATCAGCCTTATGGGGAGTGCCAGTTCTCGGGTGAGGCCATGAAAACTTGTAAGAGATATCTGCACTTTTAGATCTATGCAGTTTTTCTCTTTATTAACCCCTATGGTTCACAACAGATTCCATGCCTGTTAATGCACAACATGGGTCAAGAGACATGTATTAGAAAAATATCAGACATTAAGAGCACCAGAGGGACACTTTCTACACACAACCGAGGAGCACTCCATGCAGACCGTGATCGAATATTAGACAGATTCTAAGATTTATAGATTTGTTAAAGGTGCTCTAAGCGATGTTAGGTGACGGCCCTTCTTGTTGACGTTCAAAGTATTTTCAAACAAAACAAGGCTAGCTCGCCCCTCCCTCCTGCACATTCCGTCCCCTCTCCCTCCCGTGCATCTCACTAACCCCCCAACCCCCAAATCCTTCTTGTTGGTTATTGGCTTTGTTATGTTTGGTGGTGCAGGTTGAAACAGTTTGTTTTTGTTGCTGTTTGTGGAGCCTGGGCTGTCTACAGAGACCACTTTTTTTTTTACAGTGTGTTCAGGGGACAGGCAACTAGCAGACAGTGAGGAGATGTTTGCGGTGTGTGACAAAAATATAGCCTAAAAAGCAAATGACATTGCTAAGAGCACCTTTAAATTAGAAAGTAATTATGACATGTAATTTATCTACTGCTGCCAAAGCAACTTACAGTTGCCAAAGATCAGAGGTCGCACACCTCTGTAGCAACTAGGGGTAAAGTGTCTTGCTCAGGGACACATTGGTTGTTGTAACACAGTGGGAACTGATCCCCGATCTCTCACACAAAAGACAAGCGTCATATCCACTGCACCATCACCACCAAATGCAGCTGGAACCCATTTTATTTTTTTGCCCTTCAGACAGCCAAAGTGGCAAAGTCGCCAGTGGATCTGGATGTCACTCAACATCATAGGTCAACAGCTAGCTATTGCCACAGCTAGTTAGGGAAAACACATTGGGTGAAGCTGTCTGAAGGATTACATACATATTACTATTATACTCTAATGTATTTCAAACCATAGAACCACATCTTCAGAGCATACATTCTGCTTCCTGCTTACATGGGCACGCGCAAGCCCAGAAAATGTGAATGGTTATTGGATATGTGTTTTTAACTTGTTAGTATGGATGGAGATGAGTTCTGCTACAGAGCTAAACACTGTTGTGTGGACTGAGATCCATTTTTTTCCCCAAAACTGTTTAAAAATGAAAATCTAACAGTGTGGATATAGCCTATAAAACACCAAGAATAAAGTTGTGCACTGTTTAGTTACCTGGTTTTTCGTCGCTGAAAGCTTGGTTTCCTATGTATGAGCTGTGGAAGTAAAAAAACAATGAGCTCGACACATTCCTGAACACAAGAACCAGATAAAAATGTGAGAGATTATTTTGACCTCGTTCTTTGTGGTTTTCTCCACGACTGGTCGAACGATGGACCATACACAGACGGAGATGCACTAGGATGAAAGGCCTGGAGCTGCTGGAGGTTCTGCTGAGGATGGCCCGAGAACTCAACACCGTCCAGAGCTTGCTTGATCATCCCCATCACCAGGTCTTTCTCTGAGGGTACATCACATCAAATAATACCAGGAAAAGAGTTCAGTGATTCTTCTTATCAGCAGAGCAATTATACGCTCTGTCAGAGATTAATTTAAATAACTGTGTTAAATGATGAATAGAAATTAAATATGATTATTAATTGAATGAAATTTAATTAATAATTAAAAAGACATTGATCATTTTTATAAACATTTTACACATTTTTCAGTCGCAGGATTTAAACATAAATTGTGTTTATCTAATAACTTATTGTAAGTGCAAACTTCACAAACTGGAGGTGTGCAGTTTGGAATATACTATTTCCAGCCGGGGAGGGGATGAATGAGAATAAAGTAAATCATTGTGTGGAATGAAATTTTTTTTACCTCTTTGGCCTGCAAGCAGAAGCCACTGCTGGACTGTAGACAGGGAATCTGTCTGCAGGATCTGACAAAGTAGCTCAAACACCTGACAAGAGAGAAGTAGGACTATCACACCATTAGCTTGCAAACAACTTAAATGTACATATACTGTATGTGTGTGTGTGTGTGTATATATATATATAATATATATATTTATTGAATTTTTCAATATGCCTGGTGACGGAGCTGTGCTTCCACAGCTTTCTAACAACCTTTGGCAAAAGCAGCTAATCCTCTAAACCAGGGGTCTTCAACGCTTTCCAGGCCAAGGACCCCCAAACTGATGGCGAGATGGAGCGGGGACCCCCTAATATATAATATATTGTATAAATTGTGTTATATCAAACTGGTCCTATAGTGCCATGTGTGCATTGATGACTGAAAGACATCTTCTGCCTCCATTTATCTGTTTACTACAGTGTGTTGAATTCATTTTAATGTGTATTTAAGACATTCAATTAGTGGAAAAAATTGCAGGGGGGGGAATATAAAAAAAGTCTAATCAACCAAAACTTTCGCGACCCCCATGCAGTACCTCCGCGGACCCCCTAGGGGTCGCGGACCCCCTGTTGAAGACCCCTGCTCTAAACCATGCAGATATAGGTTGTAAATATGAGTAGTAATTGCTGCTTGAACAAACGACTTATGGGAACATTTTTTGGGGGGAAGGACAGTCTCTCTCAGGAGTAAAATATGACATGGCTGTGCCTCATTTAAATCCCAAACTACCCTGCTGGAAGAGGTCAACATCAGTGGAGGAGTTTTTCACCATTAGTTCTTGATCATGGAAGGACTGAGGATACATCAGGCGCTGAGAATGAGATCTGCGTTGGTAAGAGTTGGAGGATGGAGGGACGATTCTCCCTGTTTCAGCTGAATATTGGGTCTTTCGGCGGACAAATTCTTCTTCAGGCTGGTCCTGGAATACAGTGACAAAATCATGCTCCTCAGTACAAAAAGGTTACATAAAAATATGTACCAGTATAAATATATGAGGACAAATGCATGCAGTTCGTAATTACTCAGGTTTGTAATTGTTTTTGGCCTAGTTGTGTCTACCACTACAACCTGTAGGGCTCTGGATAATGTGCAATCTTTATTGATTAGAATTTTAATGCAACCTAAACAGTTGCCAAGGGTGTAAGTGTACAGTGTAACTGAGTAACCCAGGACATCCTTCATAAACTTTCTAAATTTAACTTTACGTAAAACTTTACTTAGGTTTAAATCTTATCCAACCATCCGTGACCAATGTGTTATTAATAGTGGGAAATTGTCTTTTTTAAAGACTAAGAAAGGAGTACCATAGGGCTCTGTTCTTGGTTCAATTATTTTTAGCTTGTATAAATGACTTGCTGCAATCAAGTCCGGAAGCAGGTCTTCAGATGTATGCAGATGATACAGTCATATGTACCTTGTGGAACAACCCTGTCTGTTTCCACCTAGCTGTTGGATCATTTACAGTCAATAGCAGCATGGCTTGAGAAGTCATGTCTCTCTTATCTTCCATTTCATGCTGTAAAATAGTTTCATGTGCGCAATGTTTTTTGTTTTACATCTAAGTTATTGGGTTACCTTTTGGTCACAAGCAGCACTTACAATAACAAAGCCTCTGATGATGACACACAATCCAGAAAGTAAAATGTTGGACAGGAAGCCAAGAGATCTCATCAATGTCATGTTCTTAAGAAAATAAATATATATATAATTTTATAGAATTTGCTCATCTTAAACTTGTGTATAAATGCCTACAAAGCTAGGCTCCTCAGGTGCTCAGTGATCTAGTGGTTCCTCTTAGAGCTTTGGGTTCTGTATTGCGTGGAGCAGCCAACAGGAATTGTAGGATGTCCTTATGTAAATCCTCAATAGAACAAACTGTTTTTTTCTGTTTGGGTGCTCAACATGTGGAATTCACTACCTACTGAACTTAAAAGTGATCCTGTTTGGCATCAAATTCTAAACTTCATTTGAAAGGTTTTCGAAGACGGAGCAGTCATGTAGTCATAAATAATCTGGTGCTCCTGTTTAATCGTGTTTTAATGTAATTAAAAAAAGAAATAGGTCCATCTAGGGTGTGCATTGCAAATTAGCTTAGGCCATAAATTCTGTGGTGTGTGGCATACGTGTCCCTATACAAATAAACATAAAGAAGAAAGAGTTCAGATTTCAGCATTAGAGTACCTCTTTTTTGCCCTTTTCTGTATGAGAAGCCAAACTGACTTTTGCAGCGAGGTCTTTAAGTTCATCTCTCCAGGCCTCTGAAAATTGGGCTGTGAAATATAAAATATATATGTAAAAGTAAATTACCCCGGTTATTCTGAAGCTTAATTGAATTCTTTGATGGCAAAGTTTTCAACGTGTGACGCTATGTGTGACTGTGGACATACCTGATTTGTTTTTGTTACTACTGACTCCATAAAGATTCTGAGCAAACGGAAAACTAAAAGATGGATCAGTTGCTTTCTTGAGGACGTGGCTCTTGAGAAGTGGATGAGGAAATAAGGAAGAGGTCACAAACCAATCATCCCTCACCATGCACACAGGCCTACCATTGAGTCCTGTTGGAAAGGGAAATAACACACACACACACACACACACACACACACACACACACACAC
>NC_045753.1:16467655-16475721 GCF_008692095.1 Etheostoma spectabile
CACACACACACACACACACACACACACACACACACACACACACACGCGAAGTAGAGTGCTTCAGAAGCATGACACAATCGAAGGACATGCCGTGATAAAATTGAGCTGGTAAATATCCTGCTGAGATTAAAGGTGACAACGTCATGAGAACCTCAGGGTTGAAACCAATTTTTCTGCAGTCTTCTCTTTCATGTAGCTCACCATTTTACTATTGCATGTGGCCATACAGCTGCTTATGACATATTTGATATCCAGTGTACTGTATGTTACTTGAAAGTGAAATATTAGGCAGGAATGCACCGTGTTATTAAGACATTTGGGGATAAATTACTGCATTAAATGTAATTAGATCTGTCAAGTAGACAGCTTGTTAAAAAAAAGGTGGTAGGTAGAGTCCGTACTTCAATTACTTCCATCAGAACTTGCAGGTGGTAAGAGTTTTCTCATCGCAAAGCATCTAATAATGACAAAGAAAAAAAATACTTGTGGGAAGTGCAACAAACTGTAAACACATTACTACCTTCTCTCCAGAGGGAAATATGTCTCCTCATCTTTCTTCACCAGCTACTAACTAACTTTGTCTGTCAGCTTGTTGCTGCTGGGCAGGTAGTGTATCCAAATTTTTTGCCACTCTAACATTTTGGTCCCAATGGATTGGCATGAAATCTTGTACTGACAGTTACGGTCCCCAGAAGTCAAATCCTACGAAGTTTGATCAACTGACTTTTTCTCTAGTGCCACCAATTAATTATCACAACATTTACCTAAGAGATTAGTGCAAAATGTATACAGTCATTCAGTTCTGAGACAATCCTAACGTTGATGTTTTCACTAGCATCACCAGCGGGTTGACATTTTATTATTATTCAAATATCTCAACTATTGGATGGATTTCTGTGACACTTTGTACAGACATTTGTGGTGATGACACAGAGAGGCTACTGTTCATTCAAAACAACAATAGGGTCTATTAAAGAGGTTACTGTAGATCCTACAATTGCATCAGTTTAATTAAAACTGGAAATCAAAAGAAGAGCAACAAACAGCTTTTCAACCATCTGGTGCAACAGGTTATGGTTTAGTGCAGCTTTGATAACAATAACTAAATGGAAACAAAGATTACTTATAGGTGTATATAGAAATGCCATAAAATACACTATTTAACCACATATGACGTATAGTAATGGATGGTATAATTTGACAAAATATGAATTGCTCCATCCAATTGTGCCATGACACCAAACTGAAAGCTCACACTAGCTGCTAAAGACAGCTCCAATAAAATTCCATCCATCTGATTTTAAGATTGGAAAAGAGTGATCTGCTAACTTCACAAAATACCTATTGAAAACTGTACTGCATAGGTGCATAAGAAAATATTAATTTACTGTAATTTTAGGGAAGCTTATGCCAAGGCATGAATCAACTTTCTGTAAAACAATTTATCAATTTCATAAAGGAAATTCTGTTGCATGCTGACCTTGAATATGTTTCACCCTGTGTGGATGAGGGTTGTGCCGGGAGAAGAATGAGTGATGACTCAAGGCACCAAAGCGCGGACTGCTTTTCGTCAGCATCTTGGTGAATTCAGGGGTAAATGGCACCTGGTTAGTTTGACAGTGGCTTCTGTCTCCTGTCGTCCTACGGGAGTCTGGACTCTGTGCCATCGACATATCTTGGAATGGCAGTGTGTTTAAATCTGAAGTAGTTTAAGAAAAACTGAAGTGATGCAACATATCGACAGGCTCTATTGATTGCAATGTTGTGACTACACATGCTAAAAACTAAAATCTAACAAGGAGCAAGACAGAGAGCAATCATATTTGATTTACTCCAGAAAATAACTTTGCGTTTTAGATTTGACCTAGAAACGTTTTGTGTTATACCAAGAAGAAATTATTTTAAAATAAATTTAAAGAACCACTTTACCTCTGAAACCATCATGCAGCTCAAACCTTTGGTCCTCAATGCGCTGTGTTGCCTTTGTTGCTAAGAAACGTGAATTAAACAAGAAACAATGCCATCTGTGCACAGCAAGTGACTGGCATTCCAGTCCATTTTCAAGCTGCTAGAATTGAACTATTATATGCTACTTAATTAAGAATTAAGAACATATGTAAGTCATGTCTAATGTAGTTTTCTGTGTTGAAAAGTTCAAAATGTAATTGATTAAAGTCCACATTATTGTTGTGAGTTAGACACTTTATGCCTCACCACAATATGTATTAATTTACCGGTTTGCTTCAGCATCTATGTGGCATATGAATTTGAATATTAATGTAAATGTGCACAGAATCTGATGATGAATCTGCTAAGGATACTGCTGTCTTGCTTGTACTGTATCTAAAAACTCAGTAGATAGTTATAAGTTCAGAAGGATGACTTGACTTTTTTGAGGTAACAACATAGTTTGTGATCAATATGTACACATTGTATCTAATTATTAACAATTATAATAATATATATTATTATCTATAGTTATGATCAAAACTGGTTATTGTGTATCATAGCAGATACACATAGATATAGGGCGAGAACTTTTCCACATCCACTGGGAATTTATCTGCACATTTTGGTCTCTGAACTTTAACAATAGGCTGCCGGTGAGCAGGATCTTTGCTTAATATCACATAAAATGTCACGTATACCCCTGTGGTTGAGCATACATGAGGAAAATAATCGGACCGCTGGTGGTATGTTGTTGTTCATTCCTAATGAAAATTATATACATGAATCAGCAGCTAATCAGCAAGAACTACTGTAAGAAGGAAAAAAAACTACAACCAGTTATATATCATTTGCCTAATGCATGCACAAACAGAAATGTAAAAACAGCAGAGAGGCGTTACTCCCTGGAGTATTGTTGTTACAGCGAGGTTGGCTGGCAACCAGTGGGGAAATATTTGTCAAGAAATATTTGTGCTGTCTCTATTACAACCTGTATTCACATTTTGAGCTTATAATTATGTTATGAAATAACTGGCCTTCATTCTTTCTTTTTGCTGCACGTTACATTATTACATGTCATTTAGCTGACACTTTTATCAAAGTGACTTACAATTGCTGTACTATGTAAGAGGTCACACACCTCTGGAGCAACTAGGGACACATTGGTTGATGTATCACAGTGGGTAACGAACCCTGCTCTCCCACACCAAAGACATGTGTCCACCCACTAGTACCTTGTGCTGGTTGGTCTGTGCGCCTGCAAAGTAGCGGGTAGAACTGGGGGGGATTGTGTTAATCTCCGTAGCCTTAAACCCCAGCCGAGTATCATATTAGAAGTCTAAACACGACATGGTTTACATCCACTGTCAATGTTTAGTGCCAACAGTGCAGAAGGCAGTATTGAATAGTAGTATGTAGGGGAAAATAAGTGTGATAGTTGGGGTTATAGGTGGGATTGAGGTAGGGATTTTCAAACTATATTTCAGGAAGATGAAACAGTGTGGTTGCCTTGAGCCAATAACCTCTGCTACGGCCTCCATTAGAGGACGTATTTATTTGATTTGGCGGAATTATCAGGAGGCCTGTTAATGTGAATGTAATGAATGTAATGTAATGTGTCGGAGTTGGTTAATGTGGCTCGGGAAAGAGAAGTTTGGGGTCCCCTGCTGGAACTGCTCCCGCCGCGACCCGATACCGGATAAGCGGACGAAGAAGGATGGATGGATGGATGGAGCCACTGGTCAATGCCAGACTTTGACGTTGTAAATCCATTGAGAGTAATAAATCGAGAAGGGGTGCATTTTATTGCTTATGATTTCAACAGTGGCGGCTGCTTATCTTATAAAGAGGGGAAGTTCATTTTCGGTCTACATTATAAAATGGTCCATTTATTTATAATAATATTATAATAATATATAATATCCGAAAGATGGTTTCATCAAGAGGCATTGCCAACAGTACATTGTGTCCAGTTTGCTAGCTAGCTAGTTCACCCCTACAAACCTAGCCGGGCCTACTGTATGAATGATTGACTGAACAAATGATCTAACAAAACGATATTAAACTCAGAGGAGGAAGATTAGGTTAAACTGAAACAAGAAATGTGGTGTATAATTGTATGAGATGTATGATGAAAATTGGCTAGCAATTTCGCCAAGCAAATACCAAGAAATAGGTTGCTGCAGTTTGTCTTTCAACAACACGCAAAATTCCGCGACAGAACTGAGCTTGCGCTTCTATGATTTTTTGGAGCAAAAAATTGCTAGCAATTGAAAGGAGATGCAGTCTTTTGACAGACCCTCCAATCATCACGCAGAAGCTCAGCGTTCAGGCCAGGCCTCCATTGACCCCCAGAGACGCTGAGCGTCCATGGGCGGGACATAATCGCAGCATTTATTCAATGACTGTCTAGTTTCAAAGCACTTAAATAACTGTTCAAAGCAGCCCCCTTGAAGTCCATAGACGCTAGGCTGCAACATGGAAATACACTGGTGTATGATGACTGGGTGGAGGAGACTCAGAGGGGGGGTTCCGTCTCGGAAGCCGTTTTCAACCGAATAGTTTACAGAACCCCATACGGTAGGGATGGGATGAGGGGGAAGATGGATGGATGAAGGGGAGGGAAAGGGAGGATGGGTAAAGCAATCAGAGACACACGAGGCTGGCTGCGCAGCACGGTATATCACAATTGCCAAAAATGGCATAGATTATGTCATGTCAATTTGATTTTCTAAATTAGCTCTGAGGTCTTCAAGCCTAGACATTTTAACTATTCCCAGAACATGTTTTAAAACCAGAGGTGATTGTGCCTTTTCTGTGGTGGCTCCAAGGCTCTGGAACTCTCTACTCTCCCTTTAGCCTTGAGAGCCTTGGATTCCATGGAAACTTAAACACTTGAAGACACATCTTTTTAGACAAGCCTTTAACTAGCAATATGGGTTAGTATTATTTGTGTTACTGTAAAGTACTTTGTGACCCTTCTTGTCTGTAAAAGGTACTATATATAATAATATATAAATAAATACTTACTCTGCAATCAATGGGCTTATGAAAGAAATAATAATGAAAACTGTAATTGGTCTGTTACCCTCCGTGGAGATCTGGAGGTTTGGCAATGCGAGACACACACATAGGTCAACAATGAAAGTCATGTTGATGTCAAAGTGTTGATGTCAATTTGATGTCAAGATTTTTGACCTGTGCTGTCATTTTTGTCATGCTTTCATGGTATTTGATGTCAATTCAAAATTTATTGACTATAAGATGTTGATGCTATTTTGATATTCAATATCAAGCTTTGATATCAATTCAACCTAAATGTGACATCAAACATTGATGTCAAAAATCACTCAATTATAAACTAAATGTACAATGAATGACAACATACACATATATTGATAACTGATCGTTTTTTCAAATTGTGTCTTTAATTATTTTGAGCAGTGTAATGTGAACATTACCATACCGAATGAACACAATTGCAGGTCATAAAAGCGGATATAAATTTGTAACCTAAACATGTAATAGCCTACACGTAGAAACATCATACAGTGGATTCACATTTCCAGAGCTCTCAAGTGTCTGTAAAAGGGAACAAGAGAAGAAAGCAAAACATAAAATGGGCCCTGTCCAACAACATAACTAATGCTTAGTACTCATCAGTAGTGGGCTACTCTATATAGACAATAGCCTAATCACATGCAGTAGTCAGGTGCAGATAGGCTACTAATATATGATTATGGATCGAGTCACTGCACTGAATTGCAGAAAATGAACATGCCACTCATTCAAAATCCAGAGAGCAGTGATTACAAAACATCACATTCGTCCGGGCTCTTCCCTGTAGGTTAGTGGTGTCTCTTATTTATGTCTAAGTGCCAAATTTTGGTTCCAAAACCCTCGGAGCGCGTAAGCGCAAGCTGATATGTCCTCTCTGCGTATTGACAACGAGCGGAGCTCGACAAACACACACACACACACACACACACACACACGTCATTCTGTGTCAAATCAGACTAAATACAGGAAAACAACTGCACCCTCTTAGATTTTGCTCAAAGTTTATGCTAACCTTAATGTCAGTCTTTTCACACTTTTTCCAAATCTAGGACATGCTATACAAACTTGTAATGGTTCAGTCATTGTTACGATTAATGGAATTGAGGACCCAAAAACCAGGAACACATAAACTGAGGAAAAACTCACAGGGAAATAATAACCTCAGGGAAGAATCCAAATGCAGAAGACGTAGACAGGAACAGGGCAACCGCAAACAGCGAACAAACACACCAACTCACAAAAGGATCTGACAAGAGACAAAGGGAACACAGAGGTTAAATAAAAGAGGTAAAAAGCAAACAAGGAACAGATGATACAACAGGTAAATTACATCAGGGCGGGGACACAATCACAAAGGCGGGAAACACAATACAGGTAGTAAATCTAGACAGGACTAGACAACGGAACAGACTTTCAAAATAAAACAGGAAACAGAACATATAAACACTCAAAGGAAAACACAAGACAGGAACAAAAACAACACAAGACCAGGGGCCTGTTGCACAAAAGTAGAATAAAGATATCCAAGATAAGTGAAAAAGCGCAGCTTGACTCTGTGTGATCCTACTACCCACGTAGCTGATAATGTTCACTCAGCGTTTTGTTGTTACACTGTGTGTAAAAAAGGCGGTGCTGCTAAATCCCCGGTTTCAGGTACGTACAGTACCGTCTGGATGGTCAAATAAACGGTAGCTAATATTAGTGGATAAACCTGTTGAAAAAAAATCTAGAGGATACACTGCAATACTAACATTACATTCTCACACCAAGCAGGGCCGGATTAAGTTGATGTGCCCTGGGCACTCAAGACCCCCCCCTGCCCCAAAGCAACAACTGCAAAGTCGCAATCATCAAGAGCATATAGCCTACACTTCCATTAGTAGCAAATCAGGCCTCTGCGTGGCTCAGTGAAGATGGATGTATTTACAATAGCCTCGGTATTTATAAAGTGCATTCAAGAGAGAGAACAGATGCACAAATGTTTAACCTAACTTTTTACAATTAATCTTTTACAGAACTTGGTGACTGCAACAGTGACATAAAGCAGACAGCTAGGAAAGCCTTAACTTCAATATTATTTGCCCTAATGGTTAATCTGGCCCAGGCTAACGTGTACAGTCGGCTACTTCAGTTGCCTTGCTTAAAAAGTCTATGTCTTATTACGCTTCCTCCAGTTCCTTAGATATGCCATCACACTGCAGCGATTCTGCAAGAAACGTTTCAATTACAGAACAATTTAGTAGTGCTGGGCAGTCTACCGGTCTCCTAACATTAGGTTGGATCCAAAACAAACTTTTCACAGGCTAAGTTTATATTGAATTTGTCCTGGTAACATACGCACGTGAAATCGGCCAATTTCTGACTGTAGCCGGATAACGTAAACCCTTGCGCTATAGCCATAGACTGACAGTTGCATTTCAAAAGGGTATTGGCCTTAGCATTTACTTACCGACCTAGGTTGTTATAGCTGCTTGACGATATTGACTCCTCATACAGGGCATGAAGCCTATAGCTACAGGCTACTATTAATATTGACACCGACACAATCATTGTGCTGTCATATATAGACCATATCGACTATGTTGGCTATGTAATCACTGACAACCTGGACAATTTCACAGTGACAGGGTTTGACATTAACCTTTTGAGGCACTTTTATAAAAGCAATTTTGGGTTTTGCTAATGCAGAATTTGAACAAAAAAAGCATGAAAGCATCCAAACACTATCACCATTAATAAAATTCTGTAGAAACATACGTGTCCAAACAATAGATTTCCGCTTCAACAAGAAAAAAGGATCTCCAGACCCCAAAATACAAAGTAATACTTGGCACGCCAGAGGTAGTGCTGACTTGAACTTATACTATAACTAAAATAATTCTGATGTCACATTTATGCAGACTTGACAATCAAAGCTTGATTGATATTGAATTGATATTGAATTATATCAAAATGAGAAGCGGAGTAACTGCTGAATTCGAACAAAAAACGCCATTTTTTTGTTTCCTGTTATTTTAAAAGTGTAAATGATGGAAATAAAATCTAACTTTTTGTGACAT
>NC_045753.1:16475731-16477486 GCF_008692095.1 Etheostoma spectabile
TGTCTAATCTGTCATTTGATGCCTTTTGGAGATTTTTCCATTTTTTCTTGGCTTATTCGGGCACATTAATAAAACAATTTACCTGAGGGCCCAAACTTGGAGCCCCACTGTACATATTACAAAATGAACACATCACTAAAAATGTGTTGCGTACATTACACATTGTCTAGATAAATTTGACATGTAGGAGTATGTTTGCTTAATACTGCATGTCCTCAACTGCAGCATACGTTCATGTACAATCATGAGATTGTACATGAATGTAAGGGTTCCAGCTGGCTCTCATATTCTACAATCAACCTCTGCTTTATATACCGGGTGAGTTCTCCACTCTGCATCAGATCATAGTCAAGACGACCACAGTTAGTCTCGCTCATGACTAACCTTGCTATCTGTTGAGATATTTGTGTATTTGCCTGTCCTGATCCTTTCTCCTGTGCCTCAGCTGCCATTGGAACCTGACTCCCGCCATCCACTTGACCCCACCACTAGCCGGCTTACTGTCATCCTCTGACGGAGTCGCTCCTTCCCGGAAACCACCGGACCTGTTCACCCTGGAAACATGGACGTGCTTTTCCCCCTCGGAAACCAAAACTTGATACTTGAGTACTTTAAATTAACCTGTTAATTCCCCCTCCTGGCTCTGCGTTCTGTCTGTATTTGGGTTCTGTTCATCACTCAAACCTAATAGTTACCACTTCAGAAGTATGTATTAGGCATATCATTTATACATTTTATTGGATTTATGTTTTATTGGATTTAAACTGTTAGAATTAGATCTTAACATTGCATATTCCTGTATGGTTTTTAGTTTTCATACTTTAAAAATGTCAATGCAGTAAATATCGGGTATATTTGATTTAATCATTACATTAAATAAGTTGTTTTTTTTCCTTTGCAATTTCTGATCATACTTTTATGAATTTAAAATAACCCTACACAGATTAACCGACACCAGAGCATTTAAATTACATTACTTAATTACAAATTCTATCGAATTACCAATGTCTTCTTGTATGACTACAATACTGTATGTCCCTATAGTTACTTACATGATTTAACATTTTACATGACTTACATGATTTAACTGCAAACTCGACGACTCATTTCAGATCTCCACAAACCAATGGGTGACGTTGCACATGTTCTGTTCATTAATATTAACGGTCTATGTTTTAAAAGTGAATTTGAGGCGCAGTAGTTAAACACCGCTTCTCTTTGAGTGCACGCGCGCTCTCGCGGCGTTCGGGGGGGATACAATCCTGGCGGGGTTAAGTACCTTAGCACGACGAAGCTAACGTTAGCCAACTAACATCGACTGGCTGGCTTGCTGTTTTTGCCGGGCTTTTATATTGCATCGCTTACAGTACAGAGAGTGAACTGAACAGCGGGCTGGGTCTAACGTTAGTGGTCCGCTGACCGCTGCGTCTAACGTTAGTTAATGTAGTTAGCTATTCAAAATCGGTAAACTAAAATCGGTTACACTGACGTAATGAGTGGTAACATGGCATTTTATTTTATTTGACTTTTAACTAGTCCAGTGGGGGAATTTCTCTTCCGCTTCCCCTACAAAAAATCCACTTGTCTTGTGGTCTAGCCGTTAAGCTAACCTCATGTTAAGCTAACAGCTAGCTAGCTAGCATGGCTGTAAAAATTATTCAACATTATTCGGAAAATTACACCCCTTAAAGTTAGCTGTCACGCATTGGCCGTGAGACACACGCATTTGAAGTGTCAACCCGGTCGGTCAAATTT
>NC_045753.1:16477496-16477882 GCF_008692095.1 Etheostoma spectabile
AGTTTATCTATAGATCTACCTGTTGAGCCTCTCGTGATCGACTAGGTTAGTTGTGCTTTCAGAGACGATGAGGGGGTTCAAGAGCGCTCCCTGTCTGTGCAATTTTTGAAATTTCGCAAACTGAGAACATTTTTTTCACGAGCCACGGTATGTGCTTTGAGTATTACAGACCCGTCCGTCGCTTCCTTTCTATTCTCTCTGTAAAAAATAGAGGTTAGCAGTGCGGCTGCTAAATGTAGCAACTTCAGTTCGTTTTAGTGGACTCGCTCTGCTGGGGGCAGTGACGCGTTGCATCCGTGCGTAGACCTCCGATGAAGAAGAGCAGCGTACAGCCTCCTCTGTGTCTGTCAGACGGTCTGAATGAGATACTACCATATCAGCGGAGC
>NC_045753.1:16477892-16490830 GCF_008692095.1 Etheostoma spectabile
ACAGCAGACTATATTACAACTCTCCAAATCTCGGACAACAGGGAGGAGTTATATTTGGAATGTGCACAAAGTTAAGCTGAAATCTGATGAAACACATCTGAGCTATATGAAGTCCAGGGGTTTATAAATTAATTCAAATGAATTAACGTATGACTCACATGAATAAGTGCCACATGCACATTTGGAGAGATTTACTTCCCCAACAATTGTTTCCACCATAAATTGATGTAGAAATGGGTAGAAATAGTTACAGCAGAAACATTCACTGTCAAAATTATATATCTCATCCCAAAATCTGGAAACAAAACCTATGCCTTTGTGTTGCCAGGCCATCTATGACTGGTCCAGATGTTTGTGCCAGCACCATTGGGGGGGGGGGGGGGGGGGGGGGGTAGATACTGGGAAACGTTGGGCTACTATTGTGCTTCTCTAACTTTGTGAGTTGGACCTGTTCACCATAGACCCAAATCTCACTCCAAGGTTTTCGGAAAAGTTGTCAGCTCTGATATAAGATGGTGTATTAACAACAATAGCAAACTGGTCACTTACCAAGGATTTGGAAGTAAACAATTTTTAGTTTTGAAGATCTCTCGCAGTCAAGCAGACAGGGTGTGAAAGCTTTGAGGCAGATCTGCTACTTTTCCGTGCGATGTAGGCAGGACGTGTCGTCATTTTGTAGTCATCTTGTAGTCCATGATGATTATTTTAAAAAATCAGATGATATCAGATTAAATGTAGCCTGCTTTTATAGTATATTCAATTATAGTGTCTGCTGTCATTTTAAACGTGACCTAAATGTAAACTTGCTAGAATGTAAATAAATAAAACATGCCAAAAACTGAGTCGCGTTGATTTACAATGAGTAGGCTAATAAATATACTTTTTCAGACATTTGAACAGACATTGTTTTGACATAAATGTTGCATCAATTTCACGTCTTACTTCCTGACATCAAATCAACGTCGATTTAATGTCAATGATAGTGCCCTGAGATGTAAGGACCAGAAGAAAAAAAAAAACATGTCAGATCGATACCTTTGTTGGGCCTCTTTACAACCACAAGGAAATGATTACAAAATATAATAAAAAATTATGCATATTCATGCGTTTCATACATGGCTGTCAAAATCTTGACCATTTGTTGATGTCAAATTGACGTCAAGGTGCCCGCTGGGCTGCAGCTGCAGCAGCGTATCAGCTGATGGATGGAGGAGGCAGCGCACCATTTGGACGGACTTGTGGGTTAAAGAGAAGCTTTCAGCTCCGAAGTGTGAGAGATCTTCTACTCTGCCTGAAAGCAAGTGGTGTCGGGTTGGAGGACGCGTGTCAGGATGGCAGCAGTTTCTACAGATTATTCAGGACAGGGGTCCGCCAAGATAACTCCTGAAGTGTTACAGGAGATGCTCCAGTACTACAACCTGAGCCGCCAGGAGTTCATCAACACTTACAAAATCCAGCCGCTCATCTACATCCCCGAGTTACCGTACAGCGCCAAGACCACCTTCGTAATAATGTATATTCTTATTTTCGTCCTGGCTCTGGCTGGAAATAGTTTGGTCATCTACATAGTTGTAAAGAAGCGGGCGATACATACGGCGACAGATATTTTTATTTGCTATTTGGCGGTCAGCGACCTGCTCATCACTTTCTTCTGCATACCTTTCACTTTGCTGCAGAACATCTCGTCTGAATGGTTCGGCGGTGAGTTTTTAAAAGCGTATAGGCTTATTTAATAGTCTACCTTTTATTATGTCACTAATAAGAAGTAGCATACTATCTCTGATTTAAATTCTGTTTTTAGAAATTAAGGCAATTAAGGTGCATTCAAACCTTTATCTTGTTATTTGCTCTTGTAAAATCCGACTTCAACTTCATTAATAGAAAATAAGAACATGAAATAGGCTATAAAAATGTAGATGCCGTGTTGCATTTCACAATATCTAAAATGCATTAACGGCTAAATGCGTCAGGATTTTCAAGCTATAGGCTGAATACTAATAATGCACGCTATAAAACAGAGAGAAGTCCGTCATTTACTCAGACTAAGACATGAAGCACAATAACTATCGTGTAACTTGCGACTTAAAGTAACTAAGTATTAACACAGCAGCGGACTCGCTCTAACACAGCTTGTCAGGTTGTCAACAAACACACAAAACCTAGATCCTTTCAAGAAATGAAGTTACAGCAGGAGGCTACCTGGAAGTTACAGGTTGAGGCTTTTGGGATCTTTTTAGGATTTAGTAGGCTGTATATAAAACCAGACAATTTATGTGTTTGAGTCCCACAACTGTGCTGTTACTTGAGGTGATGAGAGGCAGTGGTGTGTGAGATATAATCAAAGAAATAGCACATATTAAAGGGCTTCTACACAGATGAATACATGTAGCTATTGATGAGTGCCACAGGCACCTTTGAGGCACTGGAATATTAAAGGCTGTTTTGTTTTGTTTTTGCACAATCCACTTTCTAGCTTTGCATCAAGCCAAGAGAAACTTGGCAACACCTGAATAAAGAAGTTAAGCTAAGTTTCTGATGCTCATACTTTGCAGAGGGTAGACTCTGTAGTCAATACTCATTCATAAAATAAACACTTAATTCAAGGTTATGCAATACTGAGGTGTTGATACAACTTTCTGATTCTCTAATTTAAGTTGCTGTCACATTAGAGTCAGAGGCATCGTTGCTGTTTTAAATTACTGCATTGCATGACATTTAGAGGCTTTTAATGGGCGCCTGACTATACACAGGAACTCTTCTTCAGCTTCTAAAAGAGCCATATCGACACAGTTTTACCTCCGTCAGTAGAAACTGAGCAGTGTCAGCTTCACAGATAGAATATCATTGCAAGTAGATTTTCATCATATCTAACAGTTCAGAACATTGTGACCAAGATGCCAACAAGGAGACTTTATTGAAATGTGTATCATAGCAATAGCAGGCAAGCTCAAAGCATGTGCTCCTATTATAATGTGGTCACAATTAGTTCACAGTGAATCTGTTACAGTGCTAATGTATTCCTGGGTTTCAGCTCTGTGCTTTATTAGCTGTGAAATGTGTGTTCGAGAGTAATCAGAGATGGGTGTTTTGTCATGTAAATAAGAAGTAAAAAAAAAAACATAAGAAGATAAAAAGAAAAGGGTGAGGGCTTTCCTCCGTTTCATAGAAATGCATTTATTCTGCTGTTTCTCAGTACCTCATTGATTCACCCCTCTGTTCTACTTGCAGGAGTTCTGGTGTGCAAGACGGTTCCCTTTGTGCAGACCACAGCCATCGTGACAAGCATCCTCACTATGACCTGTATTGCCATTGAGAGATACCAGGGCATAGTCTTCCCGCTGAAAATGAGGAGGCAGTACTCGTCCAAGAGAGCACACAAGATGCTAGGTATATTGTTTGCAAAAGTAGCTCCTTATTCTTTAATTAGTTGATGTGTTTGTGTGTTAAAGTAAACATATATTAGGTAATAAACAACATCTGCACTGATGTATAGAAATGAAATAACCATTGGGTAAAGCCGCTGGTTTAATTGCTTTGAGCAAGTTCACATGTGCATGATAGCTGCCTCACACATCCTGTGTGAGTGTTGTGCAGATGCAATTAACGGTTTCTTTCTGTGAAATCAAATCAAAGCAATAATTTTACTTATGTGTAGATACACAAAGAAGGGTACCAGTTGTTTATTTATTTTGATTTCTGATGCTATGTAGGGAAGCAGACGACAAATGACAACA
The DNA here is from genome assembly GCF_008692095.1 of Etheostoma spectabile. Lineage (NCBI taxonomy): Eukaryota > Metazoa > Chordata > Actinopteri > Perciformes > Percidae > Etheostoma > Etheostoma spectabile. The sequence continues at coordinate 16,481,627 of NC_045753.1, forward strand.
AGTGACATAAATTGAAATCTCTGTTGCAGCTTTCTCTCTCTGCTGTGATTTCACCATAAAAAATGTAGTAACCTCTTCAAGTATTGACACAGTTATGTCATGTTATATTCTACAAAATTAGAAATTCTAAAGGAGAATTTTCCTTTTGATAACCTCAGGATGGCCGTGTGCACAGCAAGGTATGAACAATGTCACTTATGTCACATGCACATTGAGAAAAAGCCATTTGTACATCACGAGCCTTAAAGGTAGAGCCCGACTGATATATCAGCAAATTAATATTAATGGCTGATAATGGCTTATAATACAGAAGGTTTACAATGTTCTTTGACAAATGTGCAAAGAGAAATTTAGGTTTTACTTTATTATCATTTTGGATAGTGAAGAAAACAGAAGAGCAAATTTATCGCAACTCAATCATGTGTCTCAGATATGTGTCAGGTTAAAAGAACAATATCATATTGTCCTTATGAAACTTCCCAACACTCAGTGTTTCCTCATCGGACATAATGAGTCAAAACCTCTTTATGTATGAATAGTCAGTAATCAGACAAGGTTAGTATGTGCTGATATTTCAGGTCAATAATGACCAAAAGCACTGAAATTAAATGTGCTCTAAGCGATGTCACATGTGTTTTAGGCTACAACATTTTTTGTCACACACAGCAAAACCTCTCCTCACTATCCGCAAGCTGCCTGTCCCCAGGACACACTGTAAGAAAAACACGCTGTAGACAGCCCAGGCTCCACAAACTGCAACAAAAATGAACTGTGCACCACGAAGCTTACACAAACAGTGTTCCAGCGTTCCAGCCAATAACCGACAAGAAGGATTTGGGGGTGGGGGTGGGGGGAGGGGTTAGTGTGCGGAAGGAACAGAAAGGAGGGGGAGGGGACAGGATGAGGAAGAGGGAGGGGCACGCTAGACTTATTTTTTTGAAAATACTTTACTTTAAACTACTAATTTTTTCTATTTTTATTGCCACTCTTCATTCTTACTCCAACCGGCCCGTCAGACACCGCCTACCAAGAGCCTGGGTCTGACCGAGGTTTCTGCCTAAAAGGAAGTTTTTCCTCGCCACTGTCGCACTGTTGCTTGCTCTGGAGGAAACTATTAGAACTGTTGGGTCCTTGTAAATTCTGGAGTGTGGTCTATCTGTAAAGTGTCTTGAGATAACTCTTGTTATGAATTGATACTATAAATAAAATTGAATTGAAAATTGAATTACTTTAAATGTCAACAAGAAGTAACGTCACCCAACACCTTAGAGCACTTTTAAGTCCAATCATGGGAATACATTTTACATCAGTAGCATGCTGTGCGGAAATGCAGAGGAACCTTGCAGACACTCAGCATGATTGGCAGCTTGAGAAATATGAAGAGGAATTTAATGGTGCAGTTTGGCATTAGTCACACACAGGTTTCTCTCCTTGAATATCAGCGGCATCTTCCAAACTGTATTTAAACTAAGTTTTATATGCGGATTTTATCTGTGAATAATTTACTTATTTAATTTGTATTCTGCAGGGCTGGTTTGTATTGCATCTGTGATAGTGGGTTCACCAATGCTATTTGTGCAGCAGCTAGAGGTAAGTCATTTCCTGTTTCTCCTTCTCCATAAACAACAAAAAAATCAAGAAGAGGGTCAACAGAAAGCACAGGGAAGACACTGTGTTTCACTCACTATGACACTAGAGTTGCTACTTGATTCAAAGCTAATTGTTGTCAATCTCTCACTCGCTCTACCACACACTCCCAACACGCACGCACACACGTACAAACCGACCATACTATTTTCTTAAAGAAATCGAAGCACACACCAACACAATGGGGATAAACATCAGGCCACTCAGGAAGGCCACGGACGAAGCTCTGTGTGGATCCTATGCAGAACTATGAATCCCGCTTAATAGTTTTTTCCCCCTCTCTTTTAAAGGTGAAGTACGACTTCTTGTATGATCACTATCACATCTGTTGTCAGGAGAGATGGCGTTCTCTGACTCACAGGCAGGTGTACACCACGTTCATCATGGTGGCTCTTTTCCTGCTCCCACTGACAGCCATGCTTTGCCTCTACACACGTATTGGCATTGAGTTGTGGATCCGCAAGAGGGTGGGCGACTCCTCCGTCCTCAACACCATGAACCACCGGGAGATCAATAAGATCTCAAGGTAGGCACATTGACTCCTGTTAAAATGGATACAACTCTTCCAAATTGCCTTTGTTTTGTATTTCAAAGAACACAATTAGCCATAGTTGTAGTTGTTGGAGGCCTGTGAAGGATCATGTCCTTAGTGACTCCTACTGGTTGGACAGGGCACCTGCACCAAGAGGATAGAGAAGCTGCATTTGATATTTGGCAACGTAACTTATGCCTTCGATTGTTACCAACCATCAACCAATCTGCCATTCAAAATCATTCAGAATACATACGAGCGACTCGTTCATATGTATTGTACCATGTTGCGCCTCCATCTTTAAAATACATTAGCCAAAGAGGGACATACCTTTGCATTTTGCGCTTTTCTTGGCGCATTTTGGCACTATGACGAATGCCAGGGGAGATTACTCAATCTGCCATCAGATTTAAAAACGTGTTGAAGATGGAGGATCACGCATGTATTTTCATTAGCATTAACATTAGCTTGCATTTGTTTGGTAACCTGATTGCCTATGTTAGCAATGAAATGGTACCAAAATAACAAAAACGTAAAACTATTATTATACTGGAAGGAACACTCAGGGACGAAGTCGTACTTCTTGGAGTTAAAGCACACTCAGAATGTAGCAATAAACTTGTCAAGTTCAGGCCACTTAAAGGTGCTCTAAGCGATGTCACGTGTGTTTTAGGCTATTTGTTGTCACATACAGCAAACATCCTCACTAACCGCAAGCTGCTTGTCCTCAGAACACACTGTAAAAAAAAGCTGTCTCTGTAGACAGCCCGGGGTCTACAAACGGCAACAAAAGGGGGAGGAGCAAGCTAGTCTCAATTTGTTTAAAAATACTTTGAACGTCAACAAGTAGTAACATCATCCAACATCACTTAGAGTACCTTTAAAGTAGGGACAGATCATCATCATGCCAAATAAATTATGAATAATGTTTAAAGGAGAAGAAGAAATTCAAATATACTGTAGACTTTTTGTACACGCATCCATCCAACCTAACACAAGAAAATTCCAATGGTTGTTTGGTGTCAATTGAAGCATGTCCATTGATTCCACTCTCCAATAGAACCACTCTCCTACCACCACTACAGACATGTTTTTTGCTTAATTCAGCTTCAAACTCAAACATTTTAACCTCACTCACTGTGCAGTTTTACATTCAGGTTGTGTTCATATTCATCTCCTGCAGGAGGAAGGTGTTTTTGTGCTCTCCTTTAATATTTAATATACAATTATACCCGTGTGGTGGAACCTTAAAACCATTATTGCACAAACACTGAGAATTTTTCAGTGAAGTAGGAGATCTGAAATTAAAAGTATTTGCATATGTACTGTTTCTGGATGAGGTTAGGGTTCGATGAGGAGAATGGGTGTAATCTATATATCTGTAGTGCATTCAGGTGCATGACTGCCAATGTCCTGACATCTTCCTGGATGACTCACTGCTCAAGGGCACATTTGAATGAAATAGTGCAATGACTTGTGGTCTTAGATGTGCCAGTTCATTCCGTGCTGTAACAAGTCAACATGTCTACTGTGACCTTGTACAGGAAGAAAAAAAGAGCCGTTAAAATGATGATCACCATCGTTCTGCTATTTACCATTTGCTGGGCACCATTCCACACAGTGCACATGCTGTTTGAGTACCGTAAGTATGAGTTTAAATGTAAAATGGAAATGGGAATTATTTCTTGGCATAGTTTGAGAGCAAAATGGGATTTATTCAAAGTCTGTGCAGCTCATTAGTTTGAGGTTTAAACTCTGTCTGTGTGTTATTGTCCAGATGACCTGGAGACCAAATATGACGGAGTCACACTAAACATGATCATCGCCATTGTTCAGGCCATCGGGTTCTCCAACAGCTTCAACAATCCCATCGTCTACGCCTTCATGAACGAGAACTTCAAGAAGAGCTGCGTCTCCACCCTCTCCCACTGCATCCCAAAGCCTAACCAGCAAGGCGGCGCCGTGGTGGCGTCCAAACTGAACGTGCAGTTCATCAAACCCAAAAGCAGAGAAGCCTTCCTGGAATCAGATGAAGGTGACAGCTCGAAGCGGGACTCGGCAGAGAAAGGACCTTCAAGTTCATTGCATGGCGAGAGCTCGTTGCAAATAAAAGGAGAAAAAATCTTTACCATCCAAACAGAGCTCCATGCAAACAACTCCTCTTAAGTCAAATGAGAAACCGCTCCAAGTTGAGCTGTTTAGCCAAAGTATTCGACCCTCGATAAGCCAGCTGCAGGTGCTTCATATGGGATTTCAATTCTCACAAGTCTTGGAAACACATCTCTGCAGTGAAAGAGGCAAAAGTGTTTTTTCATTCTGGTCTGGAAAACAGCTGAAAGAAATTAAGGAATGCTCAAAAGAGGCAGTTTTGCCATAAAGAAGACCGGCAGGAACAGCAGTCAGACACTGAAACACCAATTTGTTGTCTGAATGGAGAAATCATTTAAGTTGAGATGTCTCTGAAACCTGCAGGACACTTAGTGTCGGGTGGAAGCACGTTCAGTTCCATGCCAAATGAGCACTAACTGTTACCACTGTGGTGTTGTGGTACTCTGAGAACTGTTTGAAGACACTGAGGACACTTAACTTTACAGAGCCGAATGCCTTTTAGTAGCAAAGAATGATGCCTCAGCTTTCATTGCACTGCTAAATTGGATCAAGTCAGCATGAAACTCAGTGTGGTTCCGGTTCAATTGCAAAACGTTATTTTAATTGGTTGTTCTTAGACATTTTTATTGATTTAAAAATCTTCTGGAAATCAGAGATCACCTCGTCATAACATTCAAGGGATAATGTCAGATGATAAAAAAAACAACGTTTTAGATTAAACCTTATGACATACAAAACGTGACATTTTATAGTTGATTAGAAAAACAAAATGTGATTAATTCCCACATGTATCAAAATAGTCCTTTGAATGACACATTTAATTGAATACAGCCATCTTACACAGGAAAAACATGAATCATACGCACTGAAGGGAATTGTGGGATCTCACTCACACACACACACACACACACACACACACACACACACACACACACACACACACACACACACACACACACACACACACACACACACACACACACACACACACACACAGCTTTGGAATATTTTGTAATGTTGATATCTAGCGATTTAATGTGAATGTTATCATTTTGATGTACCTTTAAAGTTGTACGATATTCTGTTAAACGTTTTGTAACGATACGTTACAAGCTTTGCTTTTGAACACTGTTCTGTGCAGATTGTTGTTTGAATAGATGTTGCTTGAAAATTACATCATGCCTTGAAAATTCCTTTCTTTCTTTCCTTTTTCATTGGTTTTCATGCAGATCCCTGTATTCGACTGCCAGTATGCTTTGTTTTTTGGGTTGTGTCGCACAACTGTTTTTGATAGATAACTGTCGGTGGCATTAGATTGTGCTCTTTCTCATAGCAAGAATGGGATTTGATGAGAATGAGTTAATAATCCTGTTGGTATATTACATTTTACATGAGTAAATTAACTTATTATAATATGTTTCAACAAAGCTTTAATTTAAAAACGCTGGATTAAAAATATAAAACACCGGATGTTTCAGTGTTTATCCGGGGGCTCAAGTTGCTAACTCTCCTTTGAATGCTAACTCAGCCACGTACAATATTGTTAAATACTTGGCCGCTATATTAGCACCACTGGTTGGCAACACTAATCATCACATACAGAATTCCAAGGACTTTGTGGATAAGGTCCGGGGACTCTCATTGGAGGTGGATGAAACCATACAATGTTATATCCTTGTTAATATGCATCCCAATTACCTCAGAGATTACTACAATTACCAACAGAGAGAGAGAGACTCTAGTCATGCTCATCCCGCTCTCACCACCCAACTTTAGAGGGCAAGGATAAAGAATAAAACCATCTAAAACACTCATGGAAACAGTGTCACTATCCTGAGTGGGCGTTTGTTAAAACACACAAGGACCCCCGAAAAGTTTCTAAACCAACAACAGAAACAAATCATAAGCTTAGAAGAAGCCATGTTGTTATCCCTTGTGTGGCTGGGCTGTCTGAGAAGTTCAGAAGTGTGTGTTGTCCATTTACAACATCCCTGTATAATTTAAACCTAAGAACACACTGAGACAGCGTCTAGTCCACCCCAAGGACAACCTTCCAAAAAATCAAAAGAGCAACCTTGTGCATGGGATCAAACGCAAGGAGGAGTGTAAAGACCTGTACATTGGGGAGAGAAAACAGCCTCTCAGCCGATGCATGTATAAACGCAGGTGGAAAAACTCCTAAGGAGAAAACTCAGCAGTCTATACTCGTCTACAAAAAGAACAGTTTTCAAGATCAAGATGTCTATATCCTTTACAGAGAGGATAATTGGTTTTAAAGAAGCGTCAAAGAGGCTATATTTGTTAAAGTAGAGCAACCCTCTTTAAATAGGGGAAGCGGGTTGAGACGTCGTTTGCATTCAGCCTACAACACACCAAACAGACTTGAGTCACTGACCTCTCAAGACTGTTGACGGATAATTATTGGGTTGGTGTGTCACAGCCCTTAGATACACCATCCTGCTCCACCTCTTAAGAAGGGGGAGGGGCATCATCTAAAGCTGCTGGGACACCATCTTCTCTGCCAACACAAACGGACTACATCTTAGCAGTCATGTGACTTCATGCCATCAGTTCATGTGACTGCCCTGTGTGTTAAGACCAGAGTTCCTTCCTGTGCACACTAAACAACTGATGAAGGTGGTTGGATGAACACTGAAACGCCTTGTAATTTATATTTTTAATACAGTTTTTAGATTAAAGCTTTGTTAAATCAACAATGATGCATAAATTAATCTGCATAGACTTATTATAATATGTTTATTTTATTGTCAGCATAATTTTAAATTGAACCTTTTAATTTAAGGACTGTATGAAAATGATTTGAGTGGAGAGGGGGCCCTGAACCTTGTTTTCACCTTTTAATAAAAGCAAGGCTCTCCCCAGGGTAATTCAAATTTTCTTTATGACCAAGAAAGAAAACTGCATCCCCTCTCCCCGGTATCTAAAAAATATACCTGAATTGGTACGTTTCATTAGTAATACCTGAGAGAGACAAAGCATAAAGAATTGTAACACAATGTACCTCAATTTAAACCATAGTTTAATGTTGGAATAATATTCACTACAGCCACCAATGGAAACATTAGAATTATGAAATGAAGCATTTCTGACAAACTGTTGCTCATTTCGGCTATTACCGTCACTGATGTTAGCCCTGTGGCTGCTGACGGACTTGTTTATATATTTATTAATTAATGACTGTTTTTCTTTATTTTGCATATCAATTTGTTTCTCCTTTAGGCTTAATTTAAAAAAAAAAATGTACAAACACTAGTTTCACATTGTAAAACTATTTTATTTTCTATTATTTGATATGATTATTGTCACCTGATTGTAAAAAAGCATCAACAAAAGCATCAACTTTTCTGTATTCTCCTCACAGTTTATCCAAACTGAACTGAAATAATAATAAACTCCACCACTTCTTACATGCAAACAAACTGTAAAATAAAACGCAGCGTCCTCACAGTCTGTGGCATCAACAACAAAGTTGCCCCCCCCCCCCCCAAAAAAAAGAAAATATCCCATTTTCTATTAGCTCTCCAGAAACGGAAATCATCTGAACTTTGGCAGGCACTTTGTATTGCTGAAGATTATCTCAAGAAGTTCGGAGGGGGGAAAAAAAAACTGCTGCTCCTTTCCTCGCTGCTATGTGATTAGAGGTATATGGAAGTCTGCACTGTCAAAGAGGAGAGGCCTTTTGACTGGAGAGGGCTGCCTGTCAGCCTTGGTAGGAGCTTAAACAGTCCTGTTCCAATATTCATAGGTATCCCCATAATGATGCACTCAGACACACCTGAAACAGAAGCACATGACACGTTAAGAATTAAGACAAAGAGTGACATTCAATTTCACTAAAGGGTTATATATATATATATATATATATATATATATATATATAATATATATATATATATATATATATATAATATATATATATATATATATATATAATATATATATATATATAAGCGTCAGCTTACCACAGACGAGTCTTTTGTCAAAGTAGGCAGCATCAAAGAGATGATCCGCTGTTTTTTCAAAGGAGGCCAGCATGAGGACACTCTCCTTCATTTTGGCTAAACCAAACCTGGTGATTCCCAGTATCTCCCCCTTATGGACAGAGCACACACAAATGAAAGACTTCTAACTCCAACGAGACACACCACATGTGATCTTTTTTATATATATATATATATATATATATAGTTCTCTCCAGACTTCAACTGATCCTACCTTGTAGGACATGAGATCTGCTAGAAGCATGACATGACGCCGGTCAATGCTCATTCCATGGTTCACCATGGTGTACTGGATCTCATTGATTATAGTAGATCTAGCTGCCTCAATACCCAACGTCTTCTCAACCTAGACAAAAACAACACAGAAAAGCTTTTAAATGAGTCCCCTGCAGTCAATATATGAGTCGAATCCTCAGCTCCGGAATGGTAAGATTGACTTGACTTTACAGTAGAGATGTGGAAGCATTTTAAAATGTATCTTTTTTTCACATGCATACCAAGAACAAGCTTCCCACCCACAACAGTCCAAATCATTGTTTATAACACACTGTTCACAAACGGTGCCCTCGGTCAGTGTGGGGAGGCCTGCAGACACTCAAACCACAGGAGACCATCCCCAAACACTGCTGGTTCTGAACGACTGGCTGACGAGCTGAATGAATTTTACTGTGGGTTTGAAAAGCCCACAGTCACACCCTGCCCCCCACCAACTCACCAACCCACACTTCAAACAATTCCTCTTGCTTCAAACGCTCCACAATCACCCCAGTGCCCAAAAAAAACTCCATCTCTGGACTAAATGACTACAGTCCTGTCACCCTGACATCTGTAGTCATTTGAAGTCCTTTGAAAGACTGGTGTTGGCCCACCTGAAGGACATCACAGTCCCCTTGC
>NC_045753.1:16490840-16491002 GCF_008692095.1 Etheostoma spectabile
GCAGTTTGCCTACAGGGCTAACAGGTCTGTGGATGATGCAGTCAACTTGGGACTGCAATACATCCTGCAACACCTCCAGGGCCATTTGCAAGGATGCTGTTCGTCGACTTCAGCTCGGCGTTCAACACCACCATCCCTGACATCCTCAGCACCAAACTCTCC
>NC_045753.1:16491012-16491150 GCF_008692095.1 Etheostoma spectabile
TGCCAGCCTCCACCTGTCAGTGGATCACAACTTCCTGACTGACAGGAGTCAGCAGGTGAGGCTGAGGAACTCTTCACACTCTTCCCCCTCATCACCATACTCAACAGCCCAATGTCTGCTGTGGAATCCTTCAGGTTT
>NC_045753.1:16491160-16503564 GCF_008692095.1 Etheostoma spectabile
GATCCACTATATCCCAGGACCTAAAGTGGGAGCTCAACACTGACACCATCATCAAGAAGGTCCAGCAGACAATGTACTTCCTGCACCAGCTCAAGAAGCTCAACCTGCCTAAGAAGCTGCTGGTCCACTTCTACACAGCCATCATCCAGTCTGTCCTCTGCACGTCCAGAGCAGACTACAACGGACAGTTACGACTGCAGAAAAGATCATCGGTGCCAACCTGCCTTCCAATCATGACTTCTACACTTCCAGAGTCAGCAAACAGGTAGAAACCATCACTGCAGACCCACCTCACCCAGGACACAATCTGTTCCAGCTTCTCCCCTCTGGTAGGCGCTCCAGAGCACTGTACGCCAAAACCAACATCACTCTGATGAACAGCTGACTTCTGACTCAGTGTCAGGTTAAATTCCTGTACCCATAATCAGTCTGTTTACTGGTTCATCATTCTCTATTTCAGAGCTGTTCATACTGTTCATATTGTAATATAATAACATATTATTATTTATTCCAGAATTCTTTGCATTATGCTCCATAATTATATTTATATTTATAATTTATCCTGCATACTTTGCACTCTTCATTGTACTATTGTCTCAAGCTGTCTATATTGTTTCTGTTTATAGTGTATATATTGTTTGTTTGGTTGTGTTGTGTATAAGTAAGCGCATTGTGAGCAATACAATCCAAAGCAAAATTCCTTGTATAGATAGATAGATAGATAGATAGATAGATAGATGTTTATTGATCCCAAGAAAAAAGGGAAATTCCTGTGTTACAGCAGCAAAATCAGTATATATGTGTCCTCATAAGTGGCAAATAAAGCTGATTCTGAGTGCATGTATTTTAAAACGTGAGTTGTGGTGTAACAAAACAAAAAGTAAGCCACTGTTTGGACTGAATCTCACTCAAATTGACTTGACCTACATGTATTAAAATGATTGGTTTAAATGTGAGAGGAGGTGAACGTGCAGAACACAATCTGTCATAGTTATTAGGTTCAGTCTCAGAATTCTTGGTACAGTGAGGGCCAAAATAAGGAAGCATGTAGGGCTTTAACCCAAGCTTCAGCGCCACTGGCTTTGAATCTCCCTTTACAGATACCTCATAGGTGTTGTTTGACGTGGTCCTGCTTCCCTTCACTCCGTGCGTTGCCATGACAGATCTCAGGTTGTCCCCCTCCACCAGGAGTTTGTACATGGTTTTGCTGCTCTGTTCGTCAATGTGAATGACAGCTCGGGAGACTTCAGGTATGCCTTGAACAACCACCTTTCCAAGTGAGACATGAGAACAGTTTAAAAAAAAAAAAAATTAACACAGGGTGCCATGTTCTTTTTTTAACTTCGGGCACAAGTTCACGAGTACATCTTGAATTAACATCCAGCACAACACATTAATACTCTTCCATCTTACGAGTGTTACCGATCAGTACTTTGTAAACAAACAGTTTACTCTTTAATTATCAAATAAACAACCAGATTTTTACCTTAGGAAGCTCCTCTTTTAATGACTGCAGCACATAGTACATGGAGCTTTTGCTGTTCTCTCGTGGAGACACACACACCACCGCCTCGCCGTGCACAGCGATGTCCCCTGGTTTCACTCGTAGTTTAGACATGCAAATGGAGTAACGCACCGTTTCTGCATTTACCTATTAGACAAAAACAAAACTCAGAGGCAAAGCTACCTTTTTTGTTCTCAACACACAACACAAAAGCACTGATATATATTGCTTCTCATAAGTTTAGGAACCCATGCTGAAGTTGACTAAAAAGAGGAATAAAAAAAAAAAAAAAAATCATCTTTTGGAAGTGGATCTTAATGCCTGATTAAAAACAATTTGGAAAAATTCAACACTTAAGGATACCAATTTTCTTTGTGAATGAATAATGTATTGTAAATAAATAATGGTTCTTGCTTCAAATACAGGGGGCATAAGTATACACATCCCTATGTTAAGTTCCCATAGAGGCAGGCAGATTTTTAAAGGCTAGTTATAACATGGTTCCAGGATACTATGCATCCTGATAAACTTCTCTCTCCCACCTCATCACGTACCCTTCACCATACCTAGAGATTGGCATGGTTTTATTTCAGTTTGCCTAATAGCTGGTTTGATTTGCACTGAGAAAACTCTTATGGAAAACACCCTATGGATTCTTTTGTAACCATAGCAACAAGAGTTAACTAATCACGACTTAAATGTGTGTCAGCCCCAACCCCCCCCCCAGAGATCTATGTTCCTATAAGTTGTAACAAACTAATTCATCTTTAATCAATGTGTATGTGTGAAAGTGGCGATACAGAAATATTCTGTGTCACTAAGAATAACAAATCTGTGTGTGGTACCTCCAGACGCAGCAGCCTTATTCTCTCCAATGACAATTTCACCAGGATGAAACAGTCGTCTGGTAGAAAAACCTCTTCTATGTACTCAGAAATCTGTATAGGACAGAGACATAACAAGAGACCTCAGCCTTAAGACAGCACTTCAACTGTCACACAAAGACTCTTCAGGACCTATTGTCCTTCAGTCAGTTCCATGGATTTAATTTAATTTTGCATTTCTAGTGATAAGTTGGGGAAAAACATATTTTATTTATCTGATTTGTTCCAACGCCGATGGGCGCTCCCTCTCTTCATTGATTCTCTAGGTCGCGTGACCATATAACGTTACTGTGCTTTCGGGCGGTCATTAGTCATGTTGTGACGTAGTGAACATGTAAATCACATAACTATAGTCGGATGGGGGGGGAAAGATCGGGATATGGGTCCCATCCAGTGCGCCGTACACTTGTGGCACAAGGTGCGTAGTGGAGTTGCGGTGCGCTATACCTCAGCCAACGGTTGTCTTGCTGACACCAAATGTCTCTGCCACAACCTTGTCTTCTGCACAGGGGGCCAACTTGTACAATGCTATGTCTCTCCATTTAGCCAAAGAATGTAGTTTCTAAACTCTTTGATTTAGCAAGCCAGTTTGCAATCTACAACCATGCCTAAAGTCAACTTTAGAACGCTTTGCACAGTCTGGTTTATTAGCTCTAAACCAGTTGATAGAAACCCTTCTAATTCACATTTTCTGTTTTGCAACATTTTACAACTTGACAATTAGATGGAAACATGGCTATTATGGTGTTTTCTCACATAAAACTAAAATGGATTATGGACAATTTTATTTCTATAGTTTATAGCTGACTTTACCAGCTGACATCTCTATTAGCAGTTGAAACAGGGGACGTCTCTTACGTTCAAAAACCAGCCTATACGTCCCGAAATGCTGAGACGGGCCGGTTCAGACTGCTGCAACTTTTCCCTGCAACATTCTAAAACGGTTTTGTCTCATTGCGAATCTTTTGGTCTGAACTTAGTGGTTTGATCATAAAAGAGGGGTAGAAATATGCTGCAGAATGGAATACCTCTCCTAGAAGAGTTTTCTCGATCCTTCCCTTTACCAGCCGGGCAAAGTCAGCGTCGTCTTCCATATCCAAATGAGCAGTGATTATAGGGGTGCTGGAAAGAGAGGAGAGGGCTTTCAATGGATTCTTTAAAAGAAATTAAGGGTGTATTCATTAAAAGACTATTTCTGTGGTCTGGCGGTGTTCATTCTGTTAAATGCCCTAATTTGGTGTGTGTGGCTTAGGTCAAAACGGGAGAACATTTTAATTGCTTCCATTGTTCTCCCCCCGCTCACATGACACGGGTAACACAGAGAAAACATTTCTGTATTTATATATCATACCTGATGTTCTTTGAGGCATTGATGATCTCTTTGATGCGAGGCACCCCCAGAGTGATGTTCATGGACGCTACACCAGCAAAGTGGAAGGTTTTCAGGGTCATCTGAGTACCGGGCTCTCCAATGCTCTGGGCACACAGGGCCCCTACTGCTGAGCCTGGCTCCATCTGAGCTCTTTGCGAGTAAACACATGATAAGAGAGTTTCTCATCGGAATCAACTAATAATGGCAGTCAGTGTACAAACATCATTTTCATCATTATCTCAACAGCCCTCAGGTGACGTACATGAGTGTGCATGACAGATAAAAAAAACAAGTCAATCACTTGATAAAAACAAAGTAGCAACACGTAAAAAAACATCTTTAATATACCAAAACAGTTTAACAGATTGGTTTTGGTGGGTATATAAAATTTATCTTTTCCTTTTAAAACTCTGTTTTGTTGAAAATGGGTATCAAACAAAAATGAGCCCGTTCATCCACTTAAAAGACTTGTACCTCATGTACTTGTCTCTGCAGGTTTCAAGGAACTTCTCCAGCTGGGTGGGGGTTATGCGGTCCAGCTGATAAAGAACTTTTGGCTGCAATAGAAAAGCAGAGAGAGACAATCAACTAAGTTCCACATATAGCGGAGCTGTCGTTGCATCCAGCACATTAATCAACAGCGGGTGGAGCCTACCTCGCTGGTGCCATTGTCGTTGATGCCGTACTTGTCTCTGGTCTTCTTGATCCTTTCTGAGATGCTCTTAATAAAGTTCTTTATCTCCTACAGTTAAGGAAAGTGAATACAACTGTTTCAAAGGTCAAGTCAAAAGGCTCATTCACACTCATCAGAACAGATAATCAAGTCTGTGACCACACATATTTTAGCGTTTTTCCACTGCACGGTACCAGTTCATCTCTACTCTACTCCACGGTTTTGGTTTTCCATTCCAAAAAAGAATCCCTGGTACCTGCTAACAGGTACTTTTTTTTAGTACCACCTCAGTCGAGGATCCAAGCGAGCTAAGGCAATACCAAAAAGTGACGTGAAAACCTGCAGACTCCTGATTGGTCGGAGAGAATCGTCAACAATCCTGCGTCATCATTGCTAGTGACAGACCGGGATGTACTGAACAAACCCGCCGTGTTTAAGTAGTTCAGCCAGCGGTTGTTGTTGTTTTTTTGCTGCCTCCAGCTTCTTTTGAAACTAAATTTGTCTTCAGGCTGTGGCAACAGCCACATGCTGAGAATCAAAAACAACACATCTTCCACGTTCTGTGTGTGTGTCTCGTTAGGTCATGGCAGTTTCCTGTTACGACAACCAGCCACGCATGAGGCGGTACTAATCTGCAATGGAAAAGGAGGACGGGGCACTGCGGCCGAGTCAAGCTGAGCAGGTACCATGTGATGGAAAAACGCCATTAGCTGACACAGAATACAATGTCACGCAGTAGTTAGATAGTACAGTAAAGGCGTGAATAATGCAACCTCCTAGTGAATCACATTCTCTTCCACAATCTCGTTAAAACCATCAGCAGTGCTTTAAAGACAGCAGTCAGATGTCAGTGACCACATGAATCCAAGCAATGCACAATGACTAGGGCTTTTCAAAAGAGCGTCATTGGGGTTATTAAATAAATGATCAATCTGTTCCAGGCAGCTCTCGCTGACACACCATTCTCGATTTAGTTAAACCACAACTCAGCATGCTAGGTCACTATACCTCCAGGTACGTCCCTGAGCCTGTGTCAGTTAACTCCTTCACAAAAAGAGGGAAAGGTTCACATAATTACGGCCACCACTTAACTGCATGTAACTGACTTTGACTTCATGTCATTAATCATTTAAATCTAATAACTACATCCTTTTTTTCTACAGAAAGTCTAATAACCTTTCATATGTCATTGCCATGTTATTCCTCATTATAGCATACTGTCAAAAGCATGTGTTCTTGTGTACT
Source organism: Etheostoma spectabile (assembly GCF_008692095.1). Classification (NCBI taxonomy): domain Eukaryota; kingdom Metazoa; phylum Chordata; class Actinopteri; order Perciformes; family Percidae; genus Etheostoma; species Etheostoma spectabile. The sequence continues at coordinate 16,496,839 of NC_045753.1, forward strand.
TATGCGTGTGGTCTCTCTGCTCCATTAACCAGACTGTTACTGCACCTTCAGTCCACTCCAGTTTTCAAGTAAACTAAAAAGTAATGGACACACCCACACACCCACTTGAATAAAACATGTGTTGAGAGCCGCAGCACTTACGTTTTCATAGTTTCCTACCCTTGCACAAAAAAACCAATTTATTCTGAAATACAAGTGAGAATGTGAGTGTTTTGCCCCGCCACTGTTTTTTGTTTTGTTCATTTCTTGCGTTTTCATATCCATTCAGCGAGTTTTATTTAAAATAATGAGTGTTGTTTAAAGCAGCAGGGTGAAGTACTTCTGCATGACATGGACAATAAATTGTCTAATCAACAAGAGAGAGGGAATCAACAATCCTTTTAAAAACATATTGAATCATACGTTAATGGGTGTATTTAATCTCAAACCCTGCAAAAGTGAACATAAAACTGAAATTCAAAGCACTATCAAACTAATATCAAAGTAATCAAAGTAATATTAAAAAGGAGTATATTAAATAAAGAAGACACTATAAAAGGCACTGTACTGTGATGAGGTTACCTCCAAGAAGGTCTCTCTGCAGCACAAGAAGTCAGCTCTCTTCATGATGACATCAGCAGTGAGGACCAGCTCGTTTTGACTGAGTGCCGGCTCATCTTGACACACATAGACCGCCTGGGGGGGGAGAAATCAGAAGGAGATCACTGGAAGCACTTCTCAGATCCTGATAAGTCCCTTGCTAACAGTTATGGCACACCAACCCAACGGCCGACCGTTGGCAGAAAAGGCAGTCGAAATGATCATTCGGAAGGTCGATAAAAAAGTGCCTCGGGAACACCGCGAAGCGACGCCGACTTGAGCGTACAATCTGAGAGTGAACGAGACATAATACATCTCCATAACAGCAGGCGGCGCTAATTTGTATTGTTGCTAAAAAAATGAAAACCGGGAATGACGAACGTGTCACGTGGGTCTGGCTTCTCCCGAATTTCAAAGTCGACCATAATGGCAGCTTGTACAGAATACAATCTCATATTTTGCGAAAATAGTTCACCAAAACATGTTTCTGAAAACATTTTAAGCAAGAAATAGGCCATTCAGTTACTGAATCTGTTTATTTGATTGACAAAGGTCTGTCTGAAAGATTTTCATCAGATTTTGAGAGGCGTTTGTCACGCTTATCCCTCCTGTTATTTCCATTAAGTGTTTTAACATAAGTGCACTGATTTGCTAGTCAATGGCTAGCATTGCAACAATCAGATTGGTCATTGAGTCTGACTGACCGCCCTCCGACCATCCAACTGTCTATTCTTGATTAGTTACAAAAGAAAGAAAGAAAAGAATTCTTAATATGATCATATAAATTTGTCTTCAACTCAAAAACATAAGGTTGTCATGTTCACTTATCAACTCCATTGGAAATAGTGTCACTCTACAGTCAATACTCAATCTATGAACTATACAGATTCTCAGCAGAGGAAAGATGTTATAAATGCTAACGAACGTATACAAGCTACTGAAAGCAGCCAGGCAGTTACAGTAGCGCTTACTGTAATCATCTCATTGCACGGTTCCTAGCCACAGGAACATGTATCAGTTATGCAGAAAATCTCGTTGTTGCTTCACTAAACTACTAAATATGAGTGGTGTGTTCTATGATCATTTGCCTACGCTGGCTCTAAAATGAGCTTCTCTAAAATCACAGGTATCGTAGATTAACAGTTCACTACATTATTAATCAGCCAAACAAACGTGAACATTGGTATAGGAATAATGTTATCATCCTTGGTCCTGATTTGCTAAAGTCCATTTTACACTGCTGGTCTATTGCAGTTAATAAAACAATTAAAAAATTGTATCAGCCTGTTGTTAGGACTATTTATCACAGATAATATTCAAACTGATTTGACAATGATTTGTTGAAAAACTAAAGTGATTTCCATGTCTCCTTCATGGTGGAACAGTGTCACACCTAAATGCACTTCTTGAGTATAACATCAAGGCAGAGCCGAATGAGCAGCTGATTAGAAATTTGCATTGAGAGTGTGTCAAGTGGTGAAATATATTTATTCACTTATGAATTAAAAAAATAAAAATGTTGTGCCAGCATAATTGTATTGCCTTATTGCGGCAACAATGTTGCTATTTGCATTTTTTCTTTTTACAGGTGGAGGCAGGCTGCATTTTATGTGGTAGAAGAGTTGCCCCTTTATGTGGATGTGCAGAGAGCCAGAAATAGAAAGCCTGGGTTAACAGAGCATGTTGATAACCGCTGTCATGGTACCCGTTATCTCCGATTAGATGGTCAGGCTTTGTCGAGCCAGCTAAGGCAAAGAAACCCTGCCTCTGTCGAACTAGCTTGGTGGTACACCCCTCTGGAGGTTAATCTGCTGTTGACCGGAAAATCAATTCTAAACTACCGACCAAATTACTCGGCCAACTAGACTATTTCCCGCAACAACAAAAATTTTTAAACATCATGAAATTGTATTCACACAACGGGTTGTAAACACAGAAAGGTTTTTCAATAAAAAAAAAACAATTTGCTGTAATTTAAGCTCCTGTGTGTTTTCATATGCTAATGAACTGCCTCTATGGCTGGCAGTAGGCGTCTCGCAGTTGGAGAATATTCACACTGGTGTTTGTTTTCCCAGAGAACCAACATTTAATAAAAGACTTCACTGAACCAATGCTTTGAGACAGGAGCTTAGCTTTCTTAATGAATGTTGCACAGGGCTGATAACACATCCGTCCGTTGTCCTTTCCTGTGCCGGTTTTGTATCTTGAATTTGCCCAGGCAACAGTGAAGACACTTTTTGAGAGTAACAAAAAAAAAAAAATCAGATTAAGGCATAGTTGGGGCACTGATTTGGACGTTCATTACCATGGCAACGGGCAAAGTTTTGAAGCATTAAGGTCAGCCCGAGATATAGTAAATGGCAATATATTCATTGGTTCTTGAAACACATATCATGCCACAGACCCAGCAACTGAATCACCATTTTTTTCCCTGTTCATTCGTGCTTTCAGCTGAGCAGATGGATTTTCCGGGATAACACTAAGCCTGCATAAAAAAGATTTTTTGTGAAACAGAACAGACTGAACATTAGCATACAAATCTCTAAGTGGTGTGTAGTGCACATTCGTTGTTTATCAAAGTTGAGATAAGGATATGAGAGACCAAACAAAACAAAAACGAAAGACTATCATTAGAATCGTATGTGACTGCACTAACAAAACAGGTTATGTGACATAAATCACCTATTCTGTATGTTTGTACATGTGTTGATGTATGGGTGTGCAGGGAGGCAGGAATGCATCTATGTGGATGTGTTTTAAAGATTATTTTTAGGCCTTCATTTATACAGGACAGCTGAAGACATGAAAGGGAGAGAGAGAGAGAGAAAAGGGCCGCAGGTCGGAGTCGAGCCCACGGCCGCTGCATCAAGGAGTGAACCTCTATACATGGGCACCTGCTTTACCAAGTGAGCTACCCAGACGCCCTGCGTGGATGTGTTTAAGGAGCAAGAAAACTAAAAAAGAAGGCCAAAAGAAAGAAAACGTCATCCCGGTGCAAAAACTGTCTGCTCACCCGCATGTTGTCTAGGACTCTCTTAAACTCCAGCGGCTCATCCTTGCCCTCCATGGCAGCTGGATCCAGACCATCGCCGCCATAAATAAATTGGATGACGTCGCCAGTGGAGCTGCGTACTGTCAGGTCGTATTGTGAGCACAAATCCTCCAGGGACTTCACCAAACGTCTCTGTCCAAGTACAGGCAGAAAAACAAAAATTATCAGTGACATACGTAACCGAACCCACAGAAAAAAAGCCCCCTCTGTCTTCACTTAATTAACTCATGAGATAAAAATTATTTTTATAAATACATTTCATTTGCATATGTAAAGACATACTTTATTAACTGAAGGACGCAAAAGTTTTAATTTTTTATAATCAATAAATCATGTAGGTCATATGTCATGCAAAAATGCCACACATAAAAATGTAATGATTTGCTGCTTTTAGTGTTTGTATCATTTGAAATTGAATGTGGTTGGGTTTTGAACTGTTAGTTAGACAATTACCAATATAAGGAATTCATCCTGGGCTTTGGGAATTTGTGCTGGGCATTTCTGGCATTTTTGTTTTTAGACAAGTTTTAGTGAGATGGAAAAGCATAAGAGCGGTGAGAGTATCCAAAATAGTAAAGTTACAGGCCGAACAGCTAAACATTTAGCTGTAAATCCCTATAAAGCTCTTATTTTATAATAAATAAAGTCACTATTTTATAGCAATTTCTGCTATAAAATAGTGACTTCAAAAATCTGCATGAATGCACACCAAAGTCTACTGGACAAACAATCAACACCATAACTGATCCAGGCACACACTGTGATTCATGCGCACTATTCATCAGCATGGCAACAGGAGTGAACTGGGGGGAAATAATCATCAGGCATTACCTGCATATATCCAGTCTCTGCCGTTTTCACAGCCGTGTCCACCAGACCCTCCCGGCCAGCCATGGTGTGAAAGAAAAACTCTGTGGGCGTCAGGCCAGAATAGAAGCTGTCGGCCACAAAGCCTTTAGCAGCAGGCAGCTGTAGAAAAATCAATGTAAAGCCATTAACAGGCCTGAGTGTTCTAGTGTGAAATGTGCCTTTCTTTTACAGGTGTCCATGTTATTACAGCCTGTGATCAGAAAACAGAGATAAAAATTGAGACACTAATTTGAGTAATTGAATGCATTGATGCGTATTGATTTAGCCAATCAGAGGCTGGGGAAACTTCAGAGCTGATGGGCCATTGTGAGACCTGGATGTGTGTATTTGAAAGATCAATAATTAAAGGTTATTCATTAAAAAAACACACACACAAAAAAAAAGATAGCACAATAATTAAAATTAATAAATTGGATCTTACTTTTGAGTGCTTTTCAAAGTGAGGCAGGGAGCGGTTCTCAAAACCATCAGGTACTCTAGAGCCACTTATGGCCTGCTGGCCCACACAGGCAATCATCTGAGAGATATTAATGAAAGATCCTGTACGTGTACAGAGGAGGTACACAAACAAAAATTAATAAAAAATAAACACATAAAGAACACATGCAAAGGTAATGCTTAATAATGATTCCATTTGAGCAGAAGAGCAAGTCGATTTCGTTTGCTGTTTAAAAAAACAAAAACATTCACTGATTATTTCTTAACAGGTTAATAAGGTGGTTTTCCCAGTTTCCTAAACTGCCTCAGCATTCACAAATAAATCTCGAAATTAGAAATATATGAAGCCAAAGTAAGATTTCATTATTGGTTAAGTTTCCCTTTCAGAGAGCTTACCTTTGGAGCCGCAAAGAGCCATGATCAGAGGGCTGTTGCTCTTGTCAAGCTCCCTGAGGCAGGCACTGCCAGCTCGGTCTCTGATGACGGACAGCTCTCTCAAAATGAGAGCCTATTGAGAAAGACACACAACATAAAACAGCCTTGGTGGCTGACATGCAAACATTAAGTAAGCCAACGTCAAAAAACACAGTCGAAAACTGTGTTGTTACCCGTGTTCAGAGCCTTTTCAAACAGATTCTACAAATGATTCAATCCACATCAAATGAGTGACACATGCTGAAAGTCTCTTCAATAAGCTTATATTTTTCTCTTGTGAAAGCATTAGTGCTTGTATCAATAAAAATCGGCAATATAGATGTGCAATTTAGATCTGTGGATATAGATGTAACTCAAAAACAGTGGCCTAAAACTGTTTACGACATGGGAGAATTAAGGTACCACATTTGTAATTAATTAATAAACTAGCAATCTGTGATTGCTTGTAGACAAAATCACAACAAATATCTGAAATATATAAACATAAAGTATTGGGGTGAAATTATTTTTGATCCTTGGTCAAGAAACATACCAATGCAGCAATGCGTTCAAAAGTAAAGGTTTCGATGACTCTCAGCAAAAAAGACTGGGTTTTATGTTTTTTTAGACATCTGATTACATATAGGCTTGTTAACATATTTCAACGGGTATATTTCAACATCATTACGCTGGTTTATTTATGAGAAGTTCATTGAAGCCTTTATGTTTACAGGCTTGTGGTGATGTGCAATGTGCTACAGGTGCCCAAGAAAATCTATGTTTGGTACTGCCAATTTGTTTCGTTTTGTCATGGTCAAAAAATCGTGGCAGAGAATTGTGATGTAAATTCTAAGCTAAAAGCATATTTTTCTACAAATCGTGCAGGGCTACTATCGGCTGACATTTTTTATATGAAAACATACCATGCACAAAACTTTTGGTAGGGATTACTTAAGTTTGATTATGAAAGAAATTCACTGAGCGTGCAACGTTTTTCAGTTGAAAAAATATCTCTTCAGCTCTGTTTATTGAACAATGTAATGTCTATTTAAGACATTCTGTTTTGGTGCCATTTTTATTATCAGCAAGCCTGTTCTTTTAGCAGCTTCTGTTAAAAGGAAATTAGAAAGCTCACCAACTTCAGTTCATATCTAATTCCCTTTCCTGATCATTAACCAGTTCTTCCACTACAGGAAGTCTGTCCACTGATGACTCACTTGTAGTGTGAATAGGTCAGTGCCTTGGGGAAAGAAATTGTGAGCTGCAATCAAAAGTATTAAATGAAATATTTTAAACATGATGTGGTGTGAACATGGCTCATTAAATGACACACACACACACACACACACACACACACACACACACACACACAC
>NC_045753.1:16503574-16518109 GCF_008692095.1 Etheostoma spectabile
ACATATATATACAGCATATATGTTTGTGTGTGGGTGTGTGTGTGTCTGTGTGTGTACCTCCAAAGTCTCCTCTGCTGTGCAGCCTGGCTGCTGTTGCAGCTTTCCCGTGGATAGAGCTTCGATGTATTCATCACACTTTTTGTAACCGTCATCCAGCAAGTCCTGCTTGGCCTTCAGCAGACCCTGGCCAGGTGTCACATCACCGATGCCAATAGAAAAGCCACGGTTGGCTGAAAGTTGGGAGTAATAAAAACAAACAATACATATAAAACAAGATCTCTGTAGATTATCTAGTATGCAGAATTCTTTTTGTGATTGACAAACTATTTGGACTAATGGACTAATCTGTACCAAAAACTGCAACAGAGATGAAGTCATTCTAAAATCATTTTTGAGGTATATTTCTGCAGAGATTGACTGATATATCTCAATTTCCAGAACAACGTAAGATAAACGTGATAACCCTGGCGACGACCTACAGAGGAACACTGGAGCAAGTCTTGCGAGGCGGGACATGGCGTTGGCAGCCTCCAGCTGTCCCCAGTCTCTTAGCAGGATGTAGAAGATGTTGTTCTTGGAGCCGGACCCCAAAGTGCCCTTGTCCAAGCTACCACACATCAGCTCACTGTTGTGAATCACCACGTCTGATGGTGTGACAAAGAAATGTGACAAGAATTGACGTCATTTGGTCCCAGAATAGAAACACAACACAAAAGGTGAATAAAATACAGCATTGTCCGCAGCTGAAGAGGGTCTGTGAAAGCTGAAAGACATTCAGCTTTTGGGGAAAAAAAAAATCCTTAACAATCATCAATTTTCGTTGATTTAAATTGTTGAGCTAATAGAAAAGTAGGTTGACCCTTGTAGATAAGGGGAAAATGACATATTAGCATTTTTATTACAGTCTCCTAAGGACAGGCATGAATTTAATAATATCATTTATCAACTTCCAAAGGAACCATTATGATAACAGGAACATATTATATAACTATCTTTTCATTTCACACAAATGTGACAATGAACAGACACAACCATGATTCTGCTGTGATTTTTCACTTTCTCTTTTTTACGTTTTTGCTGCTATACTTTGGATCTTTCTAGTGTCTCGCTCAATCAATCAATATTTTCAGATTACCTGATTGAATAAAAAGGTTATAATAAACTTCATGACTTGGAAAAATAAAACCTTTTCATTTGGTGTGTTCTGTGGACATTTTTACTGAAGAAACTCACATGAGTCGTTGTGACAGAGATCCTCTCCCTTGCCACAGTACTGTTTGCCCTTGGTCCGCAGGTTCGCCTTGACGGGACAGTCCTTACTCGGCTTCAGAATAAGGCTGAAGATCTGTTTGCCCGTCCACAGAGCCATGGGCTGATGGACACACAGCAAAATATTAGTGCCATGCCACAAACACTGAGTTATGTAACAATTGTACTAGAGTTCAGTACCTTCATGATAGCCGGGCGGGGGAGACAGATTCTGATTTTTTCATCTGTGCCCACAAGGATTGATGCCACTATCTGACAGGTTTTTGATCTGTCAAAGAAAGTGTCCTTCAGCGTCAAGAGGTAGGCACCTAAAAGGTAGAAATAAGCTATAAAGTTAATAAAAGGAAACGGAATTAAAGGAAATTAAATACAGTTGATTTTTTAATATGGCTGACGTGCTCCCCTGTCAGTTAATACAAATAATTTTTCAATGCAAGGATGATTCACATATTTTAAAAAAACTAAAAGGAACATTTTCTTTAACTATCATTGACCAGTTCTCCCTTAAATCAATGATAAACAATTCTCCGCCTAAAAGCACCAGCAACATTACATCATAGAGAAACACTGCCCTGAGACTATCTGCCACGCGTGACTGCACTGACCTGTCAGAAAGTCCTGAATAGCAGCAATCAGAGGTTCGCCATTTCTTGGAGTGACAAGATTCGCTTTTGTCTGAAAAAAAAAATAATAGTAATTTGTGTCTAAGTGCAGTCAATTTCCTGTGGACAATACAGTTCCCAGAGACATCTTTTTATTGCTGAATGTCAACACCGATAGGTGTGTCTTCTGAATGGACCACATGTTGTTATTATATACCCCCATCAGAACGAGGGCCTCAGCTTTGGCTTCTTCAGTCTGAGGAAGATGAAGGTTCATTTCATCACCATCAAAGTCGGCATTGTAAGGGGTGCACACACACTCGTTGAACCGAAACGTCCTGTGAGGTTTGACTCTGGCCTGTTAGATTGGGAACAGTAAAAGCCAGTGTCATAAATAAAAAAGCAAGCAAACTAAAACTTACTACTAGGCCTGCACGATTCAGGAAAAAAATATGAATCACGAATGTGAATTTTTGTAGCTTAGAATTGATATCAAGATTCTCTGTCATGATTGTTTTCTCACAAAGTGTAATGTTTATTGCACACATGAACCATGACAAAACAAGTTGGCAGTACCAAACATTGATATGTTTTGGCACCTATAGCACACTGCGCATCACCCCAAGCCTGTAAATATAGAGGCCTCAATGAAGAGAAGAGAGCATTGCAGCGATTTAAAACCTATTTTCTACAGTCTATGTTTAAAACTCACAGAAGAAAGTAGTAGTGTGTTTGATGCAGTGGGCTCATAAAATTAAATGACAATGAAAGTAATTTATAACATTTTTTTATTTTAATCAAAAATTAAATTGTGATCAGGGTGAATCGAGGTGGCGATTTTATACCAATTTATCGTGCAAGCCTACTTACTACATGTGTAATCCCTAAAATTTTGTCCTAAGGTTTTTATAGGAGTTGAGGAATAAATTAAAGTCCAAAACTGAGCTTACGATGTGGGCCATGATGCTGAGTTTGTGCAGGGAGGGTTGTCGATTGAAGAGGACGATGTCTCCGTCCATCAAGTGCCTCTCCACCACATCACCAAACCTGAGCTCCTGAGCTATCTTCTCACGGTTTCCATATTTTAAAAACCTGACAGATTCACATGATATATTTTCAATTGGTGAACCTCATCAGAAAAGCATTGGTTTTAATTTGCATATGAAGCAGCCAGCCTCACCTTTTTATCTGAGTGTGACGATTCTGGATAAAATTGGCTCCGGGATGAACCTCAGGACCATTGCGGACCCGTTTCCTCAGTAGCTCCAGATTGGCTTTGTTCACCTATTACAAAGAACAAAATTTAGATAACTTACGTTCTGGCAGGAAAGTGGTTGTTTGGTGTTGTGGGGCTTACCCTCTCAGGGTACGTCAGGATTTTGGCCACATGCACGGGGACAGCCACCTCATCGATCCTCAGGTTTGGGTCGGGAGAAATGACAGTTCTGCCAGAGAAGTCCACTCTTTTTCCTGAGAGGTTTCCTCTGAATCGACCTGAATTTTTACAGTAAATAAATCTTAGCCTGTAATTCAAAATGTGTACTTTGTTTTCATCACTGAGTCGAACAAGCAGAGTATAAATTATATACCTGCCATGTGCCAAAATTACTGTAAAAAGGGGGGGGAAGGGGTTTACTTGCTATTGACATTTACTGAAGTTAATTATGTACACTGTGTCCAAATGACAGAAAAATAAAATACCACATTTGAATTTATCATACAAAAAATAAATATTCCAGATATTTGAATATACACTATACCTTGTTTCCCCTTAAGTCTCTGAACAAAGCCTCTGGTCCATTTCTTAGGTGCCATGTTGAGGGGGATGCCAGAAAGCTCACTGTTGATGTAAAGAGCACACTGCAGCTGAAGGAAGTCCCAGTCCTCCATGATCATCTGGGTCTTCGCCCCTGTCATTCGGTGCTAAATGATAAAAGAGTTTGTTAATCTGGGCCGTCACCATGAAAATGAAGACATTTGAAAACTACATTTAAGACCATTGTAAGCTGTAATGCAGGTCAAGATCAGACCAAGGCCTCTGCAATCATTGTATAACAACACTGAGCAATGTTTGGTTTGTTACAATTTGTTGAGCAAGTCAGTTTAGAATCAAAGAACTGTAAATAGGCAGGATTCAAGATGTAGGGAAGGGATTTGATAATTTAGTACAGTACTAGACACAGATTTCTCCCTCTGTCTTTATTGTTGAGAAACTGTATGCTTTATCGTAGCAGGAGGCTGCTGGAATCTGAAAACAAACTGTTTTTTTTTGTTAAAAGGCTGATATCATTAATTAACATGTGTCCGCTACAGGGTTTTAAAAAAAGAAAAGTAGTAGTTACAGTAATCAGTCATCAAACTAGAGGCCCAAGTGTTATAAGTGCCTGCAGATACCTTGTGCTGGTCAGTAGCCGATGTTGATAATAAGATACAGCACAAACCTTTTTGATGACATCGTTGAGGAAGATTATCTCTGTGAGCTTCATGGTGAGGTCGTCCTCGTTGGTACCTGACTTTAGGTCGCTGACCACAGATGGTCGTATGCAGAGAGGAGGCACCAGGAGGCGGGTGAGAATAAGGTCTGCAGGTTTCCCCGCCTCAGGGTTCATCAGCAGCAGGGGAATGTCTTCTTGGGGAATCCTCTTGAACATGTTTAGCACCACCAGTGGGTTCAGGTTTTCCTAGAGAAGAAATGATAAGGGATGTACAGGGCTTCCACCTAAGGTTAAGACTCACTTGAAAAGTTTTGGTAATGATACTTATACATTACTAATCCTTAAGTAATATTTGGGGTAATATACCCACAAACCATTTTTTTTTTCAGTAAAATATAAACTTTATCAATGACTCAGCTTTTGGTGTTTAGAATTCACAATGTTTCCTGATTTACATGAGTAAATATGCTGTTGAGCAATAAATGAATACGACTAAGAATCTGCATCATTGTTCAAAGCCAACTTGTAACATTTATTTCATCAGTAGGCAAAAATAATAAAGAAACCTTTTTATCCTACACAGGCTCATCACTTATACCACAGCATGGTAACACTAAATGATACTAACTGCACAGTGTGAAAGAGTATACAAAGTTCACCTGTGCTCTGGTCAGCAGAGGTTCCACCACTTTGTTGTGCTCAATGGCAGTATCAAAGGACTGCAGGAAATCTGACACAAAAACATCCACCACCTTCTTGTTTGTTTTATACTTCTCATGGATGATCTTAAGCAGGCCACACTTTTTCACTGGTCCTGAAGAGTAAAAAGAGACACATGACTCAGCTTTTTACCAATACAACATCAGGGTAGATTGCACAAAAAGTCAGTGTCAAAATGCAAACATCCCAAATTAAATTGTCTCTTTTCACCATTAAAAGCAGAACAATTTAGACAGATTGTCTTTTTGCGGCATTTATCAGAGATCTTCTTCTTCAACCCTCGTTTCTGGAGATAGGCCAGGTTGGGCCTTTTTATTAAATCCATGAACTGCAGTTTGTCCTCTTTCGTCAGCATTATGCTGGAGCATGTCTTGCAAATCATCTGGAGACATGACAAAATACCACAACCCAATGAGAGAGGTGAGACAAAACATTGTCACACACAAATGCTGAAATTATTACGCATTGGTGACATTATGGCTGGATTGTTTACTACTATATAAATATTTACCAAAACAACTAACTTCAAAAATGTACAATATAAAAAACTAATACAACAACACATACTTGTTTTAGAGACAAGCATACACACACCTGTCAAAAAAACGATATATTCTAACTGGTCTAATTTTGATACTCTGGTGCCACCTAGATGAACAAATATATTTTTGCATGCTGCATTCCAGGTGGAGGTTTCTTGTTCAATTCAACTTTAGTAATATCACTGCTTCTTCTTCCACGGTATGGAACATGAGCCGTTTGACAGAATAGATTGGATTATGCTAAACGTGGATGTTGTTTTACACAGTGTGCGTCCCCAAATGACCAATTAAACAATATATACCATCTAACTTTGCAGTTAGAATTAATTATTCACACTTGCCTGTAAGATTCCTATTGTGGCTTTGAAATAGCCCACGTGAAAACATGGCAGCTCCAGATCCAAGTAGCCGTAATGTCCCAGGCAATCTGCCAGATTCTTCCCACATGTCAAACATGGTCTGTCTTTCTCACTGGTGCCCTGCAGGAAACACGAGAACAGAGGGATGTAGTATGAATATGGGAATTGCAGAAGTTATATCTGAAATGGCTGTCAACCTTTTCTTTTATGTGCAACTATTGTTTACATATTGTGTTTCCTTGCCAAGTGTTTTCATGTATCACTGCGAACAAGAGTAAAATGAGGTTTGTGTCCATGTCATACCATACGGTGGTCCAACACTCCATAGGATAGTGGAGTGTGTTTGGTGTCTTGGCTGTACAGATTCTTACTGACCACCTGAATGTGGGCCTGCTGACGTATCTGTTCAGCAGATTTGATCCCGAAGCAGATGTGGCTTCTGTAAGGTTAAACACGAATAATGAGTACATAAAGAAAATCACAGGTTTAATATTTCAAAAATGATAACAGGCTAATGTCTGCCTTACTGATTTGTCAGCACCACTGGTTGACCAAACTAGATAAAAAGTATTCATGTTGTGACACATTTTTCGGCGAACAAGGGGTAAGCAGTGCCGAGACAAACCACATAGCAAACTAACACTGGCTAACCGGCATGCTAACTACTTAGCTAGGAGCGTAGTGTTCATCAGTCTAACGCGAATATAACGTTACTCACATTTTTTGGGCCACATCTGTCTCTCTGAACTGCTCCTTCACCATTTTGGCAGCTTCTCCTAAACAATTAACAACACGACTGCTATTTTTTGATCATTCCACCGAACCAGACTTTACTTGTAACCAGCACGCTGTCACATCGCTTTCCAATGTTGTGGAGATGCTAGCAGCCAGCAACATGCTAACCTATGTGTTGAGCATGCGAGCTACAGTAAACGCTGCCTACAGGGATAATCAGTAAAGTAACGTTAGCGACTTGCCACCTAAATGGTAATAAAAATAAGTAAACATTGTAGTTTAAACTTAAGCTTTATGGTATCGTCTATATTTTAATTAGGTTTATTTGTGTAAAATCCAGAGTAGGCTCAATCTGCTGGTAAAACCACAAAAAACGTTTTTTGTGACTGACCCGAGTTTACAACAAGTACCTGAATGCAGCACAAGCCTATGCACAACAACTGCAAGTAAGACAAACCACGGGAGCACGAGCACAATCAGTCTCAGGTGAGTGCTGACATCTAACGGCTAAAATGTGTAACATTTTCAAAGGGGTTTCATCTACAACGCAAAATCCCTGTAATAATCTAAAATATGTTATGCGGAGTTATTTATGTATTTGTGAATCAAATGTGAATTTATTGTCAGCCTCATCTTGCTTCAAGCATACAATTCTGACGGTTACTAATTTGCATTATCCCTACTCACACTCAAACACAGTGTAGTTACCATAGTAACAGGGGTTCAGTGTTGCTGAGGGACAGGTGGCTTCAATCTATTTGCATTGTATGATACTTTTAAGACCAGATGTCAGGATACAGCTGGATGTTTGACTTTGAGTTAGTTAAAGTTTATTGTGAGGTTTATGTTTATGCCTGAGGCAAGGATCAGGGAACAAATGCACTCTAGTAGGCCAAAATATTTTCAAATATAACAGCAAAGGTCCATAACAACATGTCTGTTACAATACATGATGTTCTGTGCCTTTGTGCTTATTTCTGCATTTATTTAGTGATGAAGTGGCATGAATAGTATAATAAGGTTTGCTTCCCAAGGTATTTTGCCTCATTCAAAAGACATTACTTTTGTTCGGCCTCTAGATGGCACAACATTCCAACAGCTGGAAATGTAGAGACAGAGGTGGTGCAGAGACTAAGAACAAATAAACCTGTTAAACTACCTGTGTTGTTTTATGCATTGACGTTGAAGCGCAGATGACGACGGATGACTTCCTGATGACTTCCTGATGAGGATTTCCTTTCCCAATGTGCTTGTGCTGATTAATTGTTCTGTCAACTGATAACCACCGACAGTGAAAATTGCATGGCTGAATCTGATTTTCCATTTTCTAATTCTGCAGCCACTTGCATCATGAAGGGCTTCTAATCAAACCTCTAATATGGTGTTCAACATAGTCTGGGTTTTCTGAATTTGCCTCTCGAGGTAGGCCTAATATATCCCCGGAGAGCTTGGTCTCTCTAAATCTTTACATCTGGGGGTCATCTTGTGATGTACATATGGATCACTCTGTGTAAATAGTGGAGCATAAGAAATCATATTCATAATCACTTGAGGGACTACTGCTATTAATGTTTTTCAGCTTGCGATGCATCTCCCCCCTCAGAGTGCCTCTTAAGCATCTCTGTGCATAAACAATTTATCAAATACAGTGGGCCAATCATCCAATCCCAATCAATCAGCGCGCCAACACACACACACACACACACACACACACACACACACACACACACACACACTGTACTCCCTGTGGAAGAATTGAATATCTCACTGAGATATTCAAGTCTCACTCAGGACTGTTTGCTCACTCTCCCTTCTCTAATACTAAATAATAACTCAATAAGATTGAAATTCTGAGAAATGTTCCCAGATTATATGCACAATTCACCTTTGCTCATTTTAATGTTTTGAAGCCCTCAGGGTATGTGATGCCCAGATAATTGCCAATGTATACCAAATCTTATTATTTAAATTAATTGACTAATGATTTAATCTATGAAGCCAGAAAATAAAGGAAACATAGGAAAGGCTTGTTTTGTTTGACCTACAGTTTCAAATCTAAAAGAATTCAATTTACAGTGAAATTAAACAGAGAAAAGTGGCTAATCCTCACATTTGAGAAGCTGAAATGATACATTACTAATCAAAATGATTTTTCTTTTAACGGGCTAATCAATTAACTGATGGTTTTAGCCCTATACTACAGAGCAAATAAATGATTAGAATTCCCCCAGACCCGGGAGAAGACTGCTCCTCTCTCCTTCTTTCATCAGATCAGTCCGGGGCATCCGCTTCAATACTCAAGTGCAACCCAGTGTTTACTCATCGTACCATTTACATTATGCAAAACGTATTTGTAGATCAATGTGACCACCATCTTTGTGTAATTAACATGAGTAATTACTGTGCTTAATTTACAGAGCCGCCCAAGGTTCATAATGGGACTGCAAAACATTGACCCATAACAATTGATTGATCCCTCCCTCCTTTAATACCTTGCCCCTGCTAATGACTAAGTAATGAGCAGATAGTGTGTAGCTGGAGTGGCTAATACAGCTTTCGCTCCCCATATCCATACCCTTTCCTCCCCCCTCCTTCTCCTTCTCCTCCTCTTACCATGTATTCTGCAATTGTGTCAGCTCCTCGCTCAGAGGCCCCTCTCCCTCTTGCTCTGTGTGTGTGTTTGTCTGCAGTGCATGTTGTGTGCACTGCTCAGTAATCAGCCACACAGACTCGCCTTTGGTGGCTGGAGACTGATTCAATATTCCATGGGGTAATTTATGCAGAACTAATTCTCTACAGGAATGGAAGGGCTTGGAGGAAGGCAGAAAGAGAGAGGGAGAGAGCAATGCGTAGAGGAAGAAATCTGTGGTGAAATAATTATCCCCGGTGTCACTGTAGCAACATTCTGTGAAGTTGATGTCAATAAAATATTGAGCTACACAATCCATTTCAATTTCACCTCAAAAAGATGCCGCAGAGGGTCGGGTGGCTGCAGGAATAGGGACCACTGTGCACGTGGGAAAAGCGTGCACGTCCACAAACACAAGCACACAGCCAGGCGGTGGCTGGCTACGTGTGCTGCTTACAGACTGGCAACTGGGAAGCACATCATTGCCTTTAGTCATTTAACTTGTCAAAACAGCACGGCTCCGTGTCTAGCTCATATTTGGATTACTGGATATAAAGTGAAAGAGGATGAGATGAAAAATGAAATGAGGGGAGCTTCCCAGGAGAGCCATTGGGAGCACAGTATAGATTATGGTCATTTGTGACTGACGTGTTTGTAATAACAGCCCTGTGTCAGTGTGCATTTGTGTGTATGGGTATGTACAGTATGTTGTGAGGGCGGGGATGGAGATGGGCTTCATTGTATTCTTCTCAGAACTTATATTGATTAGCACAATGCAAATGGAGTTGTATGCCATTGGTCTCACAAGAGCAATAATGTTTGATCTATGAGATGTGGTTGGTCATCAATCCGCACATCCTGCTTGTGGTGTTAGTCGATAATCTTTTTTTAATGGATGCAACTGTACAGACAATAAGAGAAGATTCTGGATTATTTCAAAATTCAAATAGCACTGCAGTGCTACTCTATAGTACTTAACATATGTTTTGTCATTTTTGCTTAAACAATTATGTTTTTTAGTCTTTTCATATTTTTAAAACAATACTCCCATGCCCATACGTACATAAAAAATTTGATTGTTGCAATTGTTCCTCTCCTCCATACTGTCCATGAAAAGATCCCTTTCACAGTTTTGCTGGAAGAGATGGACAAACTGTGTTTTACTGGGAGAGAAGGACAAACTGTGTCTCCCTTCTGAGCAAAAATGAATTCTTAAGTTCAGCCAAAGCTAATATGAGGCTTAGTTAGACAAATCAACCTGTTAAAGTATTTCCGAGGGGGTCCTTAAAACAATTACATAGCAAATACAAAACAGAAAACACATTCATATATACACAGCACTCCCAAGCCTTACTGCTCCAACACCAACTGATTCCCATCATCCACCCATTTAAAGTAGATACACAAACAGGTGCCAACACATTAAGGAGGAGAAAAGTAAGAAACCATGAGAGAGAGAGGGAAAAAAATCAACAGGAATTGTGTTATGTCAAGTTAGAAGCAGGAGCAGGTTAATTGTAGTAATTGATCTAAGTGAAATGGGCACGGTATTCCAATCAGATGGCACTTTAAATTTAAAGGCACGCCATCCAATTTCTTTGGAGGTTCTGGGAACAAGGAGGGGGTACTCAGTATATCTCAGACTCCATGTTGATCTACGAGTTAGGATGGATAAGGAGGAGGATGGTCAAAGAAAATTAATTTAAAAATAAACTGCAGCCAGTGAAAATGCCTTCTAGATTTAGTTGTTAACCAATGAAGCAACTCTTCCATCAGGCAATAATGGGATCTATAAGGACACCTCAGAACAAATCAACAGAGACTGTTATAGGCTACATTGAGAGGATAAGATTTGTTGCAGAGGTATTCTGATGAATAACATATGCATAATCTAATATTGGTAAAAGAAGCTGTAAAATAATCATTTCCTAACCGATAGTGTCAAACAGTTGATATAGTATTCTTAGGCTACAGTTTATTTTCTGAATAACTGAATCAATATGAGATTTAAAAGAAAGCTGAGAGTCAAGCAAGAGCCCAAGATATTTAAATTCCTCTATCTTGTCCCATCCAAGAAACAAATTGAACAATTAATAACTGGGTGAAGAGAATTAAATTTAGTGCCAAACAACATGGCATATGACTCCTTTTATTAAGTAAAAGTTTGTTATCTGAAAACCATTTTTAAGCAGCATCAAGGTCAGCTTGTAGTGAATGCTCAAAGAGGAGGAGTAAATCACTGTATCATCTGCATATAAATGAATATAACAAGTAGTGCAAAAATGCGGAAGACCATCAATAAAAATAGAGAAGTGTAAACCAAAGTGGAGAAAGGGTACAACCTACAAGAACAAGGGTCATACTGGAGGAGATGGCTCCAACCCCAAACTGTACAGCTCCAAGAAGACCAACTCAACCCAGAACAACAGAAAAAACTGTTTGTTCAATATGTGGCTGACTTATTATCTGACTTTCAATACCCATGTTGGTCGGGCTATCGGTTGTCACACATTACAGTTATTAACTTAAATAATACTCTGGTGAAAGTCCATGACTGTTTTAAAATTACCATGACTTTTATAGATCCCTGAGTGTATGTTGGGCTGCTGCAGAAATAAACACAAAATATTTTGTCGTGTCAGCACACTGTCCCCAATGGCCACTCATGTTGACTGTGAACAAATTTAAAGATTGACACAGTTATAATTTTACAAATCCTTAACACATACAGTATAGGAGGTGCAAAAGTGCATCAATGGGTATTCATAAAGGCATGTAGTGTTTTTGTAACAGCCATGTAAGTCCACATGCTGAAGAATAATGTTATCATTTCTCTCTGTCTCTCCGCGGACACCCCTGCGCTCTTCTCCCAGACATCTCATTATTTTGCATCTTCGTCACTCTTATTAAAGCCATATATTTTAACTTGAGGCCAGTGCCCATCGATGCAGTGGAATACATGCATGTCAAAACATTAGCAACGTGTGTCAAACTGCGCTCTGTCCTGCACTCAGGAGAGACATGTGCAAAATGAATAATTTATCCAAATGAATTATAATACCAGCATCTCTCCCACCAAGGCTTTTGTCTGAATGAGATTCCCGCTCACATTTCAGTTCATACAGTTGGCCTTGCATAAACTAGATACCTCTCTGGACAGATTTGCATAGAAACACCCTGCAATATGGTGAAAAGGGAGCAATTAGGATTCATGACGGCGCTCCGGATGCTCTGCTGCCATGTGAGACGGCAGCAGCTGATTGAAATGGAGGAGCATGGCCTTGTTCATGTGCCTCTGTCTTCTTTCTATCTCTCTGTCCTCCTGGGGGGAAGCAGGGTCGACTCCAGCCTCCAGGTGCAGTCAGGTCCTCCTTTTCTCTTCCTCCAACCTTTTCATTGTTGTCCTCTTTCGAAATATAGATTAGCAGTGGCTTAGGGCTGGTTGGAACTTTTGTAAGGAGCCTGAGGGAAGGAACCTCTCAACCAGCGGGTTAACAACATCATCAAACACAGTGTGATTAGTAGTTAACGGATGCAGCGGGTCACATTGTGCAGTTGTTTGAAACAGGTGATGAAGTCCTTGCTGTTGATGTCTGGCTGCTTGGAGCGTGTGGGAGGTGTTTGACACAAACAAGGCTTCCAGCTTGCAGAACCAAGAACAGATGGTGCTGGAAAATGAGGCACCTCTCAGAAGCATTGAAACCCCCTCCAACGACCCTCCCCACACTTCTCTCTCTCCTCCACACACACTCTGTTTTTCCCTCCTCCTCTCTCTCTTTCCTCCATAAATGAACCTTTTTTTATGCCAAGATTATTTAAGAGCACTTGTTATTGGCCATACAAGTGTCATGTTTTTAAAATCAAAAATTGGAGGGAAAAAAGATCAAAAGAGCAAAGCTGCTGGATGATGTCTGATGTCTTTTTCTCACGGTGGGAATGCAGGGTGCTTTGGGTCATCTGCTCGTGATGAGTTTTTGTTCACCTGGATGGAGCCAGCAGATGGCAGGGTTGGGTCTGGCCCTCTTCAGGGAAAAGACAGCAGAAAGCCAAGAAAACAGTCACATTTCTTAAAGCACTCACTGCCTGTGCTCCTTTACTCCACTTAAGATAAATGCCAGCACTAAATAAGAGAAAAATAAATGTTGTAATAATTTGACCAGTTCTTAATTATGCTGAAGGTTTTTGGAGTGATGATGAATGTGTAAAGGCATTTAGTAAGAAGTGTGGCATTTATTGGGCATGCAGTGCACTAATTGAAGTAGTAATGGGAGATAAGAGGAAGCCCTGTGAGAAGTGATGGACAGTTTTTACTGTGCAATTGGTTGCTTGATAGGGATGATAATAGAGTAGGCCTAGCCTAAATCATATTACTAAGAAATGGGATAAACATGCAAATTTGGATACTGTTGCAACGCCGGTCACGCTTTGAGGTAGACGTGTAAAGTAATACCATGGGTCCTTGATTGGATCCAAAAGTACATAAAAGCAGACTTTGTATTTTAAGTTGAAATACAGTAACCCTCGCTAGTGGAGTTTGTCAGTTTTAGCTAGCTAGCAGTGTCTTAAACTGACGTTTTAACATTTTCTAGTTAACGTTTAAAATACAAAGGGCTGTGAAAAGGTCTAAATATGTGCATGATGCTTTTTCCCTGTTGGCCTGAATTTGCTTAATTTGTTGCTAGTTGTTTTTATAGATAAAGACGCTACGAGAGGGTCTGAAAAGTCGCAAAATCTACGAGAAAGTCGCCATGTTGGCAACACTGTAGTGGACGAAAGTGACAAGAAGCAAATGGAGAGCGATGATTGTTTCCCATTTTGTTTCTATGTTTCCCCCCCATACCAGATGTGGGCGGGACTTAATTATGATCCCACCCAAGCAGGGACTGTCCAATCAATACTGAAGTTGCAAATCCACACTGTGTTGCTAATCTTGGTATGTTTTCCTATAGCAAGCTTTCAAGCCATAAAATTACGTGAAAACGAACACCATTTTAATTTCTCAACTTGTAGCCTACATTTTCTATGTGTAATAGCCTACTGTACTAATATATTACAGCTAATTAGCTCTACACAAACAACAAATGTTTATTTATTTCCATGTCTTTACCTGACTGATCAGCTGGTGAAGATTCTGACTTTTTTTGCCTGGAACATGCTAAATTATCATTATATTATGTCAGGCCATCAGGGAAAAGTGAGATAGACCTATACATTCTTATACTCAGAGTAATCACACTCCACAGC
>NC_045753.1:16518119-16534203 GCF_008692095.1 Etheostoma spectabile
CTAACAGCAATGGTCCCCCCCCCCCCTTGCGCGGCGCAGTGCGCAGCAGACAGTCTCCGACACCATGGACGTAGCGTTACGTCGGCTGACACAGGTACAGAGCTTTTAATTAACAGAGCTATAATTCTGTAAGTTAAGCTAAAGCATTTTGACAGTACGCAACTTGAATAGTGTAATGTGGATAAATCAAAAAGCTGTGCAGTAGTACGTTTGCTTACGCATAGCTAGCATTAGTTTGCTAACTGCTAACTTGTCCCATTATCTTTTTAGTTATCAACTGCATCCATACTTTCTTCTTTATCTGTTTTTAACTAGCTACCATAGACCGTTGATATTAATATACAGTCTATGCTAGCTACAGGCATTTTGCGTTTCCGTCCTCCATATTTTAGCGCCGATTGTTTTTTCTTTCCGGTGGGCGTGGTTTTCAGGGCATCACACGTTGACCTCTGGCTGTATGGATAATGGATATGTGTAATATGTACTATAAATGGTCATTGTTATGTTAAATATGACTGAGCACATGAGATCTGGATTTGAAATTATTAGTTGTTCTCAGCCCTTCATTCACAATGCCCCCCCCGAGCCCGATCCCGATCCATGAATGGCGTGTTAGCATGCAAAACCATACCTCACTTTACCCAGAGTCATTGTCAGAAATGTTCAAATCCTACACATAGGGGCTTTAAAAATGATCATTTTACAAAAAAAATCCAGTTCTTTATAAGTTGTTGAACAAAAAAAGGAGGTCTCTTTGAAATTAGATTACAGTTGTATTGCTTCATTCCACCACCTTGGTGTGTTTCTGTTTATTTTATCCAGCCAATCAACCCTGTATAAAGAAAGGTTTGAACAGTTGCCACGTTGTAGTGAAACAGGGAAGCCACTGTTATAAATGAAGAATGTACCATTTGTCCTTTACTATCCTATTTTGATTATCAATGATGATATGTAAGACTTGGAAATTGTAGGATTATGTAGAGAAGAAGAAAGCGTTGTACACTATCGTGTGTGTGATTTGTTTTGTTTGTGTATCATGGATTTCTAATATTTTTTTTAAATTATAATGTGTGAGCAGCACAGCTTGAAGCGTAAACCTTCTCTGCACGGAGAATTGTGATTCACTCTGAATATTAATGTATGTTTTGTAAAGGTGTCTGTTAGTGTTTAATCCCATGTGGGATAGCAGCATGCCACTGCAATAGTTTTAAAATATGGTCGCAGATTAAGGAGTCAAAGATGCATGGTGATTCACAGTTTATTGTATAATTGGTTGAATAATGTACCCAATAAATGAACATGTATTGCAAGTTTATTTCTGTGAATAAGCATTTTGAAACAGCCAAATCAGTCACGCTTATGAGGGGAAAAAAGTTGAAATGTTTCTGTCATTACATGTTATCATGACATAGCATTATGTGAAGACTTCAAAGATTTATTGAACATGTTATTTTGGCTTTGCACAAATATGAGATGAATGCAGCTTTCTTTACAGCCAGCATTGCGGTTGGCATCATTCAGCAGACTAGGGCTTGTGTTTCCTTCTAGTTGTGTTTGCTTCCCTCCAATCTTTCTGAAAAATGCATACATAACATCCTGTAAAAATAGCTTTCTGCAGGGACTCCACTAAAAGCCACGCTGCATCAAATGTTTCTGTCATTCTCCGCTAGGCTGAGTTGATGGCAAAACATTAGCATACTGCACAATCTGAGAGATCAGAGCTGTGTGAAAGTGTGTTGAGTATATCCGTGTGTACAAATGCAAATCGCCTATAATCCTGATTTTTACGTAAAGGGTCAGTTAACCTAAGTTACAAAAGATTTGTGTTTTTTAGCTTTTAAAAACCAGCGTAACCAAGACAATGTTTATGGAAAGACACATTACGTTTTAAAAGCCCTTCAGCTCTATTGTGGGCGGTGGCAGAATATTCAGAGACAGATATCTCACAATCTCCGCACAGAAAACAAAAAACTATTTCCATGCCTACGGTAGATACCACAAGTAAGGGAGACACTATGTGTGAATATAATTTGGGTGATCATTTTAAAGAAGCATATTCAACATATCGCTGAAAAAGCCATCATAGGCTGTTGACAATGTCAAGCCTGTACATTTTTGTCTTAAGTTATCAAGAGCTTGATAATACACACCCAAATTAAATAATGTTCCTAATTCCACCAGAGAAAAATAACAACAACCCACCTCCTGAATGTGTATGCCATTGGCCAAAAAGACAATTAAAGCAGAGATGAGGGTTATTTTATTACAGACTCCTCTCCCTGGTGGAACAGGAGTGTGGTAGTTTTGATTCTCAGGCTGTGATTACCCAGCCCTCGGCTATGAGATAGATGACTATGAATCAATTGTTTTCAAGGGGACTCTCACTGGGGCGCTGTAGCAGTTAAAGACGAGAGGGAGTCTACTGAAAAAGCAGCCAGCCTTGGTTAAACAGACCATCAGGTAGTCTCATTGACTGCATGCAGCACCTTAAATATTCATGCATACTTAAGGGAGAAATGAAACCAGCTGTGGTGCTTAAACAAACGCCCCCATTTTCCTCAGTATCTGCCATAGTTAAATGAGCAGTCGCCTTGACTGGATGAGAAATGTTCAGTCTTGCTTTGTCATCCTTTGAGGATTTAATGTGTGCCCAAAACAATACTAGGCCTAATCACGCCAGGCTGCTTCTCATTATGGGTTTAGGTAATGCCGGTGACAGAATGCCTGGCCATGTTTAAGACTAGAAAACAACAACAAAATAAATCTTATTACACAGTGTGTTTTCCCTCTACAGTAAGATGACTCTAGATCTAATGATACCACTTGACCCATCTATACTCTTGATAAATTCTTACTCTGTCCTGCCCAGCTGGTCCCGGCCTTGTTTTTTGTTTTGTTTCCCTCTGCAGTCTTTTTTACACACACACACACACACACACACACACACACACACACACACACACACACACACACACACACACACACACACACACACACACACACACACACACACACACACACACACACACACACACCACCAACCCATCTCCTCAAAGTTCTTTTCTCTGACACATTCAATACCACCCAACACTATTGACCTGACATATTGATGTGAAGGGGCTTGGCTGCTAAGAGGCATCTGGTCGCAGCATATTGAGCATGCAGTCTGCAGAAGGAGAAGACTTACACAGTCCAGGAGATAAATTGTACGACAAATCAAAAGCAGCGTGATAGATTTCATTTCAGAATCCAACAATACAAAATATATGGCAACAACAGGTGGCGCTAGCTCACCAGCCATTATGCTCTTAATCCGGCCTCAAAGCTGACACACTCTGTAACATTAGAGTGTTATGATGACACATAGTGAATAAAAGCATGGGCTGCTACACTGGGTGCAGTGAGAAATGACATATTTTCCCCCCTTGCTGACGTACAGAGGCTGACACTGAGCCATACCACCCCCAACACTCACACACACACACACACACACACACACACACACATACGTGCACACACAGTCAACCCCGAATCCCATCATGCTTTTTCCCTCCCCCATCCCCTTGAGGAATAAAAGGGGATTATGTCAATGCAATTCAATTGTATGAGTGGAGTTAATGAACTCTTCCTTTTATCTGTTCATTTGCGTATTAAAGTATTTATTTGTGCCTGTTATGTAGATATAAATCAGGAATGTGAGGATGTAAGGATAAGACACTTTTAATGACAAACAAATTGGTTGACATTTCAAATATAGAGAGGCATTTTTTATGATGATTGATGTAACTGTTGCCTCTTTTCTCACATGTCTATAAAATTCTGTCTTGGAGGGGGAGACACTTACAGTAAAGTATTTCAATTGTCCGTACACATATCACACATATTTTGCACTCCAACGATAAGCCAGCCATTCCATGTTTAGAGTTGGCCCTTTCTTATTTAGGTCAGCGGTCTTCAGTCCATTTCATGTTCTGTTGCCTCTACAGTGTCTAAATTGCCCAGCAGGCAGGTGCCATTAGAACAGTTTGTTTGCAAGGTAAGCAGCTATGAGAAGTGACAGCAGTAGAATTACTAATGCACTTTGGCTGTCATTTCTCTCTGAAAGCCCCTGCAGGGAGGGCCTGATTAAATTGATATTCAACCTCCTGCATGTTGTGTGCCCAGGCCTCATTAGCATAGGGTTTAGATGACACATAGAGAGGGATGGCATTAGTGTTGTAGGAAGCAGTTAGACACTGTGCAGTAACTAATTTTCCAATTATAATGGGTGCCTGCAATGTAGCGTATTAATGATTCAAATCACATTATTAACAGAGCATGTACTATGTTTAAGAATCAAGAGAGAATGTTTGAGAAAAGAGGAAGCATTTCACAAAGTGGGGGTTCACAGGGTGTGTCAGTACACATTAAAAGGAATCTTTGTGGAAGCTGTGTGACATGTAGACAAAAATAGCATCCTGTGAATGTCGACTGGACAACTAATAAATGGTAAAATGTGTCATATCCACTGCGCGACGCAGTCTGCACCACCACCACCCAGATTTCATGATCCTGGTACTCTGTGCTGACATTCCCACTATCTCAGAGAAGGTGCGGCGTAGGGTTGGGTATAGGTACTCAATACCTTTTTAAAGCTACATTGTGTGAGAATCTCTCCCGTCTAGTAGTGAAATATGTATAAGACAACCAACTGACTATTACTTTCTAGCCCTTCCCATTCCGATCGCGTTTTAACTCCTACGGTTGCCAAACCCAAAATTAGCTCTTACTATCTCCATCGTTTGCACGCAGCTGTCATGGCTACTCCAATATTAACTCCGATCTTGTTGGTTTGCCTGTCATGTTGTTGTTTTAATTCTTTTTTTTTTGCTTCCTAGGCAACTCTGTTACATGTTCTCGAGAATTGGTGTGATCCTCCATCTTCAACAGGCTTTCAAATCCGAGTGTAAAAGCTCAAAAGGCGGAGGTAAGTCCCTCTTTGGCTAATGTATTTTAAAGATGGAGCCGCAACATGGCTGCCGCCATTTGAGAAATTTCGCTCGTATGTATTCTGAATGATTCTGAATGGTAGATTCCACACCTACGAAAATACTTTTAGTAGTTGGTGGAAGAAATTACACATGAATGAGCACAAATTTGTGAAAGAACAAAGGGTTTTTTGCTAAGAATCAAGTCAAAAAATTACACAATGTAGGTTTAAGGTAGTGTCAGAAATAACCTAGCAGCAAGTAGTATGGAAACGTCTTCAGTCAAACGATACCTGCATTCAACACTTTTTGTACCTAGATTTGTTCCGCGTGCCGAGATGCCTTCATTTACATGATGGGTATTGAAAAAAGTTGAACAAAAGGTATCAAATTAAGTACTTTATTGGTATTGTATTTTTTTAAATACCCAGCTATAGTTAGACATTTTATTACCCAGTTTAGTTAAGGTCTGCTTATGTAAAATCCTCTGGGTAACAGGGTTGTACTATTAGTATTTTTTATTAAAAAAATTTTTGCACATTTTAGTCCTAAAGAAAGGATAAATCATGCATTTTGTACATTGTGTGAGAATATTGAACAGTGTGAACCATGCATTATGTATTGAACTTAGACTGTGTTGCTTCCCCAAATCAATGTGCACATACTCAAGTTAAGTCTTTTAACTTGAATCTTATCATATACAGCAATGCAGGACAGTAATGCAATGGGAAACCCATTGCTCACTGACCTCTCTTTAACCTGAGTGGCTGTTTCCCTGGCCACACACTGGGACCAGCTGTCCATCAAGTGTGCACTCAGTGAAGACAAGTGCAGCCTGACCCAAGCTGCTTTCATGGGCGGATAAAAAGTGCAGGTAAGACCAATGTTGTTTACAGATCCCCTTTCTTGGCAGCACGGACTTACAGATTAGAAGATTAAGAAATGGAAGCAAAAAAGTGCACACTTAGGGCATTCGTTTGCATTGTGATTTGATGTTTCATGTAAATGGGCTTAAATTCTGTATTTTTATGTATGTTATGTTGCGTGGCATGTAAATAATCTCGACAGCATCCTTCTTTACACATCCATTTGAACCTTGGAAAATCCTCAGCCTCAGTGCTCCCTCCAGCATTAGCTAACATCACACAACTGTGGTGAAAGCTGTGGTTAGCACTGAGCAAATATTTAAAGTCGTTGCTAAAGACATCATCACCACTGCAAATAAATGAATTGAATTTTGCTTATAGCCTCCCCCCTCCTGTTACCTAAATGGATATTTGATCCCTGGGGAACACCTAGTGCTTTGCAATCTGCACCAGCTTCCTGGTGGCGCTTCCCCATCTCTCGGAGAAGCAAGCACCGACTTTGAAGTCTGTGAAGCTGATGATAAATATGCTAATATGTCTGGAGGTGACTCGACGTACCAGATAGCGCTTTGAGGGGAAAGTGCCACCCATCGTTTAATATATGGAGAAAAGGAAGGAGAGAGAGGCAAAGAGGTTGGAGGAGGAAGCATCACTCTGCTGATAAGGCGTAACAAGGATAAACAATGGGAGTAAAAGAGCACTTAAATTGTTGTTTTGTCTGATCCAGGGCAACGATCTGTAGATATATGACTGCAGTGTGAAATCATAAGCAGAAATAGTAATGCGATACGTGTTTTTTGTGTCATATAATCATATGTGGTTATCAACGTTTTTGGCTTGTGAAACCTTGAAACAAATCGATGTCTAGTGATTTAGCCGTTACATGTTTTCATAGTTTTGGCCATCGTTTTTATCAGTTATGATATCATTGTATTCACCAAAGTAATCGTTTGGATTTAGGAAATAATCATAAAAAAGCCAACAGTTTAGCCAGATGTTCCAGAACAAGAGAAATTGAAGGTGAGCTCATTGAACAGGAAAACCAAACATATCACCGGCCACAAACTTCAATATATGACAATTTCACAAGACCCTGTAATGCTGTCAGTATAAAGGTTTTCTTTACATCCAAAGTCAACGTTTTTTTTTAAATACTTGCTGTAATATCTGTGCATGGCAGCTATGGTATGGTTGAGGCTATAGGGAAAGATTGTGGTAATAATATAATATGTGATTAAAGCTTTAGTGCGTAACTGTTTTATATTAATGAACATCTGTTACATTCAAGCCACTGCCAAATGAGTTGATACAAAGCTAATTAAGACTATCAGTTCCACAATACTCTGTATCTCTCTGTATGTCTCTGTATGTCTCAGTATGGCTATGTTCACAACACGGTGTCGTCCGGCGACTTTCGCGCACAGAAAATCAAGTGAAGATAATTATCTCTTCTGAAGAATCCATCATGTTTTTTTAATCCTCCGTGTCCTCCTTGACAAACTGCAACTGCGCCATTACTACAAATTCCTCATAGGAGAGACAGTAACTACGCACGATACTGTAGCTTTAAAGAAGAAGTGGGTCGGTTTTTACCCATCAAAGTTAGTTCACAGGTCTTGGGGTAAACGACTGCATATGTGAAAAGAAATTAAAGGCTTCAAATTGAGCTGCGTAAAATCTGATTGATTGCCTTAAGTGATGTCACTTGAGTCAGCATTGATTAGGGCTGAAGATGGCGAGTTTGAAAATGGAAAAGATATCTGGATGTGTGGAGTTAGACAGAGGTGATGTTACCAGACCTCTGTAGCCTGCTCCTCCTCTCTACATGAGGGTGGCGTCTCAAGGCTCCATTAGCCGATGTTAGCATAACACACTCCGACCAAACTGTTGTAGTAGGCACCATGGTTTGACAGAGAAGAAGACTGCATGAGGTAAAATAGACAATATCTCTAGTTCTGCTACATTGATTTTTAGACTGTCCATCATTAGTCTGACCATGTCATAAGAGTGCAATGCTAAATTAGCAAAGTACTCTTTTAATCATCTCAGAACACCTCAGGTTTATCCTTGAAAGGGTCCTACCCCCATGTTGGTAACCCCCCGTTTGGAAACAAGATGTAACTATAGAGTGCAAAGAAGAAGAAGAATAACGATCATCACTTAAGTCATGTAAGCGTGACACAGCAGCTCTCAGACTACCATGAATTATTTAAGAGTGTGAGTGAACCTAATTGAATGAGTTGTATATTTTGAAATCGAAAACCTTCACATCAACCTGAGGCTTAAAGAAGTACATGTGCCAGTTAATGGAATTCCACAATTCATACATTTTATGCCTCTGGGTTTTGTTTTATTTTGCAATTCTGTGTGCTCCTCCCTCTGTTTACTTCTCTGAGTGAGACATTCTACCTGGCCTTCTCCTTATGTCCTTAAGTCTGTTCTCCGTGTGTCTGTATAGCGCAGAGCGCGCCAAGCGCACATTCTCTCAGACTGAACGCATACTTGATACCCTCGAGGTGACAGCAGCAGATCTGTTGCAGGTGTCGGAGGCAACATCAGGGTTGTCAAAAAGCATCTCACCATTTGACTCAGATCTCTGAGCAGCTCAGACATATTTAGGATAAAGAAAAAAACAGGTAAACACTCTTCTCAGCACATTTTTGAGTGTTTGGTATGACGATAAAAAAAAATATTACTACAATCTACTTGCTGTCTGGAGAGAGAGATCTCATCCCTAATTAGCTTGTTAATCTCAAATCAGTCTTTGATATAAGTGCCTCATGCGTAGCCTTCCACTTCAAGTGTGTGCGGACAAGCTGTAGGTGTCACTGTCGCCGTTGCTTTGAGTTCCACCAGCCGCGGCTGTTGATGTCCAGAGCGCCACCCAGCCCCCTTTGTAGGAGACGTCGTAAGTCAGATGTTCAGAATGCATGGGGCATTGTCTGCCTGGATGTTCGATGGGCTGGCAGCAAAAGGTGACATCTGGTGACTAATGTGCTCAGATGTGAATGCTGCTCCCTCAGTTCTCTGGGCAGCAGCTGCTCTGCAAAGGCATAAATGAGACAGGGGGAGAGAAAGAGAGCGAGAGAGCGAGAGAGGGAGAGACAGCCAGGGAGAGATTGGGGAAGAGGGGGTGGTCGCCGGGCCGAGGTGGGGGGTAGGGCTCCGGGTTTGAGGAGCGTGTTTGTACGTGAGATGGTGTGCATGTTCACCACGCCAGCCGTCTGACTCTGAAGGGGTGTGTTTTGGGGGGTTGGGTATGTCATGGGAAAATCAATGACTTTCTGTCTGATTTTCGAGGAGGTGAAACACAGCGGCCTCCCCCTTCGCTCCCCGCTGCCTCTCCACGTCCGCGTCCGCCGCACCACAAAGAGACCACACAGATCTACCAGAGCTCGTTTTGATCTGCTTTGTGTTTCCTGCAGCCATGTGCCTTCTAGTGAGTGTGTCAGCAGCCAGTTGAGTCACAGCATCTCCTCAAATACTGACTGCGTGTATGGCTGAGTCGTAAGCCTTGTCATGAAGAGGTAAAGGATGTGATGTGGCTGTTGCAAAGGTGAAAGAGCTTAAATGGCCACTTCACCCAAATTACAAAAAGACAGATTTTTCTACTTACCTGTGGTTGTATCTGGCCATGAGGATAGTTTTGTGTTCAGGTTTTAAGATATCTATTTGTCAGATTGCTGTTGTCAGCCAAAACTAGTGGAGGTGAGTGGGATTTTGTTTGTGTGGCTTAAAGGAATAGTTCAACATTTTAGGAAAAGTTAGAGGAGAGGATTGACACCACTCTCAAGATACAGCCAGCAGCCATTTAGCTAAGCATAACGACTGGAAACAGATAATCAGCTAGTATGGCTCCGTCCAGAAATCCACCTACCAGCACCTCTTGAGGTCAATGAGCTTTAGATATTCTGTTTAATGATAAATCATGCACAAGTTAAAGAACTGATGGGATTACATTTCACTGGAATTCTACATACGATTTCATTTAATTTCATGTGACAAAGAAAATGTATAGATTGATTTTTGTATCCGGCTAGCTGCTTCACCCTGCTTCTAGTCTTTATGCCAAACTAAGCTAATCACCTCTCCATATTTATCATACAGACACGAGAGTGCTATCATTCTTGTCGTGTAATTATCAGCAAGAATGCAGATTAGCGTAATTCCCGACATGTCAAACCATTTCTACCATTAACGGATTTTAAAAAAACAACTTGTTACTCTGAAAAATCCACTGAAAGCATAGTAAACATTTTTTAATATTGATTAGAACTGTATTCCATCCATCTCCGTTGTGTTGAATCTGAAAGTTTCAGAGACAGATATCTCAAAACATTGACATAACACTGTAACACCAAAACTATCTGCAGATGATATACATTTTTGGCAATTTTGGTGAATGACTTCTTTAAAGGAACTCTAAGAAATTCTTCAAAGGGATGTATATCACTGATTAAAAAATAATAATTAAAAAAAACATCCTAGTAACAAGACATCACTACATCGATGACAATGCAGAGATTTCCCATGAGCCTATTGGATTTGGGTTAAAAAAAAAAAATTTACCCCTAAAATGGCTTTATCCTTCTCCTGTCATTTAAGCATCCATGTTTCTTGAGCTTCATGTCACTACTCAAAACATCAAGTGTTTGGATGACAGCTGTATGAGACCCGTGTGTGTGTGTGTGTGTGTGTGTGTGTGTGTGTGTGTGTGTGTGTGTGTGTGTGTGTGTGGGCTCCGACCCCAGAGGTCACTTCAGTGTAGAGGTCCTCACAACCTCTGCACTCGGCGTTCTAAACGAGTAAAGGGCCCCCTAGCTCTGCTCCGGCAATGAGAAGGGTTAAAATATGGAAAAGGGACCAAGGTTCGACAGTGAGGGAAAACAACACCATAAATTACATGACAAAAATTACAACAGAGGTTCCATTTGGAGACACAGTCACTTAATCACTTCTACTGAGCTGATACGGCGGCACACGTTCACATCGTTTCTCTCCCATAATCTTGCCAAAATGATTTGTATCCTTTCTTTCTAGCGAGGAGATCACACCCTCAAACATGTGGTCATTTGTGGCATTCATATGGACATGCTGCTTCTTTAGAAGACACTTGAGCCCCACTTAAAAGGCGTCATGGGCTGCTTTCGATTAGGAAGGCGGTGGACTGCTTTAGATTTGATGAACAAGAAGTGCATATGCATTCCACAAAGAATGTTAATGAAACACATTCTTCCCGGTTTCTCATGGAAACCAGCTTGGATTTAGGGATAAGGAGGTGGAGAGAAATGGGGTCCCCCTTGTACCCCTCCTAAGAAGAAGAAAAAAAAAAGCTTACAAGATGCAGGAGGGAATGACTCGTCTCAGGAAAAAGGAAAGGAACATTGTGTGTGGGGGAAGAGAGTGTGTTGAAAGATTGTCAATGTGTGACCTATTGGGGTCCCATAGGTCCAACGTGACAATAAAGAAAATATACAGAATAGTATAACAAACCCAAGTGGATTCAAGTCTTTTCAATCGGATAATCGGTTTGTAGGTCAATTTTCAATTTGTGTACTTAAAAGTAGGTGTATCGATAAAAATAACATGCAACGGAAACAGACTTACCATATAAATCATGAAGTGTTAGTGACGTTGACAAAAAACATTAGATCTGTGTGGAGCGATGAGGAGCGTGAAGATTTACATGAAACAAACATAAATGCCATCACATTTTCTACGTCATTACCTAGCATTCAAGGTCTGACTGCTGCTCTCTTAATTACGTCATCCTGTTGTGCCCTCTTCTTCTTCTGCAATGGTTTAGGGGCACCTAACTGGAGAATTAGCGCCTGAAAGTATTTATTTACCTTGATGCAGCCAACTCCTAAAATTCATATAACAATAGGCAATGAATGCGCGCCATTATTTGCAATTTCTTTTGCCGAATTCTTTGGAAATTGTGTGTGTGTGTGTGTGTGTGTGTTTGTGTGTGTGTGTGTTTGTGTGCGCGCGCGTGTGCGCGTGTGTGTGCGTGTGCTAAACTATAGCATTGATGTGTTAGGCGCTTAGTGCACTTGAACCCTTATTCACTGCCCCTTGCACAGAATCTGTGATGAAATCTATCAGAGACCTTCAAATCATCTCCATGAAATAACTAAAAGAAAGTTTTATAAAGGTTAAAAAAAAACAGTTTTTGTAAATGTGAACAAAAAGGCTGTTTAATTTGTTTGCCATGACTAAACGTAATATTTACAGAACAGTAATGTATTGAACCCTGCAACTATCGTGGAAGCCTAAATCCTACATTATACTCATTAATGGCCATGAGGAGTCGGCTGCTCCGACACTTTATCCCACTCACTCTTGGGCTTCAGTGCTTGTGTCATTGAGGTGTTTTTTCGGTTATTGATGTGTTGCTCACCTTTTGCCCCCGTCACTTTGCGGTGTAGGGTCAGGTGTATCTTTTAACTTCCACATGACGTGTGGAGTCTTGAGACGTGAGTGTGCAGCCTTTTCTTTGACTGTACAAGCCTATTAATAATTACAGTTTATTTGATCATTAGCTACATTTGCTAGATAGACATAAAATACATATAAAAATCATGTTGGTGTGCATTAGTGATTTAAAAAAATAAAAAAGTGTCATTTAATTTGGCGGGCTTGTTTTGTTGGCCACTTGACTCCTAAACCCTTGTACAATAATAATAATAATGTAAAACAATTCAAATCAACCCACTGGAAGCACTGGCAGACTGCAGGCCGGCCATCTCGCTGCACAGCGTATTTTGCCGTTGGAGACATATTATGATGATAACAACAAATAATTTACTATCTGGACAGCACAGATATTGTATGAGCGACTTTCTTTATGTATGTGAACTGCAGTACCTCTCCTAATTAGAACATAATTAATTCTTCTGAGTTGGCTTGAGAGAGAATCTTTTCAGTCATTATATATTATTAGTCATGCAATTCAAGTTTTGCCTCCAAGTCAAAGTCTGATTTTTACGGAGACACACACACACACACACATACGAGCGACGTGCACTACAGATACCAATATACAGTACTTATGCAAACAATTTAATAGAACATCTCATAGAAAATGTGTTGATGAATTTGCATGGGGAGGTTTTGTAAAATATAACAATATCCAGCCACACTCTATGTGTAGGTGTGGCTGCACTGTATGTCCTATTGTGTATATGTAGGCATCATGTTTGAATAATGGCAACACTAAACAAACTGCTCTGCATTCATTTTGCTGATCACAGAAGAAGTTTGTTTTAATTACAGCGGCTTTTATCTGATGCAAATGAGACACTTTGCCAATTAATGAATAATGCTAAAACAGCCTCGGCATCACCATTGACAAATACAATGTTACACCAGGATTATTGACCCAGTCTGATTATTTTCTTTCCATTTCACTGACCTTTTCCTTGTGCTGAATATACGGTTGGGCCATTATGTGCTGCTTTAGTACTTTAACACATCAATCATGTGATCATTTATACAGTTTGTCCAGATCATAATTCTATTTACCAGGACCACTGTAATGCTGTATTGATTGCCAAACCATTAGCATTTATACATCCATCAATAGTAAGAAGTAGTTCTCCTTCTGCTCTCTGCTTCACTCTGCCATGTGGTAGAGGCTATAAATGGCCATGTTATTGAAAATTCCTTTTTCCTTTCAGTGCAGAGAGGGGAAGAGGCCGGGCAGATCTCTATTAGCAGACTGGGATTTTCTCCTATGTGTCACTGTGAGTGTAATTGCAATGTCACACTTCAAGGACTTCATGTGGGTGGACTGGTGGTCTACCACAAGAGAGAGGACTGTAGTCAAAATACCAATTAATGATGGCCAGAGAAATAGGACCTGAACCGCTTCAGGTCCGTACCTACCAATGACTGAGCCTGTCGATTGAAATTTTATCCCATCCGTCCTTGGTCGTGGGTCAGCGCTCGGTGTCAGTGCTGGCAGATTACCCTTCCCTCTCGCTGGATCCTGGCTTGTGCCCTTGAGTGCACAACCAGGAATTCATCCTGTACTTACATCATGATGATGAATTCACAACTTTAGAGAGAAAATGAACTCCAGTTCTTCAGAAACTCTCTGTATTATTATGCAAAACCACCAAGTCAAGCTGTACTTCCAAATGTTTTACTGTTACCGAGGTCACCCAAGGAAACGCATTACTCTCCTGCTATTCTATTCAGCTCTGTGCCGAGGTACAACCAAACCACTTATACTAAAGTTACCGAATGAGCCTGTTTGTGGACTTTACCCCTCTTGTGATGGTCAGCTGCAGCATCGTGTTGTTCCAGTAGCCCTGGGCTGCAGACTGTGGTATGGTCTTGGAGTATGTCACCACACATGTGAGCCCTGAGGGATGGCACATCCCAACCCATTTACAACCCACCACTGCCAAAATGAATTACCACAGCGGTCTGTGACCTGCCTCGTCTGCGTTGGCCCCAGCACCATTTGGAGATTAGTTGTCATTTGCGTGCGGCGCCAAGTGAACCTCAGATATTGAGCATGTCTCATGTGAATGCCCTGTGGAGTGCACAGGCAGGGAGGCCTGTTTCACTGCCACGCAACAGATCCCTGTTAATAAGCCAAGGAAGCATCCAGGAGTAAACTCCTCCCTGGTGTTTGCCCTTACAGCTCCACTAATTACATATTTTTGGTTTAACAGCACATTTATTGTAGAGTCCATTCTCACTGCTCTTATGAGCCTTGTTCCAGAAGCAATAAGCATTTGTTTTCACTAGAAAGCTCTGATAAACCTACCGCACGCTGCCTCCCCAATGCCAAATGCCAAATGCCAGACAGACAAAGTTAGCTGGTTATCATAGTGGATCATCCTGTTCATAAAGACATTTTCTCAGGAGTTGGTGGAGACCAAAGCAAACCTAAAAGGAGAACAAAAACTGGATAATAAGGTGGGCATGAACATGAATTATAATGCTGAATTATAATTTGTCTGCTGGATGTGTCCTGTAAATTGGCAACTGCTTGCTAAAATGGGACTTTGGCCTGTGTGTTTGTTGTGTCTTCCTCTATGATAATCTTGTAGTATTCTTGTTTCTTATGCACCAGACCATTTGTCCCAATCAGAGGTGGGTGGAGTAGCCAAAACTTTTACTCAAGTAAAAGTACTGTTACCAAGAAAAGTAGTCTCCAAATAATTACTTGAGTTAGAGTAAAAAAGTGCTTGATGAAAAAACTACTCAATGAGTAACTGTTGAGTAACGTCTGATTTATTTCTTAACACCAGCATCAATCAGACTAAAATACAAAAATACAAAATAATCATATTTAGGCAAACTATTGTTCATCCATCCATAACTAAATTAAAATTAATTTATAATTACAAAATAGCTTAGTAGAGACTTGTCACATTAAATTTGGATGGATACTGCATGTGCAAATCATACTGTATGTAACCTAAAAGACAAAGATCCCCCTCTCCACAGCAAAACTAAACTACCGCTACGTTTCCTCAGGTATATGTTGACTTGTTGAACGCTCACATGTCCGTTTGTTTTGGTCGGCACAGAAGACGCCGCATGACGTAGCTGCTGTTTCGCACTTTTCCTAAAAGGTAACCATGCTTTCACTATGAGGCCGGGGGGGTTCCTCCACGTCTGTGTTGCCTTGGCGACGTTCTTTGTTTTGCTACGACTGTAAGGTAACACGTCCCGCCCATAGATATATACAGTCTATGGTCCCGTACTCAAGTAAATGTAACGGAGTAAATGTAACGGAGTAAATGTAACTCGTTACTACCCACCTCTGGTCCCAATGGTAAGTTTATAGTTTATTGACCTTTCAGCATTATCACAGTTTTGTAAAGACAATTGTCAGAATTAATTATTTGACATTGAAACATCAATACTAGACCACAATATTTAAAATTAACTAAGGATCATAAATAGACCTACATTTAAAATGATCTAAGCAAAAAACTAAAATTTCTTAGCTAAAATATTGTTAGAATAATTTCATCATCAAGAATAGACAGAAACCACTGAAGTTATGTCAACGTTCATATTTACTTGTGAACTCAAGGAGGCCGTTTCCACACTACAGAATAGTACAGAAAATACCTAACTGGAAGCTCTCTAATGCCGCTTATTTATACAAATTGGATGTTGATACAAAGTCATAACAAAGTCGATGTTGTCAGTTTATCTCATTCGGTCTGGGAACCTCCTCCGCCTGCTCTGCCCTCAGAAACATCCTGTGCCTTTCACAAG
>NC_045753.1:16534213-16566607 GCF_008692095.1 Etheostoma spectabile
GGCTCCATGGTTATCTTGTTTAGAGTGATCAGTATAATATGGCATTCTTATGCCAAACAGTTTTAACAATATTCAGAGAAAAAGTATGTATCATAATTTTCTAACACATCTTCTGTCATTTAGGAGTCTGCCCATAATGGATTGGTGATATCCTATATCTCTCACTTGAACATTTTGGGATAGTCAGTTTGTTTGAGTATCTTGTCTGAGCACTGGCCAGTTACTGAAGTTGGACTCAAGCAGCTTTCTGGCCAAGTTAGGACCGAGATGATGTCTCTCTCTGCTAAAGTACTGTATTTACAATCTGAGAGTGCAGAGAGTCTCTGGGTACCCTGAGTACCTCTGGCCAAGTATCACTTTCCAAGGCTGATTCTGCAAACTTCCCATCCTTTTAGCCCGGTCTACAGTCAAGGAACAGTGCCAGGCAGGGACTGCATTCTCGAGCACCGGATTTACAAAGCCTTTGAAGATGGAAACCAGTTCTGGGTTTTGAACACCAAATTTCTTTAGGTGATGCAGATCCAAAAGCTTCCAGTTCGGCCTAAGGTCCACCTGACTGTCCCGTCACAAGTCACCCTGTATGGAACCCCCAGGATGTTGTGTCACAGGCTTGCAGTACAGCATGTTCAGATCAAGAGCAGCGTTCCAATTATACCGTAAGCTTCAGGGAGTA
The DNA here is from genome assembly GCF_008692095.1 of Etheostoma spectabile. Lineage (NCBI taxonomy): Eukaryota > Metazoa > Chordata > Actinopteri > Perciformes > Percidae > Etheostoma > Etheostoma spectabile. The sequence continues at coordinate 16,534,887 of NC_045753.1, forward strand.
CAGCTATTTCTATTTTTATTGATAACGTCATACGCGCATTTGCATATTCATGACGTCATTATGCAATAATTTGCATGAAGCTTAGTGGTTGTGTCAGCAAGGCAGATAGTGAGAAATATATATCTTTAGCCAAATAATCACAAACTCACTTTGGGAATTTATATAAAATTTTAATTATTACTTGCGTAGCCTATATTTGAAGTAAAAAATAAAAGCAGGGCCGGGCCAGCTCAGCAGCATCTTTCTCCCGTCTCATCCTGCTGTCTCTTTTCCTACACTGGCCCAGCCCCCTGTCCCCTCTCCCCTTCTACCTGCCCATGCCGTGCTGTGCACATGAGGAGAAAGCAGAGAGGGGAGGGGCTGCTCCTCAGTCACAGAACAGAAAAGAGAGTGACTGTTTCGGCGGCCACAAGAGAAACACCTTGCATGCTCGCGGGACATTACTGGCGTCTTTTCAACAGAAAGATTTGTTGCTTGTTGCTTTTGTAGTCAGTAAGGGGGGTCTAAAAAGTCGCTAAATCTAACGACAAAGTTGCTAGGTCGGTTGCATTGCAAAGAACACAGTCTGAATGTACCAGAGAAATTTCATTAGATTATTTCCTGAATTGTTGCTATGTGATGGTATTTCTGCATTTAAATACACACAATTTATTACATACCAACATAAGATTTTGTTAAATTGTTTTCAGTACCCCCAAAACTAATATTTTCATCACTTTTGGCAGGGTCCAAGTCTCGTCTAGGGGTAAGTCGACCACTGATCAGGAGAATCTGCAAGGCCGGTGTGTGTCTTGTGCTCTTGACATGTAAAACTTTACATTTCCTTGGGTCCTAGTTAAATCTGCAAATGTAGAAAATATATAAACTCAAATCTGTTGTGTTACATCAATTGGTGATAAAAAGCGGTACATTGCTATTTTGAATTGTTTTTCCTAAAATGTCACTGATTATTACGTAACATTTGTTCTTGTGTGACCCAGGTGAAACCGACTTCAAATGAACTTTTCAAGCCAATTATCCAATGAATTTACCATTAGACAAATTGTACATTTAGCACTCGTGGGTGTGCCATAATATGAAACTAAGGTGAAAATACATTTCTCAACAAAGAGTCTGGTTTCTGTTTCTGACAGCTGGGTCCCATTATGACATGAAATCAGAGCCTCCTCAGGGTCCACTGTGAGGACGTCTCGCACTGCCCAGTTATCAAAACACAGCACGGAATCCACTTAAGCCTGGTCACTGGCTACATTTCAAGTCACTGCGTGTAACAAAAAGAGATAGAAAATACAGAAATAGTTGGAGGAGGTCAACTGTAGCCTACTGGAGTAATTATACAGTATAGAAAGAACTAGATGCTAAAAGGTGATGTGCTTACACTTACAATCTAAGCTATATGAACATTTTGATTGTCACGCTGCATGCTTCCTTGACATTGTGTGAGCTCCAATGGTATTTATTTTGTCATGATAATAATCGTGTGCAAATACAAAAAATACATCAATGTATTATGTGAGGAACAAACAAGGGTACAAATTCTGTAATGCTCCAGATTCCTCTACACAAATCCACACAACCAGGTTGTTGCTGCGACTCACAAGAATACACCATCCGATGATTATGTCTTATTAAATTAAATGTCACTTACAGGCAATGTGGAGTGCTTCCACACACACACACACACACACACACACACACACACACACACACCACAACACAAACCACCACACACCAAAGCTCTCGTCTCTCTCTCTCTCTCTCTCTCTCTCTCTCTCTCTCTCTCTCTCTCTCTCTCTGCTGCAGTCACTGTACCAGTATGGTGGCAGCTTCTGACAATGAATTAGCAACCAGAAAGAGACTTTAATATGATGCTGTAACAAGGAGATTTCACTTCATAATACCAAAAACTAAAGAAGGCTGTCTCTGCTTTGCGAGACATTGAATATTTCATAACACCACGGGCTGACCTGGGGTCATCCTGTGTAGAGGCCAAGATACTCAGACATATGAATGATGCATTTACAACAGTGATGTGCACTGTGCACAACATAAAGGAGCCTCATGGAATTACTGCACTGACTGTTTGTGAGAAAACTGCAGGGACTTTTCTTTGGAGTCGGGCAATGAATATGATCCATGATTGGATGATTTATTGAGGCCAATGACAATCTGAGTGTGTGGGACGAGACCTGGTGCTATCTTTACCCTTCCCTCTACCTCTGCTCATCTCTCACTCTCCTCTATTTATGGAGCACTGCAGTGTATATGGTGGTTCAGTACTGGACTGCAGCCCACGGGGGACCTTTCGCCAGCTGAACAACCTGCACAAAGGCAGCATGAAACGACAAAGAGATATGGCTGTTTCACCCCCTCCCATTAGTTGCAATTGACTATAAATACTCACATGTACAACATACATCCAGATGTGAACACAGAGTGTAAGATGCCGCCTGACTCCCAGCGTCTTGTTTTATTCGCCTACCAGAAAAGCTCTGCTGCCGTGAGACAAATTGCTGCGTGGCATTAGCACTACAGTGAAGGATGAAAGTGCACCGAGCAAGGCAAACAAGCATCCCATTACAACCGCCACTTAGCAACAAACACATCTATTACAGCGGCTGAGCAAGGCTGGAGGTGAGCCTGCACACACCTCCAACAAGCTGTAATCCAGGGCAATGAGATTCAGAATGCACTACGCTGGGAATTTCAACGAGAATGAGAAAAAAGGGAAAACAAATGGCCCTCCCACTTTTTCTCCCCACTGAGGAATCAAGGGCCACAGCCACTGCTTACATACTTGAGGAAAGAGTCTCTTCATCCGATGATGTTTTATGATTTTTTTTGCAACCCTGTTGAGAATAGGAGCAGCCCCTTTTCCACCATCATTTTTTACTACGGACACGAGCATGACATCACTTCCACAGAGACGGGGCTGCTCCACTCATTGGTTTCACTGTATCATAGTGATTAATGGAGATCTTAATACACTGACCTGGTAGAGCTTCCGCTATTCTCTTTGTGTGCTAGTGGAGCTCTGATATATACAGAATGTATGTATGTATATATATATATATATAAATATATATATATCTCCCACAGGTTCATCCCTATATCCCCATGGCTGTACCATACACTCTGATGTGTGTCATATCAATTTTCAGACAAAAACGCATAATTCCCTCCTTTTTTTAACCACACTAATTACTGTGGTGCAAATCCTGACTGCTGTTGTCATGGTAATTGCCTTTCGGGGGGTTATGGCGCCACTAAAGCTCAAGTGACAGTGAGAGAAAATGAGAGGAAGTGAGTGGTAGATTGCGAAGGAGACACACACTGCTCATTGTGTGCCAACATATTTCATGTTTCATCTTGTTTCATGGCGTGTACTATTGGCAGTTTACCTTGACTCAAAATGATCTGACCACGGTGCTGCTCCGCGTCAATGCCAGAAAATGAATTTGATGTGGGTGAGTGGGGATAAGTGTTCTTTCAGCACTGAGCCGAGTGCCAAGAGGTCCCAGAGCAGAGACCCGCTCCCCGCCATTTATCCACTGCATTAAATGGATGTGCTGAGTTCAAGGAGGGGTCAGTGAAATATAGGGGACAACATATGTCAAACAATACGTATAGGAAGAGAAAAGTAGGATCATAAAAACCCTTTTATCATTTGGCAGGTCTCAGACAGGTCCCTCCCGGCAGAGGGAAAAAAGCGAAAAGCCTCACGGATTGAAGCGCTTGATCATCATTATGGAACAACAAGAGGCACCTCTGACAGTTGGCACCGACATAACACTGAAATGAGGATGGTTTAGCTTCTACAAGGTCTTAAGGGTTCAGAGCATTATTGTGTGTGTGTGCGTGTGCGTGCATGTGTGCGTCACTTTGGTTGTCGCAGTGCCCTTAGGATGTCCTTGTGTAGTGTTAAGTGTCCTACTGGACCTCAAGCATGATTGGCTTTCTGCTGTTGACACTTATTATTTAGACACTTCATCATAATGTTTCTGCTAATATCACTTTAATTAACTGCTGTTGTCTCTGTATTTTATGCTCAGTAAGTTTTGTTTTATGCGTCCTGTTTTTATTTTATTTTCTGTCATGAAACACTTGCAAAAATATCCACAAGACAAAAGACATAAAACAAACAGAAGATAAAATAGATTGTGCGTTATGTATACGAAAATAAAATGTTATGTATAAATTGAAGCATGACAAAAAAATGAAATATTTTCTAACTTATAGTCATATCTAGCCATATGGATTTGTTTTGTTCATTTGCACAGGTTTTAATATATTTCTGCCTTTTATCAAATTAGTAACTGTATTTCCGTATTACCTCTGCCAAGGAGGGTATGTTTTTGATTTGGTTTGTCCAGGTTTGTGTGTGTGTGTGTGTGTGTGTGTGTGTGTGTGTGTGTGTGTGTGTTTTTTAATGGAATTACGGAAAAACGAAGGGCCAGATTTTAATGAAACTCGGTGGAAGGGTGTAGCTTGGGCCAAGGTAAAACCGATTACATTTGGGAGCTGATTTACTGGGCAAATACACTAATTATTTTTCACTTTTGATAATATTGTTAGATAGGGTTTGTGTTACATTCATGTGGTGTCAGAATAATGGTAGAAATTTGCTCCCAAATGGGAAAATTCACACTGCATTAACATTGTGACATAGGGCATGCCTTGGCGGAGGTCTGAGCTCTCAGAGTGACTGTATAGTTTACCTGTGTTTTATTTATTTGCAGCACTGGTCAAAGTAAAGATATTTAATTTATTTGCATGTCCAGTTCATTGGCAGTGTGCTGAGCTCTTAGTCACTGCAGACTTCCAAGTTTTTCAGGATTATTTCCTCTGTATAAATTAGTGATTTGTGTGGCTATACCGCTACAGTTAAGGAAGGAAATAAGGTTTACATATTTGTGAACTGGCCCTTTAACATAAATATTTCCATAGAGTATTGAGATGTATTTTTTAACTTCATGATGAAGGACACTGACAAAAAAAAGATCCCTTCCAGCTGAATTCTAACTTCTTCACATGACATTCTGCATTTTGTTGCACACACACACACACACACACACACACACACACACACACACACACACACACACACACACACACACACACACACACACACACACACACACACACACAAATAGAGGCTAATTCAATGTTGCAGCCGCTGTTTGTTTAGTCATGGACAAACAAAAGCCTGTGCCAGCAGCTTGTTGGTCTGAAAGGGATTTATTCCACTGAGTTTGAAAGGAATTGTCAAGAAGTTATTTACAAATCAATTCTACACACAGAGGATCTACTCAATTATAAAACACACACACACTCTCACAGAGCTCTAATACAATTTAATCCTTTATGACTTGTGCAACTTCTGCAAAATCACTGCGATCCTTTCATGCAGTGATGTAAAGATATATTCTTTGAGATTGTGCATGTTGTCAATAACTTTGTGTGCGGAGTGTTGAAATATTTGCAGCGTTAGTACGTTGTATGTAATTTTGAATGTTAAATTAATCATGAGATGTCGAGAATGATGTTTGAAGTGGACTTGTTACAGAGTATATATAATCCCTTATTAAGAGGAAATGATTAAGTTCTTAAACAGAAAACTATTATTTACTGCAGCACTCTCATCTTAACCCTGGGAAGGCAAATCGCTGCAGAACTTTAAATTTAGTAGCAGCCTAATTCCTCCATTAAAGGACTAGTTCTACATTTTTAACGAACTTTATTACTTCCTTCAAAATGTGTTCAAATAACATTAAAAACTAAAAAATGAAATAGGCAACATTTTAGAAATGTTCATACATGCTGTATATCCATACTCTGATGATTCGGAATATGCAGCCTCTACCAACCACTGCATTGGAAATTGTCATTTTAAATTAAGATATTCACAACATGTAGTCAGGAGTTCATTTGCAGGTGATCACTGTCAAAACACAATATTTACTGCTGTCACTCTGTTGAGATGTGAAATTATATAAATGCATTTAGACACCATGCATGTTTTGACAATGTGTCAGAAATAGAAGCAAAGAGGAGTTTCAGCCCTCAAAACTGCCAAAGCTATCTCTCACCCCATGTTTTTCAGATTATTATAAAGCATCCCACTGCCTGGGAATTGACAACACTGCAGAGACAGCCTGAAGTTACACTTTGATGGACACGGTAGCCTATCTCTGTCCTCAACTTCAGTGGTGAAATTGTGACCCCCTGGTCATTTTGGTGGGGCCTTATCAGCACTTGCCAAATGCATGATTTGTGGACAGTCTAGCACACTAATGGTGCTAACGCTGCATGCTATCCACATTGTGGCAGCAGAATATATTGTGGAAATGGGATGGCAGGCTCACCAATCCAATTTGATCGGTCTGAAATGGAAAACATAGAGGACGAATCCTGCTGAATATTGTTTTTATTATGCTATACTGACTCACATAAGATGGAACAAATAATTAGCGCAATGTTTTAGTGTTGGAAAATTAGGATTTCAGGGCTACCATAAAGATAAATGTCAGCTTAAAGTGTATACAGTAGGTTACAGTGCAACCTTTTAGTCTGTGATCCTCCCGAGCAGAGAAAATCCACTGGGTGCAACCTTTAGAGGCAGCGGATCTCCAGTCCTATCTAAATCCTCGAATCAGTGGCAGAAAATCTATATCCTCTAAAAGGTGGGGAGTTACATCAAATAATAGATATATGAAATCCATCTTGTTTCTGAACTGATGTCCTTTGTAAGAAACAGATCAATGTGAAGGCCTCTCCTTGAATTGCCCACAGTGGCACAGAAATCAGTAAAAACTTTAGGAAACACCTTGAAGGTACAGACCACGGCAACGTCACTGGAGCCAAGGTGAAACTTATGAAGAGCTACTAATGTTACAAAAGACCTGATGTGAACTCTATAGACAACCTTTAAACATGTATTGTGACTTTGGGAACTCCTGGTGGTAAGGTATGTTAATGCAGACGACAAAGTGAAGTTTTGCCATAAAACATATTCACGGACATTCGACCACAGTCAGTTTATTCTCCCCCAAGCAGCTAATGTAGCGCTGTTAGCTGTCGCTTGCTGGCAAACCACACAGCAACTAGTCACTGGCTCAGCTCTCGGAGCTAAATGCTAATGTCAGCATGCAAACATGCTCACAGTGACAATAAAACATGTTGATATTTAGCAGGCTGTAATGTTTACCTTGTTCACAATTTTTTGTTGGCTTGTTAGCATGCTGACATTTGCTAATTAGCACTAAACACATGGAATAGCTGAGGCTAATAGGAACAGAGGTGTCAAAAGTGTTAACATTTATTACTCAAGCAGTATTGATGCTAGAGTTTAAAAAGACTTCTGTTGAAGTTGAAGTATCAACTCAAGCTTTTTACTCAAGTTAAAGTGTAAAAGTACTGGTTTCAAAAGTACTTTAAGAATAAAAAGTAATGGAAGGGGGAAAAAATAAAATCAATATGCATTTACGGCGAGTTTCGGAAACAGTTAGCTCGTGGTGCTTGGGTGAGCAGAGCTTGTAGCGCTTTCGAAAGGAGTTGTTTTTGCATCAAACCGTTTTGAAAAATTCTTCCAGGGCCAGGGAAGTAGAAGGGTTGGCTGGTCTTCCTGGCAACCAGCCTCCTCGCTGGTGCTTGGTTGGGATATTTGCTCGAGTTTTCTTGAGTCTCTGCCAAGGGCATCTTCATACAAGGCTACATATGTCTTCCTTGCTGGAGTGTGATGGGATTTGTGTCATGTTTAGGTGTGATGGAAACCAATAGGGTGTCGGAATGGTATATGTTTATACTTATCATCCAACCACAATCAAATTCACTTTATCCGGATGGCGCAATTTACCTGCATGATTTTTTTTGTGTGTGTTTTTTTTTGAACAATGACAAGCCGGAATGAAAAAAAAAAGCCGAACTGAAAAAGGCGTAACAAAGCTATTTTTAAAATGTAAGGAGTAGAAAGTACAGATAATTGCATGAAATTGTAAGGAGTAGAAGTAAAAAGTCTGCTGTAAAATTCAAGTAGGGTGCTAGATAAAAAGTTAGGGGATCACCAAACTCATGAAAAAACATGCATGTAAAAAAACAAAACAAGCTTGCAATAACATCAGCAGCAATGTCTTTAACCGGCATACTGTATGTATGATGTTGGGAAACTTTTCCCCGTGTTTTCTGCTCATATTCACTCAGTGTAGAACGCACACAATTTTTACATGATACTGTAATATGACACTACAACACAGCAGTCACAGTTTCTATCTGTGTTCTTTATATGATTATTTGTATGGTATTTTCTTGGCTGCCTCTTTTATTGGCAAAGTATTTTCACCTTTGTTCTGGTTCTTTTTCTCTCTCTCTCTCTCTCTCTCTCTCTCTCTCTCCAAAACACAGTATATAGCAACGATGTAAGGGCTACAACTGCTTTAGCTGCTCTATCCTGTACTGTTTAAATGATAACAACAGTGAACCACTCACTGAAAGCACAGGTATTAAACATTATATTTAAACAGCACATTATTTACATGCTGTTTTTTATAAAACAGAATTACCGATGATTAAGTATTCTTCTGCAGTGGTGAAAATGTTTCCTGTTTATTTTTGACGTTCCCCGCAAGAGTAATCAAATTATGATGATTTAGATGCTCTCCTGATAAAGTCTCGGTATTCAAACATGCATTTATTGTGAGACACTGTTCCTTTATCCCCACTTTGCTGACTTAAATGCTTATTAATAGATGGCATCTCTAATGAAACCTAAACAAATGCCTAGAAATTGAGTTAACCCAGAAATATGCACATTAAACTGTTGTGTGTACACATAAGTGTCCTTTTATATTCTGCACGATGAGTACATGTTTTCAGTGGAGTTAACAGAGCTGTGCAGACGAGTGCCTGAGCGCCTGGTTGCTCTCCTTCAACATGTCAGGTGCTGTGTTTACGCAGCCTGTTGCCCGGCAACCTCTGCCAAACAGACCGGTGGACGAGGGATGCAAACCAGCAGAAGTAGAAGTTGTCATGAGGTGAGGTGTGTGTGTGTGTGTGTGTGTGTGTGTGTGTGTGTGTGTGTGTGTGTGTGTGTGTGTGTGTGTGTGTGTTTTCTGCAAGCAGGTACTACTGCTGCCCTCCGTGGGGCCTAACAAGTGGTTGTACCTTTCTAAGTTTAATTCCAGTACATGCGTCTGATGTCAATAACCTTCCGGTGAGTTGGGGGGGGGGCGATCTCTAGCTCACCCAGTAAGAGCGTGCGCCACATATAGGCTGAGGCCTTTGCAGCAGCCTGGGTTTGATTCCGACCTGCGGCCCTTTGCAGCGTGTCATCCCCCATATCTCTCCCTTTTTTTTGTCTTACCACTGTCACTCTAAAAAAAAGAAAATTAATAACTAAGAAGTTCAATTTGAATTTGTGCAATAAGGCAGGCCTGTTTTGTTCTTTCAGTGAATGATTGTAAAGATTTACAAAAAATATGTATACAGCATTTACTATCAAACCGGGATTGCAGTAACGTAAACCACGTATCCAGCTAATTTGAGTCGCTCATGTAACTGTAATGTATGTAACTTAAAGGTGCTCTAAGCGATGTTGGGTGACAGCACTTCTTGTTGACGTTCTAAGTATTTTCAAACAAAACGACACTAGCTCACCCCTCCCTCCTCCACATCCCCTCCCTTCTGTGCTTCCATGCACTAACCCTCCAACCTCCACCCCCAAATCCTTCTTGTCGATTAGTGTCTGTTTTTGAAAACAGTAATCACATTACTGTAACATTATGGCCCAACACTGATAGAGGTTTTCTGACTTTCTCCCTCTGAAAAGTGATCAACCTCTGTTCTTTACATTGCCCCATTAATGCTAGTGTCACCACAAGACAGATATCTGTGAAATGTATTAGTGATGTTTGTAAAAATGAGATCATTAGTGTACTGAGAAATCAGGGGGGGAAAAGTCAGGCAGGTGGGCGCTCAGCAGCCGAGCAGGAGGAAACCCATCCTCAAGTTATATTTCTTTCTCAAACGTAGCTATTTTAGTTCTAATCCTAATCGTTTACTAGTATATGTTTCTTGTTCCTGTGGATAACTGGACGAACTCTGATGCGGACAACAAGCAGCTAAAGAAGACGTTGATTTCAGAGAAATGTGTCATCAGAGGAAAACAGCGTGTCAGTTCCTTGGAAAAACAGCACGAGCATTTTTCTGCACTCACCAATTTGCACCAAGAAGAGGCATCCATTGTAGAAGAGATCTCAGTACACCAGAATGCAATGAAGCAACATGTTGCATTTTCAATAAAGGGGCACAGCTCTTGGCCTGCTATCAATATTGCTCAGCTCTACAAGATATACCTGCAGCAAGATCACACATGGGGGGGGGGGGGGGGGGGGGGGGTTTGGTGAGTAATTCTGTGAAAAGCAATGAATCGCTAACTGACGGTGGATGTTCGAGAGAAAAGCAGATAGACAGATGATAGATTGATGAGCATGGGCATCCAAGGTTGTGTTTTTGAATTACACACTTAGATTGTGTCTTTCTGTCGGAGAAGTCAATTATCACAAGAGGGAATCACTACGCCAAACTGCTTTGATGGAAAATAACTGAAGAGATTCACATGACCTTAAAAAACATGACATTTCCCAGTTGAGCTGTAACCCATCCTCTACGATAAAGAAGAGGAGAGCATCTTACTTAAATGTCACAGTGCTGGATGGACTAGCTCTGATATTGTTTAAACTGCCATCTTGGCGAGATGCTTTTTTTATTAGCGCATATTAAAACCGCAATGCAATTTTCTGTGCTATCTCATTAAGCCCTATAATGTCTTGCTAATAATTAAACACTCACATTTAGTGGAAAATGAACTGGCAGAGGAGATCACAAGCCTGGGATTCTGACAAACACAGTATGCTTTGACTATAATTGACTTTTCACTCTGCCCTGGAGTTACAGGAGAATAATGGGGCTGGAAATAGCTAGTTAACCTCCTGTCAGGTAATACATAAAAGGAAAACAAAAGCAGCACTGCAATATTTCTACACAATCTCCACTGAGAGGGAACAGAGGGATGTCAAGGTGGGAATTGTTACACTAAGTGATTTTATAAAGTGGAACGCCCACTGTGAGCTCAATCTGCCACACAGAGATTGTTTGACGCAAATTATACATAATTCCCAGTGCATGACAAAACATCTATAACCACCAGTGATAGGGTGGTTCAGCAGCGCAGCACTGCGTCGAAAAGACAACAAATAACTGAACATACATTTAAAAAAAACGTTATTTTATTATTATTATTGTTTAGTACAAGGTGAACAAATAATTGATCAATCATGAAAAGTTAAAGAAAGTGTTGGGTGAGTATGGGTAAAAAAAACAAACCTTTTTCACCATTGATGGGTTCAAATAAAAGATTTACATACTGAAAGATGGTTGTGATATTACATGTTGGGTTTTATTTTACACTCTTTGTTGATCCCATTGGGGAAATTACAATTTACACTCTGTTGGTATTACACACTACACACATGCCTGAAATACACACACACACACACATGCTCAGGTTGTTTACATGCACTGATGGAGAGATGAGTGGGCTGCGATTGCTAACCAAGTGCTGGGGGGGGGGTTGTGCCTTGCTCAAGAGCACCTTGGCAGTCTCCAGGAAGGGAACTGGCATTTTCCCGTACGGGGACTTGAACCACCCGGTTCCCGGTTCCCAACCCAACACCCTACAGACTGAGCTACTGCCACCCCCAAAATATTTCTCTTGTAATGTTGTGTACTAAGAGTAAATATGATATTTTGTAAAAAGATGATGATGTTTCTTTTGTTTTCTTGGTGATCTATGGACTATAACTGATCAATAGACTGCATGCAAGGAAACTGGAAACAGCCTCAGACCACATCCTGAGGAGAGATAGTCGAAAACATTTGGTGAATTGTGCAGCGAGTTTTAATTTTAAGAAATGAATGAATTACCTAAATCAACAAAACATGTGACTTTGACACGGTATATCTGATTGTTTTCTGCTTCCCATTGACAGTCAACTTAGTTTTTTTTTTAACCATGACCCTTCATTTACCCTAACCACATCTTTATTATTTTAACCATGACCACGAAGGTCTAACTAAGTAACCAATTTTCACAAGTACTTACCATACCAAAACCATGACATTCACCAAACCCTAACCACATTGTTTTATGGCTAATCCCAACCCAACTTTAGTCAGAGCAGTGAAACGGATTTTCTTTTAGTCAAACTGGTTTTTATAAGCCTTACAAACTGGGAGTGTGCAGTGTAATAGATGAGGACTTACATTTTAACTGATTTCACACACAGCAGTCCAACTTTATGGAAGTGCATTTCTAAATGTCGCTTTAATTGATCAAATGACTGAAAGAAAATCAAGCAAATGTTTTATTAAATGTTAAACGGAAAACATTCTGCTACTTTTCTCCGATGTATTTTTTTTTCTTGGTTCCAGCTTCTGAAATGTGAGGATTTGCTGCTTTTTGTCTATTTCATATTATTGTTAATCAACAAACATTTTGTTGAGGTGTAAAATTTCAATGCCACCTTGGCATTTTTCAAAAATCATTTTTGGATTCAGCAGGCCCACCTACTAAATTATTAATCAAACAATAATAACACTAATAATAACAAACTGATTAATTGTTAGTGGATCATCACTGTAGCAGCATCTCTATTGTGTGATGTGGTGTTCTTTAAACAAGCATTATTATATCTGTGCCCTTTGGTTAACTCGAGGCAGTGTTATATTTGCTGCATGTCAGTGTTGCAGTGATCATGTTATTCCTCTCAGTATATAGCAGCAAAGGAAACATGTTGTCAACCCCCTTGCATCTTTCTCTCTCTGCACTGTCTCCCTCTGTCTCTCCCACTTCTTCATTGCCCGTGGCCTGAGGGAACAGTTGGCTTTCTGAACACTCTTCCCCCTTTGTGAGCACACATTGATTGGCTCCCCGCTCCCCTAAAAGCAGAGCAGCATGGGGTGCCGGCAGCCAGCTTTCTGCTGGTGCTGCTCAAAAAAAGTCTAAAAGAAAAAACAAGTGGAGGAAATCATCAGGAGGCTTCACCACAACCTGTCAAGGTATGTCTGTTCTTTTTCTATCTGCCTCTCCCGCTGTAATGAGAATCAATGGGGGTGATCGCAATTCCCTCATGTCTTTTTGTCAAATGGAGTGCAATAGTTGTCTCCTGTTTGCAAAGCCCTGTCCTCCTTCTCATTTCCCTGCTGATTCTCTCCATCGTTTGCAATCCTATTGGTTGACCAAACTTCACTGTCCAGTCGGCAGTGCTGTCACCAGGTCCCAAACAATCCCCCCCCCCCAATCTCTCAATATAACACAGTTCTTTGGAGAGGGATGAACCTAAGGGGCTTGGTAAAATGAAAGCCCAAAAGCTGTCGTCTGCAGCTATAATTTTAGTCACATTTTCATGTTTCAGCGAAACAAAGTAGAGCAAAATATGCCAGCACAGCTCTTGGACATCGTAGTAAAGAGACCCCTGGGAATGCATGACTCCAACACTATCTCTTTCCATATTTTCGGACATACCACCGAGCAGCATGAGCTCTCTGTCCACGGCAGAGTAAAGTGTGCACTGGGAACACATTTGGACTGGAACAAAGCCAGCGGTTGGTTGGTTGAGGAGGATGTGGGCTGGTCTCCGGAGCCTGTCGGTTGTTCATTCATACACCAGGTGGAAACTGTAAATGAAATTGCAGACATCTCCCTGACTACACTTTCAAAGATCACATTGTGCTGCTTTTATGTAAGGGGGCAGCAGGACGTGCGGGGTGCAGGTCCAGCATTGACGATGTGTTTTGTACTTCTCTGAAAAAAGGGTTTGTCTACACGTGGCAAATATAATCTCATGTAAAGAAAAGAATGAGTGAAGACATGCAGGAATATTTACTTAGTTGAAACTTGGGTCTTAGACAAAAACTTTGTCTAACTTATTCAGATATAACTCACAAAATCAGGCAGCATTGTTTTTTTCTGCGTCCAAACCTACAAAACTGATGCTGTTCTGTACAGTCCATTCATCTTCATGACAGCCATCTGCTCCACGACCTAGGCTACTAGACAATATGGGCTTTTATGGGGTGCTACACTGAAATTAACAAACCATGGACCCCGATAGAAAGGAAGTTTTAGTGTAATGCTATTATCCAGCATGCTTTGAGAAATATAAGCAGGGAAACACTCTGGATGAGTTGTCAGTTATCGGTCAACCCTGTGTCCTAAAAATGACGTTCAAATCCGGCATCCTGCGTGTGATCAGGTTCAGATACAAACACATTGTGGTTATGGTTGGGAAAAGATTGGGGTTTTGCACTCATGTCACCACAATGATATTTTAAATCTTCTAAGTTGTTACAAGCGTGGTCAACTGGGGGAGACTGCAGAGCTGGGTGATATCTTTCTGTAGGTTCATCATTACGAGCAACCCCTTTCACATTACACAGCTATTTTTCACCCATTGTTAATATATAAAAATATGAATCAGTGCAGCTTTATAATCACCAAAGTGATTCCTAATATCCACCTCTAAAGCTCCATGGTGTCTAATCCACCTCTGTTGTCAGGAGAAGTCAACATGGGTCGAGTACAGAAACTCAATTCAGAAAAGGCTGACGAACGAACCCACGTGGGCTACGTCTCGCTGTGGTTTGACAGTGTTAACCACCACACCAGCACACACAATTACAAATCCTACTGTGGATGGCCAAGAACCGCCCTTCAATAGCACTTGATTGGTTGGGGTTAGGCAGTGACAGCTGGAGTGGTTAAGGTTAGGATAGCCGATTGATTGGACAGGGGATAGGACCTGTACATGTCGGCGTGGATGCCTGGCCAATAGTAGTGTGTGAATGCTATTGAAGGGCGGGTCTTGGTATATGGCCATAGTAGGATTCATAAATTTGCCACCAGCACACCCCTGGCAGTAAAGCATGTTGGGTAAATATGATGTCACACTGAGTTTGCACTGTTGAACATGACCTGAGTCTGATTTAAAACAAAAAAAACATTTCACTGTTTTTGACTGAGTCTCCTTGACCCAGTTGTGATACGGAAAAACTCCCATCTATATTTGGACCAGTGTTTCTGTCTCGCTTCGGCGTACATCACAGACGTCACATGTTTGGAGAGAGAAGGTGTCACAACGCTGTGATCACAAGTCTGACAGGGTGATCCCTTTCAAAACATCCCAATGGAACACTACGGGGAAGATTTTACAGCATAAGGGTCAGCTATTCTGTAGAACATTTTGAAAGTAGATAACATTTTTATATCATTGGGTGTAACATGCATCGCATCTTTAAATTTGTAATGTATTTCTAACTGACCTGGAATTTTAACTGTTGTACCTCAGACCAGGAAAAGGACAAGTTTGGTGACTCACATAATTCACAATACAAGAAATTTTCCTCAAAAACACCTGTAGTTCCTCCAGCTGAGTGTGACAAATTGGTGAATGGGAGCTATTTTAAGCTACTTAATAGGCCACAATTAAGGAAGCGGGAGCATCAAACGGCTGCACTTGAAATTAGTTGTATGGTATGAAATATAGCTCTAATCTTCTACATTACGCTTTCATTTCAAACAAATGTTAGCATTTTGTCTCATACTCAAATAGAGTTTTGGCAATGAAAAGAACCTTTTTAAACACGGGAAGCCAATTAGTAAACAAAAACAGATTCTACCTTATGTGTACTTCAGCAGCTGCAGATTCTAAAGTTACTTGGCCGCTCACTCTTTAATTAGACCAAATCATTAGTGATAGAAGCAAAACATTAGTTTTTGTCCTTTGTTTACTCTCTTTTAATAAAGTAGCTTTTTTATACAAATGTAAGCTGTTTATTGTATTGAACGCACATGGCTTAATTGCTTGATTTAACAAACAGCTCAATAAATGTATGGGGCTTTGGTATCCTGAAATCAAAAGTTTGCTCCTGCATCCCGATGCCACTGCTGTGAATCACAATTACCCAAAGTTTTCCAATCTCTGTTAGAGGGAAATGTTCACATTAGCCAATGCAGGGATGGCTTACGAGCCTGGAACAGGCTGAAATCAATGCTTCCTGTCACCTTTTAGCAGGACAAATGGCGCCTATTGTTCCAGCCTATCCCTCCCCCTTAACTTATAGACAGCTGGGGTGGATGCACAGGCCAGAAAGCAGGGACTCAGAGGACTCACCAGCAGAGGGGATCACTTGTATGGTGACTTTTGCTAAGAGCAAAAACATTTTGTGAGAGAAAACTTCACTGTGACCTATAATCACATCCCATCTTTGAAGAGTCAGAACACGCAGGGTGGTGTGTTTCTGACTTCTGACATGGGGTGATTCCAAACAGGCCACAGTGGCAGCCGCAGGTCAGTGTGTGTGTGTGTGTGTGTGTGGGGACTGGAGTCTGGATGCTGCTTGGCACAGTCATGGCTCCTTGACGTCAGCGCTCAGCCCAGACTGCTGCTGCTGCTGATGCCGCTGCTGCTCTCAAACATGTCTTTGTTATTCAGAGCTTTCCATCAGAGAGCGGCGACCTGCAAAACACGGAGGGTGGCGTCAGCTCCGAGGAGGATCATGGGATGGAAACGGGGGCATGTGCATGCGTCAATGCGCTGGTGTGAGGGAGTGCGCGTGTCAGTTGTTGTTTAATACGCTATTATCTATATAATAGTGGATGTTTATTTTTACATTTATATATTCAGATAATATATTGACTAAAGACTCATGATGATGCTATTGTCAATACCATACCTAATATCAGTATCCTACAGTATAACGTTTTTATATTTTAGTTGTTTTTATTTTACAATTATTATAATAATAATAATAATAATAGTTGTTGTTGGTATCATTATTTATTATTATTTTACATTTTTGTGGGTTTAAAAAAAATCCATTTTTATCCATTATTAGTAGCTTTTAGCCTACTTAAATATAGGCCTACTTAATTTAGCCTACTTATACTTAATTTAGCCTACTACTATTATATATAGTATATATATGATTATTTATCATAAAGTAATATTAATAAAAAACACGTTTTTACTATTATATTTATAATGAGAGTATATATATGTATATATGTATATATAATAGTAAAAAACGTGTTTTTTATCAATATTGCTTTATGATAAATAATTCATTTTTAATCGCAATAAATAGGCCTAACCATTAGCCTACATGTCGTTAAGTTAACTCAATCAATAAAGCTACCACATAAAACACCCAGCATGCCCAATTTCCATTTTAATGTGTGGGCCCACTTGTCAGCAATAGGCTATGTTGCCTATTCGCTTTAAAAAATAAAAAAAATAAAAAATCCCCTCAAATCAAAAATAATGACCACGCAATTATGGAATGGCGTTTTATTGAATGATAAATAAACAGCAGATCCAGTGTGGGCAGATGGCTGCTGGCTGAGCGACCATCCGGCTCCACTCCCGGCTCTCTGCTGACGGCGTCTCCGCGTCAAAATCCGCGACACATTTTGTCAGCAGCCACGGAGCATGGGTCCCTTCGGTAATAGAATAGCCAATGTAATTTGACACTTCAACTTACTGCGCTCCCTCCGAGTCTACTCAGTTACTCACCCACTGACGTTGAGCCCATTCTCAGTGGCCGTGAGGGGGGAAGATATTTAAAAAAAAAACAAGAGCCGAACATTACCGAGGACTTTCTTCGCTTCATAACCCGGTGAGTAACTGGAAAACTTAACGTCGCTTGTTCCCGGTGCCGCGCTGCGAGGCTCTTGTCTCGGGAAGGTTTTGTTTCCACTTTGGCTCAGATTGTTTCTCAACAATAGAGTGACCACTTCAACTGGCACTGTGGAGCACGTCGGAGCCTGTAATAATAAACCGCATCTTTTGATTTACTCGCACGCTGCTCTGTGCCGTCGGGATTGAACCGGGCTGTGAAGCAGGTTGTGCATTTCGTTAGTAACAGATGCCGCGTTGATCTTCCAAAGCGTTGGGGCTTGGAGGCTACATTGTAGCAGCCTGTATGCATTTTGCTTGCAGAATGAATCATGCCGCGGTGCGTGCGTGCTTGCGTGTGTATGTGTGTGTGTGTGTGTGTGTGTATGTGCGTGCGTGCTAGAGGTAGCTCTTGCTTTTTACCTTCTGGCTTCTGATGTGCACAAAGCACATGTTTTGTCTAATGTGGGTTTATTGGTGCTACATGCAGGCAGCAGGAGGACTGTGGACATAGTAAGACAGCGGTCACTACACTGTTGCGCGGATTATTCCTTAAATGTCATGTCAAATGTTTTTTATTTCTGAAGTTTCCTGACATGATCAGCACACGTGTATACGCTACTATTAAATAGCAGAGTAATTATGTCCCAGCCTCAGAGTTATCTGGCTGCTGTAGCTTCGCAAGGGTTTAACAAGTTGACTCCTCAAATTCCTGCTGTCTGAACATGGAACCAGTTGAGATTGAGGGGGCCTCTCATATGGACATGGGTTCATTTTCCCTTGCTGTACATCTGTCCAAAAAGCAAAAAGCATGGCCAGGTGGAAAAAAAGTAAGCTAGACCCTGCTCCCTGATCTGCCTCCTAGCCACTTTCAATGAAAGAGAGAGAGTGTTGTCTGTATGTGTAGATATATATATATATGTACATGTGTATGCACTGTACTTCTGCTTCTGGAAATCTCAATGTGGGAGCATCAAGCAAGCAAGCAAACACACACACACACACACACACAGATGTTTCTCGTCTTTTTCTGGTGAGATGTCCAGGAGAGCTCTTCCTGTTTTTGTTATGTTGTTGAAAAGTTCATTCTCCTCATGCTGCAGCATCCGAATTTGTCCCGCGCAGCAGACAGTTTGGACCCAGCTGCTGAGGGTTGTGTAAAACGTCTGTGGTGACACCAGTTATTTAGCAGCTTCAGTTGTTTGTTTATATTTCATGTCATGCAATCTGAGGGTCTTGTTGGGTTTAAGAGCTGCTGCCGGCAGCTCTTTAAACCTGACAGGGTTCTACACTTAACTGGTTTGAAAACTTTCAGATATAGTGTCAAGATGATGATGATGATGTCAAACTTGGACTTGCACCTGGTTTTTTGATTGCTCTTTACTCTGCAGGGGCCACCTTTCAGCTCATTTACAAACACTCAATTGCACGTGTGATTAAACGCTGATTGAGCTCTGCTTCTGCAGGAAAACTTCAAACTTTCCCTGGCTTCCTTCATAGATTATGGTGGTGTGTCAGACAGAGGAGGAGGTTTTCTGTCCTCTCTCTCTCCTCCCTCCCAGTCACCCCTCTGTGGGGCCCCCAGGTTGGGCTCCTGAATAACCATGGGGCAGACCCCACCAGGCTGACCTTCTTCTATTCAAGTTGAGGATGTTGAAACACCAGCCGTCAAACAAAAGCCACATTGAAACAGAGAACTGCAACCCAGCACGTGTGTCTGGGCGCTGAAGTAGACTATTTATTAACTCTGAGTTTCCTCCTGACCAGTGAGAGGCGTCAGCACACAGAGAGGCAGAATCTAACTGTAAAAGGACGTTGAGCTGCTTTTGACACAGATTAGGGAACCCATAAATAGGTACAATAAAGAAAGCTTTACTTTTCATTTGTAAATCAAATTGCGTATATCTCTTAAAACGCTGGAGCAAATCTCTTTCTGTCTGGACTGCCGCCCGGCCTGAGGTCTGTGTGTGGCACTGTGGATTGACACCGGCAACACATTTTCAGTGCAAGGTTGGAGGTTTTGCTCTCGCCTATCCACCCACTTGACGAGGTGAGAGTAAAAGTGGAAGTGGAGTAAAGGCGGAACCTGGAAATGGCTGTGCCACATGGGAAATTATTCAACTCTCAGATCAGAGAAGACACACAAGAGCCCTCATTACCTCCAGCATTATGCCGGCCAGCCTGTGAGGAGAGCGGTGTGTCTCAACTAGCCACACTGACCTTCTGAAATATTATCTGTACACTGCATCCAATGCTCCTTTTTGTCTTGAAAATATTCTTGAAACACATCAGTGTGCCGTGTCATTTGACACCCACACAGTAATGAGATAAATAGTGCTTTGTCAAACATTTTATTCCAGTTTCTGCCTTCTCAAACCCTCTCCCTATGGTTGGCAGCCTTTAACCAACCACGTGAGTTTAAGTAGCTTGTAAACAGGGCTTTTAGATGTGTATACTGTCATAATTTTATTGATTCTTCTTGGGAATTCCTCTCGCGGCGAGCATCTCCTGCGTACGGACCGCCCTCTAAAGCTATAACAGGAAAAAGGCGAGCGAGTAAGCGACCGACTGCTCTTCCTCCACGTCAGAGCCTGTGGGAGGTTTGTGTTGGTTTTGCTCAAGGTCCTTTTTGTGTTGTCTTTGCTCAAGAGAATAAACTCCTGGAATGAATCACTGTGCTGGAATGGCTATTTTCAATGAGTGAGGAGAGTACAGGGCAAACGTGGCGCTGGCTGTACAGAAAGTGTGTCAGTGGGCGGTAGTAGCTCAATCATGAGGTTTAGTTTGGTGTCAAAAACAGCACTTGGGTCTTAATAATCCTATAAATGTGTTACTTGAGAGGGATCACAACACTGTAAAGGGTTATTTTGACTATATCTGGCAGTGAGATTCTTTTGGATGAATAGTGTTGGAAAGTAACTAAGCAAGCTTCACCACATTTCAGAGGGAAATATTGTGGTTTTGGACATTTGTTTTGGATCTATAGTTACTTTGTGGATAAAGATTTAACGTGCAAAACTGATGATCATTTGAAATATGTTGCAGTTTTCTAGATTAAACCTAGTGTTTCCCAATCCTTATGACTTGTGAAGATAAGATTTTGTCACTTGTCAAGATACTATGTTACTGAAAACGTTAATAAAGCGGATATGAGTGCTCGACAGCGTGCAGGATTTTTGGGGGATTTTGGTATTTTCACAGTCAGTCAGAAAGACTTTCATGGAGTGCAAGAACGCTGTTGTGAGTGTCTCTGGCTTGTGAATCCTTTCAAATGATGCAACATGTATTTGCAACCCATTGTCACAAGTTGCAAGAGTTTCAAACCAAGAGAGGCTTCCCCCTCTAACTTCAGACTGATCTCATTTGAGCATGACCAATATATGTTAGAGAAGTCAGTCAGAATAAATATTACTATGTAAAAATACAAGTTTTTATTTCTTTCCTATCCCGTTATTCATATTGAGACCCTTCAGATTTACAGCCCTTGGAGGGTTCCTGACCCCTATGTTTTGAACCACGGTTAAACTTCCCATCAGTAAACAATAAAGTAGTTCATTAATTATCTTCACTTCAAGCAGTTAGAGCATTCAAATGTTGCGTACACGAGTAAGTACCTAAGTACGATTTGCTGCTAACACCTCTGTAATGTAGTATTTTTACTCTGTGGTATTGCTAGTTTTATTCCAGTAAGGAATTCCGATTATTTTCATAGTTGATTAACCCGTTGAATATTTCCTTGATTTAATCGATTAGTTGTTTGCTCTATAAAATGTCAGAAAATGGTAAAAAGTGTAGATCAGTGTTTCCCAAACGCCCAAAATGACGTCCTAAAATGTCTTGTTTTGTACACAACTCAAAGATATTCAGTCCACTGTAACAGAGGAGAGAAGAAACTAGAACATATTCCCATTTAACAAGCTGGAATCAAAGAATTTTTACTTGTCTATTACTCAAACCGACTAATCGATTACCAAAATAGTTGGAGATTAATTTAAAAGTTGACAACTAATCAATTGATCGATTAATCGTTGCAGCTCTATATCTGGTTACTTTGTCCACCGCTCAGAATAACAAAACAAGCATTCCAGTTCCAGCATAACACCGTATTCTTCCCACAAGTGTTATTCTGCATTCCTCATGTGTGTGTTGGTGATGATTTGTGACGCTCCACCTCGGTGACACAGAGCTGCAGTAACGTGTACTGTGCAAGATATCCACTGAGGGGTTTTATGATGGAGAGAATGGCCAGACTGTAGCTGTCAGCTTGACTGTTGACTGTTAATATGAAGCTTCTATTTTCAAAACACAGCTAAGGGAAAGGGAATCTCTCTCTCTCTCCCTTATTGTGTGTGTGTGTGTGTGTGTGTGTTGGGAGTGACGCCAGACCACACTTCATTTAATCATGTTAGAGTGTGCAACCACTTTGTGCATATTTTCGGTTGCATTGGTGATAGGAGTTGTTATTGTACAAACTGTACGCACAGAGAGTGGAGCTTGAATGAAGGGATGACAGTTCGATGGAGAGAAGAAATATAACCCTTATTTTAGATTTTGAGATTTGTCAAATTGTAGATTAATTTCAGCTTCATGACCAAAATATGGTAATAAAAGTCAGATTTCTGTCGCTGCTGCAGCTTGTGAAATGTGTTAAGAAATTTGAAGCAACAACATATGAGACCACTTTAAAGTTGAGCCTGTGGAAGGATGACCATTGTGCATATTAGCATTGGGTTTGAACGTGTCCTTCTGGCTTAATCCCACTGTTGACTTGTCTGCTAAGTACTGAGTGTGTTATTTTTGCTCTTTTTAGGGAGCCCCTCTCTGCATAATCTCACTTAATCTAATCTATCCCCCTTTATAATAGACTGGGAACGATGTGACTTCATAAAAAAAGCTTTAGTGTAGATCCATACCAAACAGATTTGTGTGTCGGCTACTTCCCCAACCCCTCTAGCAAAGCTCTTGTGAAAATGCAAGTGACCTCCGCACCCCTTGTTAGTCTGAACAATAGGCCTGTCTCCTCTTACAGCTGCAGCCATGCTGGAGGGGAAGTTAGCCAGAATAGAAAACTCACATCTCGTGATTAATAGGTCTAAATACTGTATTTTTGGCTTGATCCCACGCCTGCTTGGTACACCAGGAAAATTCCCTTGTTATTTTAAATATCAATTATGTGCGTTTTGTCGGTAAAATGCCAAAAAATGCCCGTTAGGATTTCTCACATCCCAAATGTGACGTCTCGAAATGTCTTGTTTTCTTACACCAACAGTACAAAACCCAAATATCTTCAGCTTACCATCAAGTATGACAAAGAAAAACTTTAAATATTCACATTGCAGACAATTGCAAATGTTTATATTTTTGTCCAAAAAAAAGACTAAAACGATTTCTCAATTATCACATGCCAATTTACTTCATTTCAATTGGTCGATGAACTAATTGATTAATGCTTGCAGCTGTAGCAGGATTTGTTGTTTATGCTCAAAGTGACTGACAGAGTTCTGGAAGATATGGATGGATGAATGTGGATGAATTGTTCAATTAACTGTCTCTGGTTCTAACTTCTTAAATACAAGGATTTGCTGCTTTTCTTTTTTATTTCACTGTGAATTGAATGTCATTGGGTTTTTGACTCTTAATAAATGTTGACCAAACAAGTAAATTGAAGACATCACTGTGTGCTCTGAGACATTGACTGTTGTAGACTTAACGATTAATTGAGCAAAGTCACTGATAATGAAAATAAACATAAGTTTAAGCCCTAGTCCCAACTGTATGCAGACTTCTTGTGGATTGAAGTTATTTGGGCTCACATTAGCTGTCAGATTTTCTGAAGATCTGGACGGGACGGCATTTAAGTTAAATCAGAAATTAAAATGCAATGAAAATACACAAATTCTTTTTTTCCATGTTTGTTGCCGTGAGCAAGGTTTGGGAGTTAAACAGACGAGTTAGTTAGCGACGTGATAGTTGTGAGAGAAAAAAACCTAGATTCAATCTGGGAGTCTTAACCCGCAATGGATATAATTGGAGCTTTTGAGGCCCCCAGCAAGCGCAGACTCATGCATGTTGAATGTGACATGCTGTGAAAAACATAAGCAGATGATGTCACAGCGTAGCACAGCAGTGTTAAGTGTAAATGAAAGGCTCTGAATCATGAATAACATCCGGCTTCTCTAAAGTCTCAGCTTCTATAAATTAAACAAGGTCCAACCCAGGGACCATGAAGGATTGTCAAGTCTTGCAGCATGGGATAGTGTTGCATGGCAGACATGTTGGCCCTCTTCAAATTTCAGCATATAGACAGAGAAACTAGCAGCTGCTCTGGAAACGTGAAAACGTCTCAAAAGGTAACTCGCGCTATTAAAAAAGAATGGGGGGGGGGGGGGGAAACGCACTTGAAAGACTTCTGGGGGGGGGGGGGGGGGGCATCACAATGTCTTGTATGCGCTCTGGAGTTTTTTTTTATTTTTAAATTTAGGAGAGAGATCCACACCTCTGATGAGTAATGAAGGTGATTCTGAGCAAGTGTTGGAATTACATTCCAGAGCCCGCAGGGGCCATATCTCATTGTTCTCTGACAGGGAAATTAACTGGGATTTCTAATACACAGGGAACGTCCCCCCCCCCCCCCCCCCCCCCCCCATTTTCTCTCGCTCTCAAAGAAAAGGTCTTTGGGTAATCTCTTTCCCCAGCAACACCACCCCTCCCTCCTAGATACCTCTCCTACCCCCTCCACTCCACCCCCAAACACAAATGTCAAATGCTTTCAATTTTGCTATCAAGATGTAAAACACAAGTAGATAAAATCCCCGACATGTTGCACAGTTTCTCGTTCGTCTCTTGCCTTATGCCGACACACACAAGATTCTGTTTAAATATTGTTTTGCATTTTCACCTGTTCACCAAGTCCTTTTTACAGCACTTCAAAACTTGGTATGTATTATCACAAGTTATGATTTCTGCTCCTTAAATGTGAGGATTTTCTGCTTTTCTCGGTTTTATACAGTATATCGCTTAACATTGAGTATCTTGGGCTTTAGGACTTTTATCTGAGTAATAAAGCTATTTGAAGACTTCATATTGGGCTCTGGGATTCACTGACAGGCATCACTATATTCTGCCTTGCATCAATTAATAGACTTGAATAGAAGGAGCTGCTGTATTGTTTAATTCTGACTGATCATGGAAATACTTCAAATAACCAGTAGCTCAAACGTTTGTGTTGCTAAGAAAAAGAAGCTGATCGATTTAAAATTGTTTTTCAGAGCTCTTTGTGTACCTCATAACTCAACGTCAGGTTTGGTCCCCTCACTGATAAATACAAACATAAGTGTGTGATACAAACTCTCTTTCTAACAGCAGAAATTGTTCATTAGAAGTGGCTAGAGGATCCTTTCATTTGTACAGTAGCTCCCAGAGCCCAATGGGACAGCATCTGTTAACTGAAGTTCAGATTCATGACTTTTCTCTCCTGCTCAAACAGAACAGACTAACTGATGATGAAGCGCAGACAGCAGTAACACCACACCCACAGCCTGTGTGTCAGCTTACACTGCACCTTCAATCCAACACAGTGTCTGTGTGCGGTCGGCTACCCAGGTGCAACCCATGCATCACAGACCAGAGCTGATACACTAACGTGACAGCTGTGGGCAGTGAAAGAAGACCATGACAGGAGTCTCAGCACTGGATGGGATGCCATACAGTAACCCTTTAGCATCCGATTGATGCATTGTGGGTCAAAACTCGCCCCCCTTTTCTGTTCAACTTCGTACTCTTTCTAGTAACAGCAGTATTTCTGTTCAACCCGTTCTTACTACCAACTCGTAAAATACTGACGCTTGGTCAATGGCTCTCAGCATCGCAAATGACGCAAAAATCCCCCTTTAGCATCTGTATGGGCCCACTGTTCTCCACTGTAAGATGACGTAGTATTAAAGCTACATTGTGTAACGTTTGTAGTTCATCATCAAAATTGGTGTTGTCTGTTCACAAACCTGTCATTTTTTATGAATATTGACCACCACCATCAATTTTAAGTATTCCTATTGGCTTGAAATTTTACATTTGCGCTTGCATGAACTGGGGTAGAACTCCCCATACTCATTTGCCATATTGAAATACGTTAGCCTGTAAGGGACATACAAGCTATACTGCTCCGCCTTTCGCGTTTTCAACTCACAGCTGTTGCTAATGGGTATTGTTGCTTCCTGGCCCCGACAAGTTTTGAAGAAGGAAACCCGGATAACCACATATATTCAAAACCCAAATTTCAGGAACAGGAGTCTTCTTCGCCCAGAAAAAGAAAACCGATTTTGAAAAGAGCACTGGCGTCATCAGAAGAAAGAGTGAACATTGGAGCTGCTTTGGACGCACACTCCAAATTCCAACTACTTAATTATCCTCAGGATCGCTGCAGTTTCTTTTTCTTTTTCTCTCCTTTCCGTCGGGTGGCGTACGTGCCCGTTCGTTGGGTGAAGCGCGCGTCCGCGCCACTCTCTGACATGCACTCCCACAACCACAGCTGATGGACGACCTTTAGTTTAATTTTTGCTTTTAGAAGCGTGATGGCTACCGTAGCTGCAATTAATACTTTGAACTGCGTGGCGAGAGAGAGAGTTGATTGCGATATGTGATCTCAACGCCAGATGGGAGAAATTCTTACACAATGTAGCTGTAAGAGAAAACGGTAGCGAGTAGCATAAAAGACCGATCCGCGTAAGGAGGTTGGTTGGGCTGGTGGATGGGTCAAACAACACAGGACTCTCACCTTGGAGAGCAGTGTTCGTTTCCTGTTCTTGTCCCGTGTGTCACTGAAATGTACATTTTGCAACCCCACCCACGATCTTTTCATGAACCTAACTGTCCTTTCTTGTGCCGCATGTCAGTTAAACCCAGTGCATCAAAAAGTGATGCCAAGTGTCTCAACCAAGCGCATCTATATATGACACTAGAGAAGACTCCTGACCAAGAGTCGCTTTTTGACGCGATGGGAGTGAGAATGTGTTGTTCTGCTGTCTATCCTGGATAAAAGTTCATAGATCTGCCTCAAATTCTTTTTTATTTTACCTTATTTGTATGTGCTTGTTATGTTTTGTAATCAGCATTGGTTAATTAGATTTGGAGCACTTTAGCCTCCCATGTTTTTATGAATGAATAAATTGAACCTAGCACCTTGATCCTTAAATTTAGACCCCTTCTTCAGTGCCAAAGTAACACAGGTGATTTATTTAATTTAGTTTATTTAGATAGGGACAGTGCATATTAATGGACAACAGTACAAGTACACAATGTAAATATGCTAGAGTTAGCACCATAGCTAATTTTCAGTTATTATCCCTAGGCAGATACATAAAAAGGAAAAACATTGTCTGTAGTGTGAACAGGAACTGCTAGTAACCATGGACTGTATATAAAGATGGATGACACATGACAGATTTGCCGCAATGTAAACAAACAGACATACAAAACTGGGCTTAGTTGTATCCCCCAGTTTTTATTTAGCCATTTAGACTATTAATGCTTTCAACAGCACTAAGGCATAGCACATCAACATGGTTCTTATATTCCAGGACACTCTCCTCTACCTCTTGTGTACAGACACATGCTGTGTGTTAAATACTTGTAGACATACAGGCAAAAAGAACTTTTTCAATTTTCTGTTATAGAAGGTGTCCTACAATATGTATAGTGCAATTCAAATAAGAGAATGTCTTAGTTCCCTAACTTATTACCTTATTCTGTACTAAATGGCATGCACAGGGTTCAAAGGGTTTACAGCTACTAGTGAGTATGTCTATAAGTGATTGTGAGTGTTTTCAGGAAATAAAACATGCATTTGTGTATTGACCCAGTGTGTAAAATGATGGCCAGTGGCCACGTACGATGCCGTCCCAGTGGTGATTTTAAATAACTCTTCTGTAAACACGTCCTGTCTGCTTCATTATGTTCCCTCGTCCGGTGGCTGGCGAGCCGTCCTGTCTTCACCAGTGGCTTTGGGGAAATGAACAGAGACAAGACACTGTTTCACACACTAATAGTAATCACACATATCATAACGACTACTACTGCTGCTCGTTAATTCAAATTAATTGGGAAGTGTTGTCTCAATGTAAACACACAGCGAGACACACTCCTATTTATACATGCAGATTGCATAAGCTCTTTTTTTAACAGGGCATTCTCATTTTGTCAATATCAAACAGAGAGAAGCTGCAACTGACCAGATTATTTTTACACACACATATATTGCGCCCCTACTTCTTCTTGGCAAACTGTGTGTGGCCCAACGGGTCCAACGGCTTACAAAAATGTTGACGGCGGACGCTATTTTTGACCATCTGCTCTAAAAGGAGGGCATGTTTGAGTCACACACGCTGTGGTGTGAGGCTGCGCCTGTGATGTGCCTGGCATGTGGAGAGAGAGAGAGAGAGAGAGAGACTGCTCACACGAGGGCCCGGCATCCTTCGTGTCACCATGGACGTATACAATGCACGGCTGGTTTCACTAATGTGTGTTACATTAGCGTGATGGAGGTGAAGTGTGTGTGTGTGTGTGTGTGTGTGCGGGAAGGGAGGGGTTGATCCTTCTCATCTTGGACAAAGAACAAGAGAAGATATCCTTGTGCTTGATTTATGGTGTAAACATCGTCAGTGAGATGAATCAGTCTGAGGTCAGAAATGTCCCAACAAAAGTGTGTGTGTGTGCGCAGTGTTTGAGAGAGAGGGAGAGGTAGGAATGTGAAACCTAATCTAGACTGGCCGGAGGAGGGGTTGAGCCCAATGGGTTTCTTTGGAGAATGTATTACCA
Organism: Etheostoma spectabile; assembly: GCF_008692095.1. Lineage (NCBI taxonomy): Eukaryota > Metazoa > Chordata > Actinopteri > Perciformes > Percidae > Etheostoma > Etheostoma spectabile. Next base: position 16,563,428 of record NC_045753.1, read on the forward strand.
CTTCTCACAGAGTTTACAATTATTGTTTTTTTTGGGCAAAGAAATCAGCCTGCTTGCTGACTTTGTAAACTACTTTCATATTGACACTTTCCTTTGCATAATTTTGACTTTTTCTGCTTCTTCGACTGCAGGTAATCTTCTTATCAAGTCACTTTTGTCTGCCTTTAAAGTCCTTTGTGCAAAGATCCGCCAGTGCTGTAATATAATTTCAAATAAGTTTATAATAGTATTTTCATTCCAAAAAAAAAGTATGATTTATGCTGGGTCATATTCTGTCACAGTAAATGTTGCCTGACTTCACATATTGTAAATCATTACGTCGGATTAAATGCTGGTTATGAATTCAAAAGGCTGGAGAAGGGCTCCCTCTTTGTCCCTGATCGCTGTATTTGTTTGTTTTTGACAAGCTAGTTCAGATGATATTAGCCGAACAGTGTTTCCTGGATGTGTTCAATATATTTTAATTGGGAGGAGAATGGGTAATGTCACTGGCGATTGCTTTGAAGAAAGAGAGAGAGAGAAAAAAAAAAAAAAACTTTCAAAAGAGCAGGCAGCCTTCCAAGAGTGGAAGAATGCCTCTGAAAAGCCTCAGTGTTCCACAAGCCATCCTCCAGTTTTTGTTTTCGTATTTGTCTGTGATCAAAGACAACGACGAGCCGCGATGGAAAGTTTGACTCTGTTTCTGGCAAGTGGCGTCGTTCAAACTGGTGCAGTAGAAAGAAAAATGGATTCATCTCAATCAGCTGCTCAATGCTGAAACAGGAGAGACGTTCTGGTGACTGATGAAAGAGTGATTGCTTCTGCATGCTTCTCATACACGGATAACGACTGGCTGTGTACTTGCCTTTGGCAGCTGATATTATTCACATATATCCAAATGATTAGCTTAGTCCCTCATTCATTAGTGAGTGGCACGAAATTGTTACTCACAAATCACGAAAAAAGATTAGTTAAGAATGAATGAACTTGTCATGCCGCTCGCTCGCACGCACTTCCACTGCTCTCACACAACAACACTATTGTAAGGCTTCATTTTTCCTCTCCCCCTTGTGGCTTTTTTCGGCAGTTAAATCAACCTACGGCGCAGAGTTGTCATACATGTGTTCTGCCACCTTTGGCACAAAGACTGGGTGCATGTCTCAGCAGTTGCTTCATTTGTCTATAAAATTGCTTGTTTGGAGAAGCCCTGAATGTTGCATCCCTCGATTTGTATGCGGCTCACATCAACGCAAATAAAGCCTCAAACTATTTCCCTAATGTTCACTGCAGGAAAATCACATTTCAGCCTTATTTATGCTACTGTCTATACCTGAAGATATAATTTCATCCTTAATCTTTTATAGACGCTCTAACTTGCTATGTATTATGGATTTTAGCGTGCCAGGAGTTCGAAGAGGGAAAGTATGAATTATTTGTGTCATTACTTTAGCTGCTGATAGGAAATGTTTTGCATAATAAACAGCCAAGACAACAAGTGAAAAATTAATGAGCAATATATAGTTTATGATGCATGTTTGCTGATGACTAAAAGAGACCACATAATTCTCTTTGAGATGATTGTCAACCATCAATATCCATTGTGTCATTGTTCAGCTACTATTTGTTTTCATTAATCTCCACAGTTTGTATTGTCATGTTAATTCACTCCACAAGAGTCTCGCTACTTTGTGAAAACTGAAGAACAATATGGATGAAAGGCAAGACGGCGAGGCTCATATCAACGGAGTAGGATATTGGAGAGGAGTAGTCTACACTTTGCTGAACTCCCAAAGCTTCTTTTTTTAATATTTAGCTCCTGTCAGTAAAAATCAAAAAAAGTTTCTCACTTTCTCTAAAGCTCAGAGAGATGGGTGGGGGTTGGGGTGGCAACTGCTTCACGGGTGAAAGCCCTCGCACATGAATATTTAATGGTTGCATTTTAACCCGAGTCATAAAATCCAAGAGGATGTGGCTGAAAAGAAAAGAGCAGTGAGGAGTGTGCAAAGTAGGCTACATTGTTTCTTTATAGTCTGGGCTGAATGCGTGAAAGTCATGTAGCTCCTTTCTGGCTGCACAGTGAATCAAATATGTGCATTGTGTCAGGCTAATTTAAAGCCCGGGCCACATTTAGCGATGTGTTGCAGCCTGTTTTTGCAGGGTAAGCAGCTTGTTTTACAGCAGGATGAAGAAATCTTGGACCTTAAGGGGATACATTGAAAATGTTTCATTTTGACACTTACTCAATGCACTCAGGAAAATGGATTTGATACACTTAATCCATTTGGCCAGTTGACCAGATTCAGAGGCAACATCTATTCAAACCACATCAATTTTAGCTTAATGGAGCTTGAGCCAAAAGAAAGGAGGAAATGTGTGGATATTTAAATATGCAACCTCTCCTCCTCCTCTTTCTTCTAGTCTTGTCATGCATTTTATAAATTCTGTTCAGCCCTCAGCTCAGCCAGACTCACAGTAGACAGACACTGAGCCGATTGTTAAGTTTGATAAAGCTCTCTATTTTTGCGTGGCGGGGTTATTTTTGTGTGTGTGTGTAAGCTTTACTTCACCAAGGTAATCATTTGTCATTCAATATATAATCTAGGTAAATGGACTCATAAATTGCAATCACTTAACTCAGCCCAACTATTATGTTTAATATTGTTTTGCGCAAAAGGTCAGCTGGCAGTGGATCAGGTTCCAGCAACCCAGATAATTCAGCTGCCTTTTTATGAGTCTTTTTAAGCTCCGGAAAAATCAGCTGCCGGGCAAACTGACTGTACAGTACTTAACAGCAGCAGCACCGGATATGCAGCGGCTACTGTTTATGCTTTCTATCCTTAGATATCCTTAATGCAGTGTTTAAAGTGTGTGTGTGGTCGGCAGCTTGCAGATAAACCACAGTGGATGCCCTTAAGGGAAACAAAATAGAAGGCTTTCCCCACTGAAAGGTCCAAAGTGCAATTGTCCCCTCTGCACAGCAACAATGGAGCGGTTGTGCAAACGGAGTCAACAGTGGTGCTGGCGAGCTTGGCAAACCAGCTTATCAGGAGGCAGGGCGCACTGAGCGGGTGGAGGTGTCTGTGTGTGTCTGTGTGTGTCTGTAACGTTGTATGGTGTTGATTGCTACACAACCTCCCAGTTCATTTGGAAGCTGTGTCCCTGCTAAGGTTGCGGAAAGAAACTCAGCTGGGTAATGCTCGG
>NC_045753.1:16566617-16570437 GCF_008692095.1 Etheostoma spectabile
CTTTGTGTTCACATTTTATTGACAGCTCATATTGTTTATATAAGAGTTTGTATATGTGAGTTTGCGTGTGTGTGTTTAGGTATGGGGTCATGTATGAGCTGCTAACCAACCCCATTAAAGGAAGACTCCACCAAAAGCTTTTCTTTGAGTATCAAATCAGACTGAAATCAATATCACAATAATAAAAAAAATATTGTTTGTAATTCAATTTGTAAGGATTTGCTGCTTTTCTTTTTTTCATCTTTTACGTGATATGTATCTTAGAAGGCGTCACCTTGGGCTAATGGAATTGTGATGGGTATTTTAATTATTTTTCTGATCTTCTATAGACCAAACTATCAATTAATTCATCAAGAAAATAATCGTCAGATAAAATGATAATGAAAATAATTGTTGCAGAACTAGTGAGAAGTTTTGAGATATATTGTTTGGCATGGATGACGCACAAATTCAGCGCTCTACCTGAACTAACAGTACACTCTATATTAATATTGAATTATCATCCAGTCTTTTAGCTTAAAAAGTGGCTCAGAAAGGCTTGTAACTGGCTCCTTTTCCAACGTTATTGAAGGAGTATTGTGAGTATTTGACTCTTAAAAGATAGATTTTCAGCAGAGTGTACCTTTAATCCCTCCGCCTGTTATAATACTGAGCAGATGTTTAATGACTCTACCTGGACAGGTCTGGTGGATAAGCCTATGCGATAAATATCAAGGTGTCAATATTTACATTACTTTTCTTGTCAGGTTTATACATTTACTACTGTCTGCCTTTTTTCTATGTTAAAAAAAAACTGCATAAGAAAAACCAAATGAATCCTCGCTCGTCTCTCAGACTCTGATTTTTAGCAGTGCAGTTTGTTGGTGGCAGATATATTTTCCTTCTCGGAGCTGTTTGAAGTGTTGGAGGAATGCGTTGTGTGCTCAGAGAGTTTACTCACTTGCAAGATAGTCTGTAGTGCTTTCACGGCATTTCCTTTGGGACACAACACTTGGAGAAAAAAAGGAAGTCTCAAGGTGCCTGTGTTAGGCTTTAGATGTGACTCTGGGTTGGTAAATATTTAGAGAGCAAGCATTTTGATACCAGCAGGGATTATCCTTGAGGGAAACATGTTTTTCTAAGAATGTAAATGTCAGCATATTGCAAGGCATGATGCCACATATTTATATTTTAATACCATTCTCCAAAAAAAACAGCAGTTTAGCAACACAAATCCCACAGACGAAATCTGATTGTTTTCCCGCGTCCATCTTATTTTGATGTAGCTCGCCCACTGAAGCTCATTTTCTTTGTTCAAAGACCATCCAATTCATCAGCGGGGATTGTTGCCGCCCACAAACAACCAACACATTTGTTCCCCTGCTTCACTTTGTTGGCTTTTTAGAGGGAAGGTGTCAAAGGTCTGTGTTAAACATGTCAAGTGCTATCTGCCTTATTTACTTGGTCACTGAATATTCATGGAACTTGATACTGGTGTCAGCATCAGCCAGCCGTGCAGAGAACACGCAGCAACCTCCAGAGTCATCAAACAGGCTTGATCTGTCGACATGACAACTCCTTCCTTCGACATGCAACTCCTTCCATTCTTCCCAGAGATCCTCGTACTCGTCACATTTGCCTTTTTGTTTTCTAATAAGGTGGTGATTTCCCCTGAAGCTGACAATCGTTTCCTGTTCCAATTTGCGTGGCGTGCAAGGGAAGCCGTGCTGATTCTCGCTCGGAAGCGCTCGGGGACAAGTCAGTGAAGGCACCCCTGCAAAGAAGAGAAGGCGGAGGGAGAAGAGTGGGTATAACCCCGTGTTCTGCAGTCATGCCCATTTACTCCCCCTGACACCTCCGCGGACACGCTCTGACCTCTGCGGGGATCTCGCTCCCTCTTCACTCTCACTCATGCGTTTCCTCTCTGCTGCGAGGAAACCGCACCAAATTCCTTGTACATTGCAAGAGCTTTCGGGAGGCCCTCGTCGCCGCTTGGCCTCGTCTAGACTGCCGTGACTGTTGTTTGGCAGCACGGCCGAGCTGCGGTGTGGGGTCAGACTCACTTAGCGTGGCTGCGGGGATTGCAGTGGTTGTCTCATTAAATATATGTTTCCTGTGTTAACTTGAAAAGCTCATGCTCTTTGTTGTTCCTTGGCTCAGATGAAAGGCACCCTCTACAGCCTGTACTCTTTCAGAGCATGACAATGTCAGCGTGGTTAATACCGTGAATTAATCATTTGCAGGGTGTTGCAATGAGATTTGGGCAGTGGTGAAAGATGAGTTAAGGTCTTCTACTCAAGTAAAAGATGCCATACCACTGTTTCAAAGCCTACTCCACCCAAGGCCTTTAAGTTGCGGTCACCCTAATACCCTATAGCTACTGGTTACTTTACAGATTTATATTTTACATACAAAACATATCAAGAGCTTGTAAAATATGATGATTTGTTAAAGGCTACATTGAACCATCCCACATTATATACTGTACAACCAGTAAAGTCATTTTTCATGCAAAGATGCCAAACTTTTCATGGTTCTAGCTTGTCAAATGTGAGGCTTTGCCTTAGTTAATTCCTTATTCCTATTAAGGAAAGAAATTCCTATTTTAATAATTTGTTGTTATTTTTTTTAGTTTGTCCAATAGTTGGATACTGTAATATATTGTGATGTGATATAAAAGTGTTATATCCACTTTATTGGTGAATATTTATCGAAGTTGGCTTAGTGGAAGCACCAGTAGTCAACCCTACAATATCAGCGCAATATCAACAACGATATATTTGGTCAAAAATAACGTGATACGGGAAACTATAGCTTTGATGTAAGTGAGAATTTCCTTCTGAAATGAAGTGGGTTAAAAGGATTAGTGTGGCTACAAGCAACTTTCAGTTTGTGTTGATTCTAGTGGCCCCTTTGGACAAATGCGGTAGTGTTTTTACCATAGCTGCTATCAAAAGGATGTTTTAAAGTTCGCGTTTTCTGAAGGTCATATAGTTGCGATGAATGTTTGGCTCAGACAGAAAATCATTCATTTACAATAAGAGAATACGGTACATCGTTGCATTTCAAGTGTTGCAAACGATAACTTAGCCTACTTTGGGGGTGTCGCTGTGTCACAAGCCAAACCATTAACAAGAGTTTGTTGTAGCAGGCAACGTAATAATAACTTTGATTTATATAGCACCTTTCATGAAACCCAAACACGCACAGGGGGACTAAAAGAAAATAGTAGGCTACCTCAGACGGAATGAAAAGAAATAAAAACAGGACGTCACATGGAAGGGGGATGTAATTTCACGTAGGCTACTGACTTACAACCACGTCTCGCATTGTAAAATTATTTAGTTCATGGTAATAATACATATTACACTACGAGCAAGAGGGCCAGGGTCGGGGTCTGTTTTGAATCATTTACAATCCCATACCTGTCTCCATCTGTTGAAAGTCTGTGATGGCCCTGCTCTTGTATCAATCATAACTACAACAGACAACTTCTGATAAAATTAAAATACAATTAGGCATTTCTAAAGTGAGTCCTGCTACCTTTTACCTGGCTGGATACTCAAATACAGGCTTTTCCGCTGTGACGTGGACATCTGTGACCCATCAGAACGTGTTACTGTAGAACCGGTGTGCCTGCCGTAAATCATTTTGTGACTTTGCGGGGAAAATCGGACCGAGGCAAAGGCATTAATAAAAACTAGATAAAAATAGCGTTCTTTTCACCATTAGTCTCGTTTGCAGTTCGAGGTCACATTCATGATCACAGATGGAAAACTAAACAGTTTAAAAGTTCCTTGTAAGTAGTATATCTTGGAAATACTCAAGTAAATACTCCTTT
>NC_045753.1:16570447-16571785 GCF_008692095.1 Etheostoma spectabile
AGTACTTTTAGTACAGTGTTTAACTAGGCTAAATGTACTTAGTTACTTTCCAGCACTGGATGTGTGAGAGGAGGAGCAGAGAGCGTCTGAGTGCGTGTTATAAGTCCTGATACATGAGTGTTTGGCTGCAGCAGAGGGAATTTCTTCTCCTGTTATCTCCCAGTTGATTAGTATTGATTGGTTGGGCTGAATTGGCCTCTTGAATTGAAGTTGGATCAAATAATCCCTCATTCTTGTTTTCCAAATCCACTGGGAGGGTTTGAGAACGATTGCATCAGTGGCTTTCCGAGCGTGCGGCAGAAAACTGAAACATTTCCTGCGGGGGTCCGGAAAAGACGTTTTTTTTTTCTAGCCTCAGTGTTTTACCTCTTAATGAGACTGGGAGAAAGTTGACCTACCGAGTAATTGTGACAAACATAGCCGAGGGGGAGCTGAGTGTTGCCCTGCCCCCTTTTCACTGTGGTGATTTAAATAAAAAAAAATAAAAAACTCACTGCACCTGCGGTTTGTATAGACATGAATCTTTTCCCAGACAAAACGAGGAATTCACTGCAGCTTGGAAGGATCCCCCTGCGGTGCACGGATGACACGGTCTGCTGTGTTGCTGCCGCCGCTACTGGTTGGCTTTGGATGGGGCAGCTTGAGTGTAATGCTGAAATGGAAAAGTTCCAGGGTAGTGAACACTTGCACGCATAAGGTAATTGGAGATTGCCACCAAAGAACTGCTTTCAATTCTGCTCCACAGATAGACAGACCACAAAGTTTGATTATGTTTGCTGTTAACCAAACACCTGCTGTAGTCGAGTGAAATGGGATCCTGTTCTGTTCAGACAGGGTGCAAGATGGGAAGGTGAGAAGGCAGCGACTGTTTTTGTCTTTTCTTTTTTATAAAAGAAGCATCAACATTATTATTTCAGTTTGATTCAATCTCACGTTTTCACTGTTGATGTGTTTGCAAAACACAAAGACATGCGCAGGAGCCAGGGCAAATGGGTTCTGGCATCCTCTTCTTAATTTATGAGACCTGAGTGTTGTTTTTAAATGATTGACAGGTTACGGAATGCTTGGGACCCCCACATTAGTGTGTTGTTGATCGCTTTGAGAGCAGGTGTTTGAGGTTCATGTTAGACTTGTTTAATTAAAGAAAGAAATTGGTAGTTCTTTAGCCACTTCAAGCCTGATTTGACGCTGGAGGAGCATAGCGTGTTCAATGGAAAGCAGATGAATGATTGATAAGAGAAGCGAAGCTGCTTCAAGTCATTCTCCGAGGACATTAATAATGAAGGGCACTTCAGATTTCATCACCTCCTGGATTTAGCACTACCATTTTTTTTTTTT
>NC_045753.1:16571795-16577295 GCF_008692095.1 Etheostoma spectabile
TTGTATTTTATTATTTTCCAGTATTATCTTTTTATAATATATTTCTTTTGTTAATTTTTTCAATTCAATTCAGTTTATTTATGAAAGGGGACAGTGCAAATGAAGAAAACACATGATTTCCCATGGGTTAAAAAAGCCGGAATTAGCCAAAAGGCTATTTTTCATCTGTGGTCCGCAGCCCTCGATGTTAAAAAAGGCTTTTTTTTTTAAATACAAAGAAACAAAATGGAAGACAACACAAGCAAAACAAAACTTAGCACAAGACATCACAGAAACCGAAAACAACAAAACAAAGCACAACGCAGAACTTAGCACAACACAAGACACAACACAGAAGCAGAAAGCAAAGCAAGAGAGTATTAGGGGAACATTTAAAAAATTAGAACAGACAGCTGTTAACAACAATAAAAGCATTATTAAACAAGGAGAAAACAATATATTAAGTTGAATTAATATATGTTAACTTTACAAAACTAACAGAATACATAGTACATTATAAATCATTTTAATTAAATGATGTTTGGTTTTAAGATTTAAAGTCTGTTTTAAATTCTTCTTTTAAAGTCTATTTGGAATTTCTCCCTATACGATTATTTTAGTTAGTTGTTAACATGTATTGTTAAAATAACACTAGCTCCCAGGTAATTAGAGTTTGAGATCCATACACTACATCATTAAGTTTAATCCACCTGTTTTTATGTATTTGAATTTGTGCAGGTTTTTCTCGATGCACACCTTTTATTCTCATTTTCTTTAGCCAATTTTCTGGAAAGTGAGTTATGTTTTGCATTGGATTTGGATGGAAACTATTCATATCTTCCGGTTAAGATTTATTTAGCTCATGCTCAATTGTTCAGCGGAGACTGGCTCATTTCGCTCCACTAGCTTGTGCCCATGGTGGTGCTCAAAAGTTTGACTATTCACTTTTGAGTTATGAGTGCCAGAGGTGCCAGAACACATAAAAGTTGCTGGAAGAGGAAAAAGGAAGATGAGGATATGTTTTTGGCAGTGTTGTTGCTCTGTGAAGCTGCATCTCATGTCTGCAGTGTAGACCCTGCTGCTCTGTGTGTGTCTGTCAGGCTCCATGTCATCCTGCCATTGTTCAGGCCAGAAATCAGCACAGAGTCCCATTGTTCTACACACAAATCAGCAGCTACAGGCTGTTCTGCCCGGTATCTCTGCACTCTGTCATGTTTGTAAACTAGGGTGTCATTTCAGTTATGATAAGAGGTTGCCACGGGTTCTGCTACCTCTACTGTCTCTGTGGTTTGGAAGTTACAACATCCTTCAAACTTGCCATAATTAGTTAACATCTTATTTGGACTTTCAAGTGCCGACGATGTGCCTGAGCATTGCAGAGGCAATGCACAAGTGTCTCCTCTCCCTTCATGATTCCTAACAGGCTTTTGACAGCAAAGGAAGACATGCCTCAAAGTGGATCAAAGTAATTCCTCCCTCCCCCTGTCTAAACGCTGCACCATGTTGACATGGCCCCAGTCACAAGCTTGGTCGTTTGTGGAGGAGGAGAGTGACTGAGGATTGCTCCGGCTCTTGGGAAAGCATTCTGGCTGAAAAGACGTCCTGACATTTGTTTTCTAAACAGTGTTTGTGTGGCTTCATGTTACGGGGCAGTGAGGATCTTAAAGTGTTCAGTGGGTTTTCTGTTGTACAATGGTGTTGATGCAGGCTGGCTCTCTTATGTGAGCTGATTGTATGTGCTTCTTTCATGTGGTTTGACTTTGTGAGGTACCAAACTTAGCACTGTCACTTTGCCGCCCTGTCTCTTCAGCCGGGCTGCGTGTCGCATTCAATGGCTCCTCCACCGGCTACAGCAAGTAACCTTTTAGTTCTGAGGGAAAAAAATCGTTATTCTCAGTAAAATATTCACTCGAATGACACATGCACTTCTTGGCCCTGGCAATATTCCCTCTTAGAGTCATGAAGCGCTCTCACATTGAAGCAAATAAACAATTATGTTTGCATTAAATCCTGCAGAGCTGTTCTTGATGCTACCAACTCTACAAGAAGAAAAGTGCAATGTAAAACATACTGTGTCTGTTGGATGGCATTGACTCCCAGTAGTAAAAAAAGGAGAAGTTATTTTTTCTGTCCAAGGTTGTGGAAGTAAAAAATCTCTATAATTGTCCCTGAAGATGATTGTCCCTAATGATGGTCCACTTCTAAGGCTTGGATGGGCACGGAACCTTCCAATACAAAAGATGAATAAACGTGTAGTTTGTTTTTTTGACAGAAAAGTCAAAGGTAAAGTACACAAAAATGACCAATAGTATTGTTAAATCATCCAAGACACTCTTGGAAGATCCTGGAATACAAAAGAAAAAGTTTCAAATCTCTTTGCTTTGGGCACTTGTTGGGCAGCAGTTTTTATGGCTAACGGGTTAGCAAATTTATTTACAAAGTCAGCATGTGTTACTGTGCTGTAAATGGTATATTGTTAAGTATGGAATTTGGCTTATGTGTTTATTCGAGGTCTTTTCATCCTCATAATTCAAGACAACTGCTATGAATGGCTTGAACGTGATCACCCTTTGATTGAATTCTTAATTTGTTCTTGATTGATGCAGAGTTTGTAAGAACATATGGCTCTGGTGTCTGTAATGGCCTGCCGGGTTCTGATGTTTTGCTCCAATTAGCCGCCAGACATTTTTCAGCCAGCTTTGGTCTCGCTATGACACATGAAGAGACCGTAGATGAGAATCACCTGTCTGTGGTGAGCCCTGGGAAGCAGAGCCCATCTCCTCTCAAGGCGGGTTGTCACCGTGGCTATTAAGACTAATAGCGGCAGCCTGTGATAAGCTCAGTTAGCTGAATTCATGACCCGAGCTGCTGCAGCAGCAAGATCATTTCCACTTGTGTGTTTTTCTGCTGATGCGTTTAATTTTTATCCTGTCTGGTGCTGTGACACAAGAGGGAAACCAGAGAGTGCCAGAAATTGAGAGAAAAATAGAAAGGGAGTGATGGAGCCCTGGGTGAAATATTGATTGGTACAATCCAGGGTGAAAGCACTACAACAACAGAGGTACGTTATAGTCTGCCATATGACACAGATAAAGTCCTCTCTGTGGTGTTGATTGCATGAGACCCAAAGCCATTTATTTTTTGTCACTGATAGTTTCTTGTTGTAGGCTGATTATCTTGTTCAAGGGAAATTGAATGAGCAATGTCCTGGTTATTTCTGATTATTCACACACCTTTTCACTGGAACTACTTTCTACTGAAGAAATAGTTCCTTTTTTCCTTTTTAACTAAATATTGCAGGGAGCTAAAGAGCTGCAATAACCTTCCTGATACCATCTGAATAACAATAAAGATTTTTTTTTTCTCAAATGGTCCAGATTTTAAAATGATGACGGCATGTTCGCACATGACAACATAACAATGCACAACTGTGATGTTTGATTGGATGTTATGAAAAAGACCTGCAGAGGTGGTGGGACAATGAAAAAGCTAGACTACCTGTCTCCAAATACCAACGATCTGTAGAATGTATGGCTGTTTATTTCTGAAATATTTAGATAATGAAGTTGTTTTGTTTTGTTCGCTCAGTTGCCCGAAGCAATCTGTTTTCTTTTTTTGGGGGGTAATTTGCGTGAACTGGCCCTTTTTAAGGCAACATGATTTGATAAGGTGTTTCTAACACAAGGCACTTCTTAACCTTTCCTTCTTCTCCCACATTTTCTACAACCCTACCTCCCAGTTAAAAACAGCAAGATATGCACCAAGCATCAGATGCTTGTTCTCCTTTGAACCCCCCCACTTAGCCACCACATGGACGGTATTAGCCGATTTCCTAGAGATCACTAGAAGATGCCGTGCTCCTCTTTCTCCCTCTCGTTCGCTCGACGTAGAGTGGCCCGCTTAATGCATTGTAATGGTTGACCATTATTTACGCAGGGGATAAACAAAGAGAAGCGAGGAATTGATGGAGTAATGCACTCTCGTAGTCATTAGGCATTAAGATGGAGGAGCTGGTGGGAGCAGCCTCCTCCTTATGCCTCTCGAGTCGAGCAGCTAATGGAAATGGGACTCATTAAGACACCTTATACACCGACGCACCCAAGATCATGAGCAATTGCTAATTGATTGTCGTTAGTGTTCTCGCAATGAGACGCTCTGCCTGTTTTCTCATTTGTTATGAACGGCTTTGTTTTCTTCCCCCATCTCCTTCACTTCATTATTGATGTTGCTGTTTTTCTTCCTCTTTCTCTTCTCCCTTTTGCCTTAAAGGTGCTCTGCAACGGAGTCATCTTAGCACTGTTATACCTAGTGAGCTGCAACAATCCCAATCACAAGGATTGCCACATGGGTAGTTCTGTGTAAAATATTACACAAATACATAGTATTTCCTATAATTAGATGGTAGCAGTGTTGTCAAAATGTAATGATCAAGGATACATATAAAAATCAATGTACTAGACCTGCTAATGACACATGCCATAGGCTAGTGTTAAAAGGGCGGATGTAGAAAATGTGCTTGTGGCGGCATGGTCATGGTTGAATAGCAGGGAGAGGCAGGTCTCTTTGTGATGCTTTGCTTATTGGCTCTGGAAATTCCTTCCTCTCTTCTCTGGAACCAGCAGATTGTGTTCATCTCAGCCTTTAATCATTTTTCCCTCCCAATAGTAACGTGATCTCTTTCCCCTCCCTGGATTCCTCTGTGTATATGTCCTCTCCCCACATTTCTTCCCTCTCATTGCGTTTTCTTTTTCCTTATTACGAAAAGGAGAAAGAAAAGATAAGGAAGGGAGATGAAGAAAGGGGCTGAAAATGCAAATACTGGACCGTTGTTCTTTCTTGTGACAGATCAGGCCTCATTACACCCACCTTTTCTTTGCAATTGGCTGATTTCTCTCTATCTCTAGCGCTCTCTGTCTTTCTCTCTCGCTTGTCTCCATTACATTATGAAGTCTTTCACCTCTCGTAAACCCTGCTTGGCTCCAGGGCCAGTGAAACGGTGAGAACAGCCTAGGTGACCAAAGAGGAATCTCTGGCTTCAGGGCACAGGATTAGCTTTGCAGATGAAGCAGGACAGAGTACGGGAGGTAGGGGGCATCATTTTTGTGTCTGGTCCGACGATGCCGCATTTCTTTGCTTTATCGCTCTGCCAGCAGCCTACACCTCTATCTCTTTCTCCCTCGCGGGAGTTGCTACCACCTTCTCGCTCTGATAGGGAAAGACTGGAAACAAAGGAATAAAAACACAGGCGTCCTCTTGGGCTGCTCTCTCCTTTGAAACAAGATATACTGAAGAGAGAGGAGGAGGGGGAGAAATAATATTGAAGCCATCACTTCATCACTCCATGTAAGACTCACATAAGCATTAACCCACTCCTTTTGAAATAGAAAAAACACCCACCTCAGTAATTCTTAATTGATTAAAATACATTATTCAACTTTGGCCCACTATACAGTGGGGCTCGAAAGTTTGGGCACCCCAGGGAAATTCTGTTTTTTTATGTGCATAAAAAAGCCAAGAAAAG
>NC_045753.1:16577305-16577993 GCF_008692095.1 Etheostoma spectabile
AAAAATCTCCAAAAGGCATCAAATGACAGATCAGACATATGTCACAAAAAGTTTAATTTTATTTCCATCATTTACACTTTCAAAATAACAGAAAACAAAAAAATGGCGTCTGCAAAAGTTTGGGCACCCTGCAGAGTTTATAGCATGCACCGCCACCTTTGGAAAGCTGAGACCTGACAGTGTCATGGATTGTTCTCATCGTCTGGAAAGACCAGGTGATGTCAATCTTAAGGTTTTAAATGCCCAGACTCATCTGACCTTGCCCCAACAATCAGCACCATGGGTTTTTCTAAGCAGTTGTCTAGAAAACTGAAACTGAAAATAGTTGACGCTCACAGAGCAGGAGAAGGCTATAAGAAGATAGCAAAGTGTTTTCAGATGCCAATATCCTCTGTTCGGAATGTAATTTAAGAAATGGCAGTCATCAGGAACAGTGGAAGTTAAAGCAAGATCTGGAAGACCAAGAAAAATATCAGACAGAACCGCTCGCAGGATTGTGAGAAAATTAAGTCCAAACCCACGTTTGACTGCATAATCCATCCAGAAAGACCTTGCAGACACTGGAGTTGTGGTACACCATTCCTCTATAAAGAGATACTTGTACAAATATGGTCTTCATGGAAGAGTCACCAGAAGAAAACCTCTTCTACATCCTCACCACAAAAATCAACATTTGAAGTTTGCAAAT
>NC_045753.1:16578003-16578179 GCF_008692095.1 Etheostoma spectabile
ACAAGCCTGATGCATTGTGGAATCAAGTTCTGTGGACCGATGAGGTTAAAATAGAACTTTTTGTCCAGAATGAGCAAAGGTACGTTTTGAGAAGAAAGGGCCCAGAATTTAGTGAAAATAACCTTTGTCCAACTGTTAAGCATGCGGGGGATCAATCATGCTTTGGGGTTGTATTG
>NC_045753.1:16578189-16579815 GCF_008692095.1 Etheostoma spectabile
CACAGGGAACATTTCACGAGTAAAAGGAAAAAATGGATTCAATAAAATTTCAGCAAGTTTTGGACGCTAACTTGATGCCATTTGTGAAAAAGCTGAAGGTAAAGAGAGGATGGCTTCTACAAATGGATAATGATACTGAACACACCTCAAAATGCATGGTGGATTACATCAAGAGGCGTAAACTGAAGGTTTTGCCATGGCCTTCACAATCTCCTGACCTCAACATAAGTGAAAATCTATGGATAGACCTTAAAAGAGCAGTGCGTGACAGACAGCCCAGAAATCAAAAGAACTGGAAGACTTTTGTAAGGACGAATGGGCGAAGACACCTCAAACAAGAATTTAAAGACTCTTGTGTGGCTACAAGAAGCGTTTCCAAGCTGTGATACTTCCTGAAGGGGGTAGTACAAGGTATTAACTCTGCAGGGTGCCCAAACTTTTACAGACGTAAAATGACGTCCATGACACGTCCAAAAAAACGTCCATGACGTGTATGGATAAAATTTTTTACCTGGGGTGCCAAAGCTTTCGAACCCCACTGTACTTACAGTAGTTGTGCACTCACGTCTGTACTGTGTAGTAAATGCGCTCACATTCAGTTTTAGGGGTTTAGATATTCTACTGTTAGCTCTTCTGATCATCTGACTGCTCTTTTTTTGTCCTGTTGGACTTTGTTGTAGTAATGTCGCTACATTTTCAAGATCATAGCAATCAAGTACGTGTTATCAAAACTTGTGGAAACTACGAAATGGAAACCTAAGCAGTAACACACCCTTAAATTACACTTCACTTGATTAGGCGATCCACAATACAAACAACTGATGCTAAAGGGCCCACACATTGTGAAGTTGTGCACAGCAGGAAGCAAATTACCTGCATTTGCATGAATAAGACACATAATTGGTAGTTGCTGTGATGCTGATCGGGTGGCACAAAACATGTATACGACCAAACTGTTTTGCACTGGAGTGTGTTTGCCTGTGTGTGCTGTATAGGTTATGTGTATGTGTGTGTGTGCGTCTCGACATAATTACAGCAGCGGTGGTTAACAAGGCGCCAGCCTTTGTGTTAATCAGTAGAGAGTGAAGACCGGGGAGCTAACTGAGCTGGTGTCTCATGCGCTCTAAATGTATCACGCTAAAATCCATTATCTCTAAACCTGTAATCATCACTATAGCACTTATTCACTGCAGAGTATAAACTTGGTGTTCATGGCTTTGCCCCATAACTAAATGTGACTGTCTAATGTAATCATTCCATATGTCCTCAGAGACCAGCAGCATGTGTGTTGGGAAATGTTCAATCCCTCTTCTGCTAACCTGGATTTGGGTGTAGGTACAAAATGGTACGTACCGCATATGCAGGCATTAACCTTAGCTGTAAATTAGGATAAAGAGCTTTATGTTGGTTTGCAATAACCCGACTTCCCCAATCATGTCAAGTTCCCCTAGTTGACATGATTTATTTAAAAACGGGGTTACTCATAGGACATGTTAGTATTAGTAGTTCCACAAAAACAGAATGATTTCTTGTGTTAATTTGTAGAGCTGGGCAATATATGGATATTATATATCGTCTTATATTTTGGATATCGTAATATGACATAAGTGTTGTCTTTTCCTGGTT
>NC_045753.1:16579825-16581919 GCF_008692095.1 Etheostoma spectabile
AAGGCTGCATTACAGTAAAGTGATGTCATTTTCTGAACTTACCAGACTGTTACCAGACTCATTGTGGCAATATTTTGTGAAAGCACCAATAGTCAACCCTACAATATAGTTGCAGTATCAATATCGAGGTATTTGGTCAAAAATAGTGTGATATTTGATTTTCTACATATCGCCCAGCCCTATGAATTTGTTTAATTATTAGTAAAAGGAGAGTAGTTTTTATGCAACCCCAAAAACTGCATGTTCTTCCACCACCACTGGCATTGCTACTATTTCTCATCACACGCTTTATGTCCAGGCAACATTTTGTTAGACAATTTTGGGCTTTTTAGGTTATATATAACTACTATTTTGACAGTTTTACAATGGCAATATTTACATGTGTAGTTGCGACCTACTTTACATTGAAATGTACAGTCAAATCGATTTATAGATTAACAGTAATCTAAATGTTCATGTATAGTGAAATTGTTAATAAGTTTCAGCTCGTCAGTACAAAACATGCAATTTCACAGCTCTGAGTTATTAAACCTTTAGCCTTAATTCCAGTAAAATAACCCAATTGTTACATGACAGCTGCAGTAATCACGTTATTAGTTTGTACTGTATACACACTAGCTTTGAGGGTAGATGATTACCATTGTGTTTCTACACATTCCTGTTTTTATCTTCTTAAAATGAAAACCTGCTTCTCTGCAGAAAATCATTGCAGACGTCACTCCTACATTTGCCGTTCCAGGGTTTCTCCTGTGACTTCAAGTGTCTTTGCCGGGTGTCTTTTTGAAAAGCAAAGATGCGTATCTTGGTTGATCTTGCATGTCTTGAGCACATCAACAATGAGGCGTTGTGATATCTGTACCAATGTAACCCCAAGTGGAAGTAGATCACTGTTGAGGGAGGTGAATGGGAGGTCAAATGTTTCAGAGATGGGGTTTACTGGGAACATAATGATGTGATTAACATAGCTGTAACGATACACCAAACCCAGGACTCGTTTTGCATTTTTGACCCACGATTTGACACAAACCTCGATTCTTTTTTCTTTTTCTCTAAAGCTGCCTTTTTTTGTCGTTTTGTCATTGATTGCATGCCACTTTGCAACACACAACAGAGATCTTATTTATTGATATTGAATGATATCAATAATGATCGGTCGAACACCAAAGATTCTTTTGTATCTCCAGTGGATCCTTCACTCGTTGGAATGAGACATAATAATAAAAATGGTAATGATAACAGGCTTCAGATGGGATGAGAGCTGACAACAGACCCGGCCCGGGGACACATCCATAGTCAGCCCCCAGCCAGCTAGCAGCCAGCCCGGTCAGCACTTAACTACTGCAGTTCACTGAACCGTCTGGAAACAGACCCAGGCACACAAGTTACACCTCCGTTTGGCCCCCCCTAAATTTACCCACCTAAAGGGGGATAAGGCACAGAAAGGACTAATAGTAATTTAAAGATGTGGTAGCATTGGATCTGTATGGGAAGGATAACTCTGGGAGTTGGAAGGAGTGTGTCGCAATTCTGCCTTCCTACTTTGCGACACAGGTTTGTGGATCTGAGTGTCGTGATTTTGGTTTCATAATGCATATTGTTACAGCCCTAGTGATTAAAATGGTTCCTTTTCACACATATCTTAGTTTTGACTGCTTTTTTAAAACTGCTGATGATTGCTATCTGTCATGTGGTTTAAAAAGGGAACAATTTGCATAATTCTATGCAATAAAAGGTAATTTGATGTTTTTGAGAAAGTATCATCCTACCATTAATAATGACAATCAGCAAACAGTATATTCAACACTAATGGAATGTAGCTCTGCATGTTTTTTAACTATTGTATCACTTTAGCTCATTGTTTGTAGGGGTGGTTGAAAAATCGATACAGCATAGTATCGCGATATTTTCAGTGGCAATACTATATTCATACACAGGCGCCAAGTATCGATCTTTTTTTATATTCTGTATGTGTTGGTCAGTTTGTCTGCTTGACAATCCCATTTTGCAGAAATAAAATTGAAGTGAGATGAACAAACAGAGAAATGTATAAAGAGATAAAACTGATGTTGACAAAGTTTCCTTTTGGGGACATCA
>NC_045753.1:16581929-16582037 GCF_008692095.1 Etheostoma spectabile
GGAAAAATTAGAAGTTGGAAAAAAGGTTATAAGTTACAATATATCGCAGAATATAGCAATATGTTTAAAATTGAAATAACATCGTATTGTGGCATAAGTATCGTGATG
>NC_045753.1:16582047-16583725 GCF_008692095.1 Etheostoma spectabile
GGGAGGCGTCTGGTGATTCCCACCCCTAATCGTTTCCCTTTTTTTAATTGAGGCCAAAAAAAAAAAACCTTTAATTTTTTTCTAATCCTGTTTCATTTGTTCACATGCTTGATGTCCATTTGCATTCAAAAACCTACAGTATCTACCAGTTAAAATGCAAATGTGGCCCACTGGGAATAATAGCTCCAAAGAGCTGGCTGGGTGAACAGCAGCCTGTGGCTCTTAAGAGCCTTTCCCACAGTGTTGCGAGCAGAGCCAGGTGAGAGTTTCTGCCGAGGTGTCCCTCTCCTGCCATTGTCCAGGCTTAGCGGGTGGCGTCCAGCTCCCACCACCCGTCTGACTTGCCAGCGGGTTTCACGGCCACTTTATACAGAATGACTTTTCATGCAGCCAGTAAAACCTGGTGATCGCTGGCGAGGAATGAGTCTGTCCAGCTCCTCTGGCTGCAGCGACAGCGGGGATTTTGACTCCATGAGGACCCAATTAAACCTGGGAGGGCCTCTCTGAAGAAATAATAACAATGATAAATGCACCTCTGTGGCCGGCTTAAGAGAGGCAAGGAGAAATGTTTTATTGTGTGTGTCTTGACACAATTTACTCTGAGCTTCTGTTTTTTTGTTTTTTTTGCAGTATCAAGAGGTGAATTGTCTTGGGATTGTGTGTGTGTGTGTGTGTGTGTGTGTGTGTGTGTGTGTGTGTGGGGGTGGTGCTCCGCTCCGCTAGGTGGTTTGGTGTGTGTGGGGGGGGTGTGGTGTGTGTGTGTGTGTGTGAGACTTGGATAGATTTTTGTGTGACTCATTTAATCAAGTTAGTAAGTTAGTTAACCATTTAAGTTATTTATCAAACAAAATTGTTAAATATTTTCCACCTTCTTAAATGTAAAAACTTGCTGCTTTTTAAAAAATATATTCTTTTGTAAATTAAACATCTAAACCGTTTTAGGTGACAAAATTACTAATTTGAGGATGTTAATTTGAGCTCCGGGAACTTGTGAGGGGAATTGTTTCTAAACTATTTTGACATTTTAATCCAAATAAGTTCTATCGCAGTTAATCTGAAAACATACATATAAGTGTTTAGCAGATTATTTTATGATCGAGATTTTTTTTTATTGAAAAATATATCCCTGCTCTCAGAAAATATGCAGTCACTTGAGAAAGTGAATTTTTCTCTGTCAGGTTATTCAGAGAAAAAAACCTCCTTTTAATTAGATAACAAGCGTCTGTATTTCAGATTTGCACTTTGCCAGCAGTTTGTCAATTACTGCTTGCGGTTCCTTACTGCCAGTCAGTCTTTGTCCGGGTGCTCGAGTCTCCTCCTCACTGCGCTGCAGAGCCGTGTTATTGTACTTAAACAAATCAATTCTGTTGCAGTTGAGCTTTTTTTCCTCCATCCCCCGTCATTATGAACTGTTTGCAGTGCAGAGCACATTGATTTTTCACAGCCCTGGAAAAGCTGTTGATGAATAGCACAGAGGTATCTGGGGAGAATCTGGCTTTAAAAAGGAGGCACCCAGCGTCAACCCCTCCTCCCCCCCTCTCTCTCTCTCTCTCGACCCATTGAGCCCCCAGCACTCGTCCACTTTCTCCTTTCAGAGGGCTGCACTTCCAGCAGGAGAGAAATGCTGCACTTCCAGCAGGAGAGAAATGCTGCCTAAAAAATCTTAAGATTTAAAAAA
>NC_045753.1:16583735-16585637 GCF_008692095.1 Etheostoma spectabile
AAAAAAAGAAAAAAAAAAAAAAAAGTCCCAAGGGACCGCCTTCTCCTGCTGAATGTGAAAATAGACCTTGTGGGTAGACAGTTTTTATATTTGGTGCATTAGCCTTGTCCTGTCAACCAAAGCATGAGCTCAGGAGAAGCTCTGGTTGGGGATAGAAATGGCAAGCATGCTGTGTGTCACTGAGCAGACACTTTATGAAAACGATACACTAACAGGGTACAGCTATAGACTTTAAGGGAACAGGGGAAACACTTTTTTTTTATCCTTTCTTTCCTTCCATCAGCTCCTTGAAATGTCGTAGTTCAACATTTGAGGAGTGAACTTTTTTTTGCCTCCATTAAAAAATGAGGGTCATGCCCTTTAAACAAAAATGGAGTGCAGGAAACAAACAAAGAAAAAAGCCAATAGTTTGTTTATACTTTCACCTGCTGGGAGCATGCTCTGTCATCTTTAAATGACTCTACTTATTTACTACCTCAACATAGACCCTTCATTCAATGAGGGGTTGAGGACTTTAATTTAGCTGATATTGTACTGTTCTCTTAGCCTGGAAATCCAGACCCTAATCCAAAAGATTAAGGGTCTGGCATCGAGTAATGAAAGTTGCCCATCTTGAGGGACGACACCATGCGTGCATTTGAAAATCTCACTGCACGTAGTGGATAACACTACAATCAATCACAACAGCACGTGGGGTGACGTACGCTCGGCTAGCAGCGGCACTAACTGGTAGATTAAACTGTTGTCATCTGTTTAGCTCGCCTCTGGCCCGCCTAAATCAGATATACTGATGTGATTGGTGCAGCCCAAATACAAAGGTATAGTCAATGAGCAGCATTACTCCATGCCAGAGTAACTTGCTGTGCAAATACAAATTGTGCTATTGTGAGATCTCTGGATTTCCAGGGTGCTGTTTTCTCTCATGAAGACCTGAATGATTTCTCTCAACATCCAAACTCCTTGCTTAACATTTAAGGTCTTGTGAAACTTCTGAATAAAGTAATGTTAACAGTCAGATGGTCTGAGGTAAGCCACACATTCAAGTATTGGAATATAATAAATATATTTAAATATTCCAAGTGTTCTTTCTTTGTTTACTCTCTGTCAGATGCCAGTAGTGGCAGTTAAGATTTCTGAAAAGTTAACATGCTAGAATCCACCCTATGCTTATTATGCTTAAGTACAACTACTCACAACTGTTAATTCACTAAAGAAATGTACATTTGGGTATATAGATAAGACATATGTTCTCTTTTTTCTCTTGGTTATTGTAAAAAGTTGTTAACTGGCTTAAATGTAATGGTCTCGCACATATATCACCTTTTGAACTTCACCAATAACTAATGTGGTAATTTTCAGGGGTCTGAATGTCACTGGGCATGTGCGTGAGCCCCGCCAGCCCAGGCTAAGTGCAAAGCTATAGTGAAGGCCTCTCTTAATAGGCTTATCTGTCAATCGGGGGTGAATTATAAATGTGCCATGGCAGTGAACTTACTCTGTGGTGGATGTTTGTATGATACCATACTGATCATTGGTTGCTCTTTTGATTTGTCCTTCATGGGCACGAGAGCGTGAAGGAGCTTATCTGTGCGGGGAAGAAGTGTATCACGCTTAGCAAAGCGCAGATGGAAGCCACTCAGGGCCCAAAGGAATGTGTGAGAAGGGAAATCATCGAGTGGGCTTGATTTTTTTGGAGAAAAAATAAAAATGTAAATCTTATAATTCAGTGTTTGGAGATTGGTGGATAATGCAGCGGTGATTTACCTCTGTTCTTTTTCCTCTCCTGATTTCTCTCAGGGACAGAAGACGTGAGGTGTGGAAGTGTTTCTCCTCCTGGTGTGTGAATGGGTGGGGGGGGTCCTTCGTGGTGAAGAATCAAGGATTGAAATCAACGCGGGTGAG
>NC_045753.1:16585647-16586546 GCF_008692095.1 Etheostoma spectabile
TTTTTTTATTCAGGTGGATGAATTAAAAATGTATGCTCTCCTATTAGTGTTTCTGTCGCAGTAGAATGGTGCAGGTTGTTGTTGCACCCAGAATGTTAGCGGCAGGCTAGCAGCTGTTTTTTGGTGTTGAGGTGCCTACAGTGAATTCATACCCTTTATGCTAATATTATTAGGTTGTCACTTTTTTTTGTCCTCTACACTTTTCTCATTACAGTTGTGATTGTACATGTGGCTGCTATCAGTTACGTGTAAATATGGCTTACCACTGTGGATGCTAGGCATTTCACACTTGACCAGTAGCAAGCTTTTAGTGTTGGGAAACACCTTGATTGTTACATTAGCGACTAAGCAAACAAACTTGCTTACTGATTGTTAGCAAGCACCAGCTAGCGCTTCGAGTACTCACCTCTAGCACAGCCTGTTTCATGAGAAATCTTGATGTTGGGAATTAGAATAAGGTTGTGTAATAGAATAAATGAATTTGAGAGCACAAATAATTATTTTTAAATCCTTGATAATCACCAGGCTCAGTAAGGATCTTTTTAATTACGTGAGATTCAGCTTTGCTGGGAATTAAGCAAAGCTTGTCACTAGAAACAGATATGTGCCTCCCCTGTCACTACAGTTGATTTAAAGACTACAACTTTGTTTGCTCGGACATGCTCTGTCCTCCACTGTGCTCAAGTGTCTTTGGTAAACATTTGATGGCAGCAGTTTGTGTGTGGCCAGTGTCGGCTCACCTTGCAAAGCATGTTGATTTCGTTAAAAGCTCCTGGGGGGCTCTGAGTAACAAAGTGCTGAGATGTTGCGTGTGTTTATGTTTTTTTCCTACATCCGATTCCAAATGCAGTCTGAAGAATGTACACACACACACACACACACACACACACACACACACA
>NC_045753.1:16586556-16609425 GCF_008692095.1 Etheostoma spectabile
CACACACACACACACACACACACACACACACACACACAGAAGGTCATGGCAATCCTCTTCACCAGCTAGCCACTAGTTCATCCTTATGCAATATGTGGCACAGTGTGCGTTCCACTAAAAGGGAGAATTATGTGGTGGAAGGAGAATGTAATTGGTTTGTCCACTGTATTACACAATACAGCTATGGCTTTATGGATTAGGAATTGGGACATCCAGCACACACACATACACACTGAATAGATCAGAGTGGTTAATCTTGATTAGAGCAGTGTGAATGCTGAGAAATACGGTGCCCTCACAAACATCTGGCTGCCACATAGCTGAGTGGGATAAACCAAAGTGATTATTGTGGAGATGTCAGGCGAGGTAGACAGTGAGAGCAAGTGTAACGAGGGGGGATACGACACAAACAGGGAGTTGACACGTGTGCTTCACAGTCAGCTCTCTCTCTCCCTCTCAGTGACAGATTTTCCCCTCTCGCTGTTGATGAGGTAAGGTTGCCTTTGCGGAGGGAAGATCTAGCTGGGTTTAATTTGAAATAAAGTATGTGTAAGGTTGTAATAATTATCTTTCTTTATTGATTACTCTCTTTACTGTTTGTCTATAAATGCCAGAAAAACAAGGTTACATCTTCAAATAGTTTGTTTTGTCCGACTGAACCAAACCAACAGATATTCATGATTTTTATGGCATTAAACAGAAAGTGTTTAATGTCACATTCGAGAAGCTAAAAACAGTCAAAACTTTGTAATTTTTTCTAGATAAATTACTTAAACGCTTATTAAAGTTGTTGCATTTGATCAACTAATCAATGACTGGACTGGTTTTTTCAACACTAAGCAGTTATGGCACCCAGGTTCATTTTAGTTGGTTGATGTCTGAAGGTTGCCAGGTTGGTCTTTGTCTCTGTTGCACCAGTGTAAGGTCTAATGAATAATTGCTTTCCTCTGTGAAACGTGAGGGGTGCAGACATTCTGTTAACCTTACTAAAGGAAGAAAAAAAAAAGTGGGGGAAGGAAAAAAATCCCCTTCCTGTCAGTGGTCTCTCTTTCTTTCTGTTCTTGTGAGATCTGGAACTGATAAGTGTGAGGCCTCTACTAACTGAACAGGAAGGATAGAGGGCCTGGCCTCAGAGCCCCTGCCTCTGCACACATGGCTGTCCACCTCCCCTGCATGGGCAAACGGAGAGCAGAGCCTGCCACTTAACTCTAAGTTTGAAAACATCCAAGCCTATTAGAAGGATTATTATCAGTTGTTAGAGTGAACTTTTGTTCTGAAGAGATATCTGTTGAATATAATAACAGAGAGGCCTTTTGATGAAATATATCTAGGCTAAATGAATGCTTTGCAGCAGTTTCACAGCCAGGCACAATCATAACTCCCTTGTTCCAGTGACCAGTGTTAAGTCAAGTGGAAGTACTTTATTAAACAAGCACACAGCCGAGCAGTGAGAGTTAACATTCAACCCGAACACCCAGAGGTCTGAATGACAAGCTGTTAATGATGGGGCCGTTGTAGTGTCTATACATAGATGTTTCCTGAAGCAGGTGCCTTAGCATATAAACCACAAACAAAAATGTAACATAGAGGGAAGTTTCACACTCCAAATGTGAGGTTTGTCAATTAGAGGTTGAAGCGATCAGTTTTTTGTAAACTCCAATGTATGGGATGAGTTCAATTTAAAAAGTTGTAAGGAACTCAATTGTGATTGTCGTGCAAACAGAACATACGGGAGTATTTATCTTATATATCTTGAAAACAAATGACAGACACGCTATCTTTAACTTCAGGGTGATAAAAAACAGATTCCAAATATTTACACAATGAGATTTTGGATAATTACGCATCAGGAATGTGGATATAATGGCTAAGTGGGTAAAGGCTAAATAGAGCCGCTACAACAATCTGGCAAGTACAGAAAATGACATCACTTTACTGTAATGCAACCTTTAAAACCAAGAAAAGACAACACTTATGTCATATTACGATATTATGATATCCAAAATCTAAGACGACAGTTAGTCTCATAACACGATATCGATATAATATTGCTATATTGCCCAGTTCTAAATTAAAGTGCCTGGAAAGAAAAAAGAAGATCTTTGGAATGATAATGTTCAGGACTTCCATGATTTTTCACATATATAAATGTCATACTAGTTTAAAAAAGGATTCACAAAAGTACTATTTAAACCGCCCAACTATGTTTATTTTGCTATCAAAATCACAAAAGCCAGAGGTTGCCTTCTTTTAGGAATGTTTAACAATACTAATTTATGCTTCATTCCTGCCATGTGTTGTTGTTTTGGCAGATGGAAAGATGATTTTCCTGTACACTTCTTGGTGAGTAACCTTAACAAGATAGCACTTGAGCCCGTTTGCCTTCTCGCAACCCCTTTGAGATCCATCTACTATCTTATCTGACTGGGTTTTCCTTAGTAGTTAACGCACATGTGGAATTTCCCTCTGATCCCAGCTCTTCACAATACCTTTAGTTGTAAAGCAACTTTGGGAATCTAAGGCTTATCTTTTTCAGAGCTTAGACTGTGGTGGAGATGTTCCGGGGTGGTATCCTTCCCATGAGAGAATGCGAGATAACGTGCCAGGGTGACAGCTGAATTATTAGCCCATTAGTCACCGGTGAGAGAAAGAGGCAGATGAACATGGCATCCGTCAAGAAAGTGCCTCTTTTTTGGAGATAGCCTTTCCTAACTGCTGCCCAGGAATCTTGTAAGTCTCTCCCACTGATGTAAGAGCTGGAGGGCTGGGGTCAGAGAGCAGAGCTGGAGCTATCCTGGTGCTCTGCTGCTTCTGCTGATGACCCGACCGCCTGTCCTAGGAACAGAGCAGCATTAACACAGAGTTAGAACTCAGTGTACTGGACTAAAAATAGATGTGGCGTCGACCTCTCTTTCCCATACTCGCACACAAACATAGATGCACACGCTCATGCATGTATGCACACCCAAAAGCATCTTGGGCGCACATCTTCAGGTGCTGGTGATAGTCGTGACATGCCAGAACATGTTTGATTGACAGGATGACTGCGGCGGTACAAAGTGTCTGTGTACTTGGGACAGATGTTCTCCGCAGCCGGCTCTGATGGTCTGAGTTGATGTACAGCAGGAGGAAGCCATTAAGCCTCACTTGGCTCCGAGATGAACTTCCCCACTCTTTTGTGACCCTGTTGAATTTCCGAGCCTCCTTTACGACTCACGCGTCTCTGTATGAGCTATCTGACTGGCTTTACTTGAATGAAGACGCTGCAAAGAAAATGGAGGGGACTGAACAAATGGAGTAGCGCTTGTTTCCTTTGATGCAAAATTAAAGCTGATATCCCTTTGACATGCCTTCCACGGATAACTTGTCAATTTCCTGCTCATGATGAATAGCCTGAATGTGCTATGCTTCATAAGCCAACATATTAGTTAATTAATGGCATGGTGTAAATTGTTTTAAGAACACTTGGCATTGAGATGCTTTTGGCTTGTGAATGTTCTACCTCGATGCTGCTTCTTGAAATACGACCACATTAACAAGCTTTTATCCTGCCATATAATTGCATTTCTCTGTGTCAGTGAAAGCCATTCATTGGGTCTAGTAAATTCTTGTTATAGAATATGACCAAGACCCAACTAGCTTGCCTTGACCCCCACACAGCTTCTGATAATTTCTTCTATTTGTGATATGCGTAAAGCTAATTAAATTATGATAGTTGCAGCGCTCCTGGGCCTTCTATTAATCCAACAGCTGATCTGACTGCCATTCAAGTGGCCCAGTTTGAACATTTATTTACAGTAGGTGGACAAATATAAGCCCAGGTCCTAGTTACTGTAGTTGAAGTTAATCAAGTTTTTGTACTACCATTTTGTTACTTTATGCTTTCCATCTAGTACATTTCAGAGTATTTTTTTCTCCACTATATTAATTAAAAAAAATATAGTTATACACTCTTAAAACTGCTGGGTTAAAATAACCCAACTTGGGTCATATTGGTAACCAAGTGCTGGGTCAAATATGGACCGAGCCAACGCTGGGTTGGTTGACCCAGCAGGTTGGGTTATGGTCTGACCCAGCTGTTGGTTAATATTTTCTACCCAACAATTGTTAAAATACCCTGTTGTTGGTTAAAACAACCTAAAATGGTTGAAAAATATAACCCATTTCTGGGTTATCTGTATTTTTTTCCCACTTGATTTTTTGCATTAAGAAATGTACTTTGAAATTATGAAATATCCCAAAATCCCAGCATTTTGTTTTATTGCTTTAACCCAATATATCCCTTCAACAAAATTAACATTACAATTAATTTCAGTTAACATTAAAAGTAGTATAAAAGAATACAAAAGTAATTTTACATTTTTGATTTAAAACATATGCTGTGTCATTTTACAATCACTAACGGACAAAAAGTCACAACTTCTTAAACTTCATGCATTTAACTTTCAAACCAACTTTTAAATCTTAAAGTGCCCAAAAAACAATCTCTTTTTCGGGGATTTGGGGGTTATTTTGTGTCTCTGGTGCTTACGCACACACACGATAAGAACCATCCATGGTGTCTGAGTGAGATCTGGTTCCTGAATGTCTTCAGTGCAGAATCTGGGCCCTTTAACTCGACCATGTGCCATAGCCTACATAGAAATTAAAAAACTACATAGTAGACTCTGAGCATTAATTTGACAGCGTTTGATTCAGGTCCTGGTCTCTGAAACACGGTGGTCTGATGAACTCCCAAACATTAGCACAAAGTTTTGGCAAACCAACATAGACCACCAAAAACGGAGTGAGACCGACGTCCACAGCAGCCAAAAGCGCTGCTCCCACGCCCCCCCCCCCCCCCCCCCCCCTTCACAAGACGTATTAGAACGTATGGGGCTCTGTGTGTGGACTCATCAGGTATCGGCCATGTTGGTCGCAATCGAGCAAAAAACAACACAAAGAAGAATAAATACAAATATAATATTCTTAATAAGCCTTATTAGTCCTAGCCTTGCCTAGTTCTAGATTTCAGCCTAAAAGACATATCAACGACTCTCCTGGACACAATCAACCGGAACGACATAGATTTCAGTGCGTCAATAAAAGTAGGGCAAGGGAAAGTCATTTCCAAAAAATCTAAGTACAGTAGAGTCAAAGAGCAAAGAATATGAAGACACAATGACTGGTTTTCAGTAACTGTGTAAGATATACTCACCATGCCTGGAGAGTCCACTACGTGGGACCTCTGTGTGTAATGTCCAGCAGTGATGTGGTCCCATTAGAACGGATCCACTGGGCCCTGGAGAGCAGGCTCCAACATGTGTTGGCCAACCTGGACTGGGGCCAGATGATGGTCCTCTCTGGGTTTAGTTGGTTCTGTGATGAGCAGAGAAATGAATAGTTATACCAAGTTGTGACATATTAAGACATCTCCTTTTTGGATGGTGGGCCGTTTCCCATACAAGAATCAAGTTTAGCCCTCGACTACAACAAATGAAGAGTTGTAAAGAGTTGAATCTCAGATAGAAACTGGCTCATACTTAAAGAAGAAGTACGTTACAAACAGGGTAGAGGACGTCACAATCACTTCTAATGGAGGAGACATGTTACTGTTCTACCTGGCAAAAGGACTCTGTGGTTGTGGCACTTGTGATGTTAAACGTCCTCGTCTGCCAGAGTGGAGTCTTTTCAACATTGCGGAGACGTTCTTCCAGAAAGCCTGTTGCGGGTTTATGCCTTCTCAACAAGTTTCTCCTTCCCAAAATCATCCATCTGTTAGAAATGAAGAAGAATAAAATAGTAAATAATAAAATAGTACACTCACACTAAGAAGTACTTATAACTCTAGAGCGCTCATGTTGACCTTGTTAGATTCTACACTGTAATCCTCTCTCCTAAACACCCGATGAGAGTCAGGATGATCAAAATGAGTCCCAGATTATTAAATTTTGTATTAATTAATATGGATACTATAGCATACAGTAACACTAAACATGTACATTCAGCCTAGTTCTTTTTTTCTGTAGGGTATAACCATTGCATTTTTAGATTTACCTAGCAAAGAAGATAAATTTTTACTAATCTAAACAGAACTACTGCCCCGCCTCAGCGCCAAGAGGATCTGGGCAGTACAGACTACATCCCTGAAATCATTTGGCCCTTTTAAGACTGCAAATCAACACACCACACCTGAAATAATTCAGTAAAAAATCTTAAACATAACTTTCCCATCCTATTGAAGCATGTATCACCTAAGATATTGTACATTACATATTCAATACATATTTCCATATATCTTCAGACCCAGGTTACAAAGTCTAGGAATGCTAATCAAACTGTGTAAAAAAACTGAATTCAGAACAGCAGATATCTGCTAATGCTAACTTTAGTTCAGCCAGTCTCGCTTTGACAGACCACCACACTCATCCTACAACCAGCAAAACTACAGGAAGCATTATGTGCTCACTGGATTTAATCACATTACAATATCACATAACTTGATAAGCGCTAGCTAGCTAGCTATATGCTGAGTCACCACTGCAGCCAGGCTGTTAGCTAACATTACCATAGCTACATATTACAATACAGAAGTAACCCTACCACAACGTACCTTGTAACTGTTAGACTGCTTAACACATAGAGAGAATGAGTCTCTTGCTTTATCATTGTCCTTTTTTGCGTTATTATCTGGTTTTATAGTTTTAGAGCTCAAGCTATAACGTTAGCGCTAGCTAACTTTTTACCATCGTCACCTCACTGTGTCAATGACGTGCGGACGCTAAATGACAGCTACTCATACGTTAACGTTATATAGTTAATTATTCCGTGTAAGGGTCTCAGTGTTTTACAGGCACCAAAAATAGCGACGAAAAAACAAAAGATTTACTAGCTAACGTTAGATTAAGGCAGTTAGCAAGCAAGATACAAGATGAGTTTGTGCTAACAGTTAACTATTGCTAACGTCAATGTCCATAAACGCTAGCCTTATAGCTCGCTAGCTAGCGTTAGCTAAAGTGACCTACGTTACGGTTAACCACACAGACAGCTACGTTAATAGCTACGTTACCATAGCTAAATATTACACTACAGAAGTAACCCTAAACACAACATACCTGTAACTGTTAGACTGATTCCACATAAGAATTATCAGTCTGTTTACTTTATCATTGTCCTGTTTAGCGTTATTATCATGTTTTATGTTTTAGAGCTCGCCATAACGTTAGCCTAGCTACGGTCATTTTCCCTGCGTCATCCTACGGTCAGGTGCGTCAACGGCTACTCATAACTTTAACGTTATTAGTTAAT
The DNA here is from genome assembly GCF_008692095.1 of Etheostoma spectabile. Taxonomy (NCBI): domain Eukaryota; kingdom Metazoa; phylum Chordata; class Actinopteri; order Perciformes; family Percidae; genus Etheostoma; species Etheostoma spectabile. The sequence continues at coordinate 16,593,844 of NC_045753.1, forward strand.
TATTCGTGTAAGGGTGTTAGTGTGTTTACAGGACCAAGTTGTCTGCGCTATCTAACATATTTGTATAGTTTGACCGTCTTAAAGGTTCCTACCACTTACGGGGCTGTGGTCGTCGACGTCCCGGGCCTTCTGTCCAAAATGGCGGCAGAATGAGCCGCTCCGGTCTGACCCATCGTGTTGGTCACAGTCTTGACCCAACTTTGTTTAAATCAACCCAACCTATGACCCAACAGCCCTAACCAGCATTTGGGTACTAAAATAACCCAGCGTTTTTAGTGTGTATATTATATTTATATATAGTTCTAGATTTCAGCATTTCTATAGACCTATTCAACAGTATATGATTTCATTAAAGCAGCTATAATCAATATTGTTTATAATAACTCAAATCAATGACTGTGAAAACAATGTAATCTTGTTAGAGTGGATTTGATCTTCTCATCTAACTCTTGGAAAAAGCAAATAAGTGCATTTCTTTAAAGGGACAGTTCAAAAACTAGTTCTTGAAAACAAGATGATACATCTCAAGGGGTTTATCCTAACAACAATTTAAACAAAACACCCCAAAATCAAAAATCCATATCTTTCCCTTTTACCTGTATTGCTATTTATCAATCTAGAATATTTTGGTATAAGTTGCCCAGTATTGGTGATAATAGCCGAAGAGATGTTTGCCCTCTCCCAATATAATTGAACTAGACGGCACTCGCTTGTGGTCTTAAAGGGCCAAAATACATTTGAAACCTCAACAGCAATGTCTCTTACCAGAAATCCTGACCCGTGACTCAAGGCCTGACAGAATAATGTAATGCAATTAATGTAGGAATTTTATATATATATAATAATATATATATTATATTATATATATATATCTATATATATATATTTATATACACACACACACACACACTATTTACTGTATACAGTAAATACAGTGGGGTTCAAAAGTTTGGGCACCCCAGGTAAAAAAATTGTATTAATGTGCATAAAGAAGCAAAGAAAAGATGGAAAAATCTCCAAAAGGCATCATATGACAGATTAGACATTCTTATTATATGTCACAAAAAGTTAGATTTTATTTCCATCATTTACACTTTCAAAATAACAGAAAACAAAAAAACCTTTGGAAAGCTGAGACCTGACAGTGTCATGGATTGTTCTCATCGTCTGGAAAGACCAGGGATGTCAATCTTAAGGTTTTAAATGCCCAGACTCATCTGACCTTGCCCCAACAATCGGCACCATGGGTTCTTCTAAGCAGTTGTCTAGAAAACTGAAACTGAAAATAGTTGACGCTCACAGAGCAGGAGAAGGCTATAAGAAGATAGCAAAGCGTTTTCAGATGCCAATATCCTCTGTTTGGAATGTAATTAAGAAATGACAGTCATCAGGAACAGTGGAAGTTAAAGCACAATCTGGAAGACCAAGAAAAATATCAGACAGAACAGCTCGCAGGATTGTGAGAAATGCAAGTCCAGACCCAGGTTTGACTGCACGATCCATCCAGAAAGACCTGGCAGACACTGGAGTTGTGGTATACCATTCCACTATAAAGAGATACTTGTACAAATATTGTCTTCATGGAAGAGTCATCAGAAGAAAACCTCTTCTACATCCTCACCACAAAAATCAGCATTTGAAGTTTGCAAATGAACATATAGACAAGCTTGATGCATTGTGGAATCAAGTTCTGTGGACCGATGAGGTTAAAGTAGAACTTCTTCGATTTGATAATGATCCTAAACACACCTCAAAATCCACGGTGGATTACATCAAGAGGCGTAAGCAATAAAAGGAATTTTGTTTTTGAGAAAGTTCATCCTACCATTATAATGACAATCAGCAAACAGTATATTCAACACTAATGGAATGTACTCTGCATGTTTTTAACGATTGTTATCACTTTAGCTCATTGTTTGTAGGTGGTTGAAAAATCGATACAGCATAGATCGCGTATTTTCAGTGGCAATACTATTCATACACAGGCGCCAAGTACTCGATCTTTTTTTTATTCGTTAGTGTTGGTCAGTTTGTCTGCTTGACAATCCCATTTTTGCAGAAATAAATTGAAGTGATGAACACACAGAGAAATGGTATAAGAGATAAAACTGATGTTGAAACAAGTTTCCTTTTGGTGACATCATTTGAATTGGGAAAAATTAGAAGTTGGAAAAAGGTTAAAGTACAATATATCGCAGATATAGCAATATGTTTAAATTGAAATAACATCGTATTGTGGCATAGTATCTGATGATATTGTATCGGGAGGGCGTCTGGTGATTCCACCCCCTAATTCGTTTCCCTTTTTTAATTGAGGCCAAAAAAAAAAACCTTTAATTTTTTCTAATCCTGTTTCATTGTTCACATGCTTGATGTCCATTTGCATTCAAAAACCACAGTATCTACCAGTTAAAATGCAAATGTTGCCCACTGGGATAATAGCTCCAAAGACTGGCTGGGTGAACAGCACCTGTGGCTCTTAAGAGCCTTTCCACAGTGTTGCGAGCAGGCCAGGTGAGATTTCTGCCGAGGTGTCCCTCTCCTGCCATTGTCCAGGCTTAGCGGTGGCGTCCAGCTCCCACCACCCGTCTGACTTGCCAGCGGGTTTCACGGCCACTTTATACAGATGACTTTTCATGCAGCCAGTAAAACCTGTTGATCGCTGGCGAGAATGAGTCTGTCCAGCTCCTCTGGCTGCAGCGACAGCGGGGATTTTGACTCCGAGGACCCAATTAAACCTGGGAGGGCCTCTCTGAAGAAATAATAACAATGATAAATGCACTCTGTGGCCGGCTTAGAGAGGCAAGGAGAATGTTTTATTGTGTGTGTCTTGACACAATTTCTCTGAGCTTCTGTTTTTTTGTTTTTTTTGCAGTATCAAGAGTGAATTGTCTTGGGATTGTGTGTGTGTGGGGGTGTGTGGTGTGGTGTGGTGTGTGTGTGTGTGTGTTTGTTTGTGTGGGTGTGGGTGTGGGTGTGTGGTGTGTGTGTGTGTGGTGGGTGGTTGTGTGTGTGTGTGTTGTGTGAGACTTGGATATATTTTTGTGTGACTCTTATCAGTTAGTAGTTAGTTAACCATTTAAGTTATATCAACAAAATTGTTATATTTTCCACCTTCTTAAAGGTAAAACCTTGCGCTTTTTAAAAATATATTCTTTTGTAATTAAACATCTAAACCGTTTAGGTGACAAAATTACTAATTTGAGGATGTTAATTGGCTCCGGGAACTTGTGAGGGGAATTGTTCTAACTATTTTGACATTTTACGCCAATAAGTTCTAGTCGCAGTTATCTGAAACATACATATAAGTGTTTACAGATTATTTTATGATCGAGATTTTTTTTTATTGAAAATATATCCCTGCTCTCAGAAAATTGCAGTCACGTGAAGGAATTTTTCTCTGTCGGGTATCCAAAAAAACCTCCTTTTATTAATACCTCTCATTTCAATTGCACTTGCCAGCAGTTTTGTCATATGCTTGCGGTTCCTTACTGCCAGTCAGTCTTGTGTCCGGGTGCTCGAGTCTCCTCCTCACTGCGCTGCGAGGCCGTGTTATTGTACTTAACACATCAATTCTGTTGCAGTTGAGCTTTTTTTCCTTCCATCCCCCGTTCATGGAACTGTTTGCAGTGCAGAGCACATTGATTTTTCACAGCCCTGGAAAAGCTGTTGATGAATAGCACAGAGGTATCTGGGGAGAATCTGGCTTTAAAAGGAGGCACCCAGCGTCAACCCCTCCTCCCCCCCTCTCTCTCTCTCTCTCGACCCATTAGCCCCCAGCACTCCGTCCACTTTCCCTCTTCAGAGGGCTGCACTTCCAGCAGGAGAGAAATGCTGCCTCCAGCAGGGAGAACTGCCCTAAAAAATCTTAAGATTTAAAAAAAAAAAAAAAAGAAAAAAAAAAAAAAAAATCCCAGGCCCCTTCTCTGCTGAATGTGAAAATAGACCTTGTGGGTAGACAGTTTTTATATTTGGTGCATCCTTGTCCTGTCAACCAAAGCATGGCTCAGGAGAACTCTGGTTGGGGATAGAAATGGCAAGCATGCTGTGTGTCACTGGCAGACACTTATGAAAACGATACACAACAGGGTACGCTATAGACTTTAAGGGAACAGGGGAACACTTTTTTTTTATCCTTTCTTTCCTTCCATCAGCTCCTTGAAATGTCGTATTCAACATTTGAGGAGTGAACTTTTTTTTTGCCTCCTTAAAAAATGAGGGTCATGCCCTTTAAACAAAAATGGAGTGCAGGAACAAACAAAGAAAAAGCCAATAGTTTGTTTATACTTTCACCTGCTGGAGCATGCTCTGTCATCTTTAAATGACTCTACTTATTTACTACCTCAATCAGACCCTTCATTCAATGAGGGGTTGAGGACTTTAAATTTAGCTGATATTGTACTGTCTCTTAGCCTGGAAATCCAGACCCTAATCCAAAAGATTAAGGGTCTGGCATCGAGTAATGAAATTTGCCCATCTTGATGGACGACACCATCGTGCATTTGAAAACTCACTGCACGTAGTGGATACACTACATCAATCAACAACAGCACGTGGGGTGACGTACGCTCGGCTAGCAGCGGCACTAACTGTTAGATTAAACTGTTGTCATCTGTTTAGCTCGCCTCTGCCCCGCCTAAATCCGATATACTGTGTGATTGGGCAGCCCAAATACAAGGTATTCAATGAGCAGCATTACTCCATGCCAAGTAACTTTCTGTGCAAATACAAATTGTGCTATTGTGAGATCTCTGGATTTCCGGGTGCTGTTTTCTCTCAGAGACCTGAATATTTTCTCTCAACATCCAAACTCCTTGCTTAACATTTAATGCTTGTGAAACTTCTGAATAAGTAATGTTAACAGTCAATGGTCTGAGGTAAGCCACACATTCAATTATTGGAATATAATAAATATATTTAAATATTCCAGTGTTCTTCTTTGTTTACTCTCTGTCGATGCCAGTAGTTGCTTAAATTTCTGAAAGTTAACATGCTAGAATCCACCCTATGCTTATTATGCTTAAGTACAACTACTCACAACTGTTAATTCACTAAAGAATGTACATTTGGGTATATAGATAGACATATGTTCTCTTTTTTTCTCTTGGTTATTGTAAAAAGTTGTTAACTGGCTTAAATGTAATGGCTCCGCCATCATATCACCTTTTGAACTTCACCAATAACTAATGGAATTTTCAGGGTCTGAATGTCACTGGCATGTGCGTGAGCCCCGCCAGCCCAGGCTAAGTGCAAAGCTATAGTGAAGGCCTCTCTTAATAGCTTATCTGTCCATCGGGGGTGAATTATAAATGTGCCTGGCAGTGAACTTACCCTGTGGTGGATGTTTGTATGATCCATACTGTCATTGGTTGCTCTTTTGATTTGTCCTTCATTGGCACGAGAGCGTGAAGGAGCTTATCTGTGCGGGGAAGAAGTGTATCACGCTTAGCAAAGCGCAGATGAAGCCACTCAGGGCCCAAAGGAATGTGTGAGAAGGAAATCATCGAGTGGGCTTGATTTTTTTGGAGAAAAAAAAATGTAATCTTATAATTCAGTGTTTGGAGATTGGTGTAATGCAGCGGTGATTTACCTCTGTTCTTTTTCCTCCCTGATTTCTCTCAGGGACAGAAGACGTGAGGTGTGGAAGTGTTTCTCCTCCTGGTTGTGAATGGTGTGGGGGGGGTCCTTCGTGTGAAGAATCAAGGATTGAAATCACGCGGTGTTCTTTTTTTTTTTTTTTCAGGTGGATGATTAAAAATGTATGCTCTCCTATTAGTGTTTCTGTCGCAGTAGAATGGTGCAGGTTGTTGTTGCACCCAGAATGTTAGCGGCAGGCTACAGCTGTTTTTTGGTGTTGAGGTGCCTACAGTAATTCATACCCTTTATGCTAATATTATTAGGTTGTCACTTTTTTTTGTCCTCTACACTTTTCTCATTACAGTTGTGATTGTACATGTGTCTGCTATCATTTACGTGTAAATGGCTTACCACTGTGGATGCTAGGCATTTCACACTTGACCAGTAGCAACTTTTAGTGTTGGGAACACCTTGATTGTTACATTACGACTAAGCAAACAAACTTGCTTACTGATTGTTAGCAAGCACCAGCTAGCGCTTCGAGTACTCACTCTACACAGCCTGTTTCATGAGAAATCTTGATGTTGGAATTAGAATAAGGTTGTGTAATAGAATAAATGAATTTGAGAGCACAAAATTATTTTTAATCCTTGATAATCACCAGGCAGTAAGGATCTTTTTAATTACGTGAGATTCAGCTTTGCTGGGAATTAACAAAGCTTGTCACTAGAAACAGATATGTGCCTCCCCTGTCACTACAGTTGATTTAAAGACTACAACTTTGTTTGCTCGGACATGCTCTGTCCTCCACTGTGCTCAAGTGTCTTTGGTAAACATTTGATGGCAGCAGTTTGTGTGTGGCCAGTGTCGGCTCACCTTGCAAAGCATGTTGATTTCGTTAAAAGCTCCTGGGGGGCTCTGAGTAACAGTGCTAGATGTTGCGTGGTTTTGTTTTTTTTCCTACATCCTATCCAAATGCAGTCTGAAGAATGTACACACACCACACACACACCACACACACACACACAACACACACACACCACACACCACACACACACACACACACACACAGAAGTCATGCAATCCTCTTCACCAGCTAGCCACTAGTTCATCCTTATGCAATATGTGGCACAGTGTGCGTTCCACTAAAAGGGAGATTATGTGGTGGAAGGAGAATGTAATTGGTTTGTCCACTTATTACACAATACAGCTATGGCTTTATGGATTAGGAATTGGGACATCCACACACCACATACACACTGAATAGATCAAGTGGTTATCTTGATTAGAGCAGTGTGAATGCTGAGAATTACGGTGCCCTCACAAACATCTGGCTGCCACATAGCTGAGTGGGATAAACCAAAGTGATTATTGTGGAGATGTCGGCAGTAGACAGTGAGAGCAAGTGTAACGAGGGGGATCGACACAAACAGGGAGTTGACACGTTTGCTTCACAGTCAGCTCTCTCTCTTCCCTCTCAGTGACAGATTTTCCCCTCTCGCTGTTGATGAGGTAAGGTTGCCTTTGCGGAGGGAAGATCTAGCTGGGTTTAATTTGAAATAAGTATGTTAAGGTTGTAATAATTATCTTTTCTTTATTGATTACTCTCTTTACTGTTTGTCTATAAATGCCAGAAAAACAAGGTTACATCTTCAAATTTTTTTTGTCCGACTGAACCAAACCAACAGATATTCATGATTTTTATGGCATTAACAGAAAGTGTTAATGTCCATTCGAGAAGCTAAAACAGTCAAAACTTTGTAATTTTTTCTAGATAAATTACTTAAACGCTTATTAAAGTTGTTGCTTTGATCAACTAATCATGACTGGACTGGTTTTTTTCAACACTAAGCAGTTATGGCACCCAGGTTTCATTAGTTGGTTTGATGTCTGAGGTTGCCATTTGGTCTTTGTCTCGTTGCACCAGTGTAAGGTCTAATGAATAATTGCTTTCTCTGTGAAACGTGGGGGTGCAGACATTCTGTTAACCTTACTAAAGGAAGAAAAAAAAAAAGTGGGGGAAGAAAAAAATCCCCTTCCTGTCAGTGGTCTCTCTTTCTTTCTGTTCTTGTGAGATCTGGAACTGATAAGTGTGAGCCTCTACTAACTGAACAGAAGGATAGAGGGCCTGGCCTCAGAGCCCCTGCCTCTGCACACATGGCTGTCCACCTCCCCTGCATGGGCAAACGGAGAGCAGAGCCTGCCACTTACTCTAAGTTTGAAACATCCAAGCCTATTAGAAGGATTATTATCAGTTGTTAGAGTGAACTTTTGTTCTGAAGAGATATCTGTTGAATATAATAACGAGAGCCTTTTGATGAAATATATCTAGGCTAATGAATGCTTTTGCGAGCAGTTTCACAGCCAGGCACAATCATAACTCCTTGTTCCAGTGACCAGTGTTAGTCATGGAAGTACTTTATTAAACAAGCACACAGCCGAGCAGTGAGGTTACATTCAACCCGAACACCCAGAGGTCTGAATGACAAGCTGTTAATGATGGGGCCGTTGTAGTGTCTATACATAGATGTTTCCTGAAGCAGGTGCCTTAGCATATAAACCACAAAAAAAAATGTAACATAGAGGGAAGTTTCACCCTCCAAATGTGAGGTTTGTCAATTGAGGTTGAAGCGATCAGTTTTTTGTAAACTCCAATGTATGGGATGAGTTCAATTTAAAAGTTGTAAGGAACTCAATTGTGATTGTCGTGCAAACAGAACATACGGAGTATTTATCTTATATATCTTGAAAACAAATGACAGACCACGCTATCTTTAACTTCAGGGTGATAAAAACAGATTCCAAATATTTACACAATGAGATTTTGGATAATTACGCATCAGGAATGTGGATATAATGGCTAAGTGGGTAAAGGCAAATAGAGCCGCTACAACAATCTGGCAATACAGAAATGACATCACTTTACTGTATGCAACCTTTAAAACCAGAAAAGACAACACTTATGTCATATACATATTATGATATCCAAAATCTAAGACGACAGTTAGTCTCATACACGATATCGATATATATTGCTATATGCCCAGTTCTAAATTAAAGTGCCTGGAAAGAAAAAAGAAGATCTTTGGAATGATAATGTTCAGGACTTCCATGATTTTTCACATATTAAATGTCATACTAGTTTAAAAAGGATTCCAAAAGCTATTAAACCGCCCAACTATGTTTATTTTGCTATCAAATCACAAAGCCAGAGGTTGCCTTCTTTTAGGAATGTTAACATACTAATTTATGCTTCATTCCTGCCATGTGTTGTTTGTGCAGATGGAAAGATGATTTTCCTGTACACTTCTTGGTGATGTAACCTTAACAAGTAGCACTTGAGCCCGTTTGCCTTCTCGCAACCCCTTTGAGATCCATCTACTATCTTATCTGACTGGTTTTCCTTAGTAGTTAACGCACATGTGGAATTTCCCTCTGATCCCAGCTCTTCACAATACCTTTAGTTGTAAAGCAACTTTGGGAATCTAAGGCTTATCTTTTTCAGAGCTTAGACTGTGGTGGAGATGTTCGGGGTTGGTATCCTTCCCATGAGAGATGCGAGATAACGTGCCAGGGTGACAGCTGAATTATAGCCCATTAGTCCCGGTGAGAGAAAGAGGCAGATGACATGGCATCCGTCAAGAAGTGCCTCTTTTTGTGAGATAGCCTTTCCTAACTGCTGCCCAGGAATCTTGTAGTTCTCTCCCACTGATGTAGAGCTGGAGGGCTGGGGTCAGAGAGCAGAGCTGGAGCTATCCTGGTGCTCTGCTGCTTCTGCTGATGACCCACCCGCCTGTCCTAGGAACAGAGCAGCATTAACACAGAGTTAGAACTCATGTGACTGGACTAAATAGATGTGGCGTCGACCTCTCTTCCCATACTCGCACACAAACATAGATGCAACGCTCATGCATGTATGCACACCCAAAAGCATCTTGGGCGCACATCTTCAGGTGCTGGTGATAGTCGTGACATGCCAGAACATGTTTGATTGACAGGATGACTGCGGCGGTACAAAGTGTCTGTGTACTTGGGACAGATGTTCTCCGCAGCCGGCTCTGATGGTCTGAGTTGATGTACAGCAGAGGAAGCCATTAAGCCTCACTTGGCTCCGAGATGAACTTCCCCACTCTTTTGTGACCCTGTTGAATTTCCGAGCCTCCTTTCGACTCACGCGTCTCGTATGAGCTATCTGACGGGCTTTACCTTGAATGAAGACGCTGCAAAGAAAATGGAGGGGACTGAACAAATGGAGTAGCGCTTGTTTCCTTTGATGCAAAATTAAAGCTGATATCCCTTTGACATGCCTTCCACGGATAACTTGTCAATTTCCTGCTCATGATGAATAGCCTGAATGTGCTATGCTTCATAAGCCAACATATTAGTTATATTGCATGGTGTAAATTGTTTAAGAACACTTGGCATTGAGATGCTTTTGGCTTGTGAATGTTCTACCTCGATGCTGCTTCTTGAAATACGACCACATTAACAAGCTTTTATCCTGCCTATAATTGCATTTCTCTGTGTCAGTGAAAGCCATTCATTGGGTCTAGTAAATTCTTGTTATAGAATATGACCAAGACCCAACTAGCTTGCCTTGACCCCCACACGCTTCTGATAATTTCTTCTATTGTGATATGCGTAAAGCTATTAAATTATGATAGTTGCAGCGCTCCTGGGCCTTCTATTAATCCAACAGCTGATCTGACTGCCATTCAGTGGCCCAGTTTGAACATTTTTACAGTAGGTGGACAAATATAAGCCCGGTCCTAGTTACTGTAGTTGAAGTTAATCAAGTTTTTGTACTACCCATTTTGTTACTTTATGCTTTCCATCTAGTACATTTCAGAGTATTTTTTTTCCCACTATATAATTAAAAAAATATAGTTATACACTCTTAAAACTGCTGGGTTAAAATAACCCAACTTGGGTCATATTGGTAACCAATGCTGGGTCAAACTATGGACCCGATGCCACGCTGGGTTGGTTTGACCCAGCAGGGTGGGTATGGTCTGACCCAGTGTGGTTATATTTCACCCAACAATGTGTTAAAATAACCCTGTTGTTGGTTAAAACAACCTAAAATGTGTAGAAAAATATAACCCATTTCTGGGTTATCTGTATTTTTTTTTCCACCTTGATTTTTTGCATTAAGAAATGTACTTTGAAATTATGAAATATCCCAAAAATCCCAGCATTTTTTTTATTGCTTTAAGCCCAAATATATCCCTTCATACAAAATTAAACATTACAATTAATTTCAGTTAACATTAAAAGTAGTATAAAAGAATACAAAAGTAATTTACATTTTTGATTTAAAAACATTGCTGTGTCATTTTACTCATAACGGGACAAAAATCACAACTTCTTAAACTCATGCATTAACTTTGCAAACCAACTTTTAAATGCTTAAAGTGCCCAAAAAACAATCTCTTTTCCGGGATTTGGGGTTATTTTGTGTCTTCTGGTGCTTACGCACACACCGATAAGAAACATCCATGGTGTCTGAGTGAGATCTGGTTCCTGAATTGTCTTAAGTGCAGAATCTGGCCCTTTAACTCGACCATGTGCCATAGCCTACATGAAATTAAAAAACTACATAGTAGACTCTAGCATTATTTGACAGCGTTTGATTCAGGTCCTGGTCTCTGAAACACGGTGGTCTGATGAACTCCCAAACATTAGCACAAAGTTTGGCAAACCAACATGAGACCCCAAAAAGTGGAGTGAGACGACGTCCACAGCAGCCAAAGAGACTGCTGCTCCAACGCCCCCCCCCCCCCCCCCCCCCCTTCACAAAGACAGTATTAGACGTATGGGGCTCTGTGTGGATCTCATCAGGTACTCGGCATGTGGTCGCAATCGAGCAAAAAACAACAAAAGAAGGAATAATACAAATAAGATATTCTTAATAAGCCTTATTATCTAGCCTTGCCTAGTTCTAGATTCAGACCTAAAAGACATATCAACGACTCTCCTGGACACATCAACCGGAACGGATAGATTTCAGTGCGTCAAACATATAAAGTAGGGCAAGGGAAAAGTCATTCCAAAAAATCTAAGTACAGTAGAGTCAAAGAGCAAAAGAATATGAAGACACAATGACTGGTTTTCAGTAACTGTGTAAGATATAGTCTCACCCATGCCTGGAGAGTCCACTAGCGTGGGACCTCTGTGTGTAATGTCCAGCAGTGATGTGGTCCCATTAGAACGGATCCACTGGGCCCTGGAGAGCAGGCTCCAACATGTGTTGGCCACCCTGGTACTGGGGCCAGATGATGGTCTCTCTGGGTGTTAGTTGGTTCTGTGATGAGCAGAGAAATGAAAGTTATACCAAGTTGTGACATATTAAGACATCTCCTTTTTGGATGGTGGGCCGTTTCCCATACAAGAATCAAGTTTAGCCCTCACTACAACAAATGAAGAGTTGTAAAGAGTTGAATCTCAGATAGAAACTGCTCATACTTAAAGAAGAAGTACGTTACAAACAGGGTAGAGGACGTCACAATCACTTCTAAGGAGGAGACATGTTACTGTTCTACCTGGCAAAAGGACTCTGTGGTTGTGGCACTTGTGATGTTAAACGTCCTCGTCTGCCAGAGTGGAGTCTTTTCAACATTGCGGAGACGTTCTTCCAGAAAGCCTGTTGCGGGTTTATGCCTTCTCAACAAGTTTCTCCTTCCCAAAATCATCCATCTGTTAGAAATGAAGAAGAATAAAATAGTAAATAATAAAATAGTACACTCCACACTAAGAAGTACTCTATAACTCTAGAGCGGCTCATGTTGACCTTTTAGATTCTACACTGTAATCCTCTCATCCTAAACACCCGATGAGAGTCGAGGATGATCAAAATGAGTCCAGATATTATAATTTGTATTAATTAATATGGATACTATAGCATACAGTAACACTAAACATGTACATTCAGCACTAGTTCTTTTTTTCTGTAGGGTATAACCATTGCATTTTTAGATTTACCTAGCAAAGAAGATAAATTTTTACTAAATCCTAAACAGAACTACTGCCCCGCCTCAGCAGCCAAGAGGATCTGGGCAGTACAGACTACCATCCCTGAAATCATTTGGCACCTTTTAAGACTGCAAATCAACACAAACCACACCTGAAATAATTCAGTAAAAATCTTAAACATAACTTTCCCATCCTATTGAAGCATGTATCACCTAAGATATTGTACATTACATATCAATACTTTTCCATATTATCTTCAGACCACCAGGTTACAAATCTAGGAATGCTAATCAACTGTAAAAAACGAATTCAGAACAAGCAGATATCTGCTAATCTAACTTTAGTTCGCGTCCTCGCTTTGACAGACCACCACACTCATCCTACAACCAGCAAAACTACAGGAAGGCATTATGTGCTCACTGGATTTAATCCCATTACAATATCACATAACTTGATAAGCGCTAGCTAGCTAGCTATATGCTGAGTCACCACTGCAGCCAGCTTTAGCTAACATTACCATAGCTACATATTACAATACAGAAGTAACCCTACCACAACGTACCTTGTATGTTAGACTGCTTAACACATAGAGAGAATGAGTCTCTTGCTTTATCATTGTCCTTTTTTGCGTTATTATCTGGTTTTATAGTTTTAGAGCTCAAGCTATACCGTTAGCGCTAGCTAACTTTTTACCATCGTCACCTCACTGTGTCAATGACGTGCGGACTCTAAATGAACAGCTACTCATAACGTTAACGTTATATAGTTAATTATTCCGTGTAAGGGTCTCAGGTGTTTTACAGGCACCAAAAATAGCGACGAAAAAAACAAAAAGATTTACTAGCTACACGTAGATTAAGGCCGTAGCAAGCAAGATACAAGATGAGTTTGATGCTAACAGTTAACTATTGCTACGTCAATGTCCATAAACGCTAGCCTTATAGCTCGCTAGCTAGCGTTAGCTAAGTGACCTAGCGTTACGGTTAACCCCACAACAGCTACGTTAATAGCTACGTTACCATAGCTAAATATTACATAACAGAAGTAACCCTAAACACAACATACCTGTAACTGTTAGAGCTGATTCCACATAAGAATTTCAAGTCTGTTTACTTTATCATTGTCCTGTTTACGTTATTATCATGTTTTATGTTTTAGAGCTCGCCATAACGTTAGCGTCATAGCTAACGGCATTTTTCCTGCGTCATCCACGGTCAGGGCGTCAACGGCTACTCATAACTTAACGTTATTAGTTATAATTAATTCCGTGTAAGGTGTTAGTGTGTTTACAGGACCAATTGTCTGCGCTTCTAAACATATTTGTATAGTTTGACCGTCTTAAAGGTTCCTACCACTTACGGGGCTGTGGTCGTCGACGTCCCGGGCCTTCTGTCCAAAATGGCGGCAGAATGAGCCGCTCCGGTCTGACCCATCGTGTTGGTCACAGTCTTGACCCAACGTTTGTTAAATCAACCCAACCTATGACCCAACAGCCCTAACCCAGCATTTGGTACTAAAATAACCCCAGCGTTTTTAGTGTGTATATTATATTTATATATAGTTTCTAGATTTCAGCATTCTATAGACCTATTCAACAGTATATGAGTTTCATTAAAGCAGCTATAATCAATATTGTTTATAATAACTCAAATCAATGACTGGTGAAAACAATGTCTCTTGTTAGAGTGGATTTGATCTCTCATCTAACTCTGGAAAAAGCAAATAAGTGCATTTCTTTAAAGGACAGTTCAAAAACTAGTTCTTGAAAACAATGATACATCTCAAGGGGTTTATCCTAACACACAATTTAAACAAAACACCCCAAATCAAAAATCCATATCTTTCCCTTTACCTGTATGCTATTTATCAATCTAGAATATTTTGGTATAGTTGCCCATTTGGTGATAATAGCCGAAGAGATGTTTGCCCTCTCCCAATATAATTGAACTAGACGGCACTCGCTTGTGGTCTTAAGGGCCAAAATACATTTGAAACCTCAACAGCAATGTCTCTTACCAGAAATCCTGACCCGTGACTCAAGGCCTGACAGAATAATGTAATGCAATTATGTAGGAATTTTATATATATATAATAATATATATATTATATTATATATATATATCTATATATATATATCTTATATCCACACACACACCCACACTATTTACTGTATACAGTAATACAGTGGGGTTCAAAAGTTTGGCACCCGGTAAAAAAATTGTATTAAGTGCATAAAGAAGCAAAGAAAATGGAAAAATCTCCAAAAGGCATCATAGACAGATTAGACATTCTTATTATGTCACAAAAGTTAGATTTTTTTCCATCATTTACACTTTCAAATAACAGAAAACAAAAAAACCTTTGGAAGCTGAGACCTGACAGTGTCATGGATTGTTCTCATCGTCTGGAAAGACCAGGGATGTCAATCTTAAGGTTTAATGCCCAGACTCATCTACCTTGCCCCCAACGGCACCATGGGTTCTTCTAAGCAGTTGTCTAGAAAACTGAAACTGAAAATAGTTGACGCTCACAGAGCAGGAGAAGGCTATAAGAAGATGCAAGCGTTTTCAATGCCAATATCCCTGTTTGAATGTAATTAAGAAATGACAGTCATCAGGAACAGAAGTTAAAGCACAATCTGGAAGACCAAAAAAATATCAGACAACAGCTCGCAGGATTGTGAGAAATGCAAGTCCAGACCCAGGTTTGACTGCACGATCCATCCGAAAGACCTGGCAGACACTGGAGTTGTGGTATACCATTCCACTATAAGAGATACTTGTACAATATTGTCTTCATGGAAGGTCATCAGAAAGAAACCTCTTCTACCTCCTCACCACACAAAAATCAGCATTTGAAGTTTGCAAATGAACATATAGAACAAGCTTGATGCATTTTGGAATCAAGTTCGTGGACCGATAGGTTAAAGTAGAACTTCTTCGATTTGATAATGATCCTAAACACACCTCAAAATCCACGTGGATTACATCAAGAGGCTTAAACTGAAGGTTTTGCCATGGCCTTCAACAATCG
>NC_045753.1:16609450-16609703 GCF_008692095.1 Etheostoma spectabile
TCTCCTGACCTCAACATAATTGAAAATCTATGGATAGACCTTAAAAGAGCAGTGCTTGACAGACAGCCCAGAAATCTCAAAGAACTGAAAGACTTTTGGAAGGAAAATGGGCAAAGATACCTCAAACAAGAATTGAAAGACTCTTGGCTGGTTACAAGAAGCGTTTACAAACTGTGATACTTGACAAAGGGGGTGTACAAGGTATTAACTTTGCAGGGTGCCCAAACTTTTGCAGACACCATTTTTTTGTTTT
>NC_045753.1:16609713-16609832 GCF_008692095.1 Etheostoma spectabile
GTTATTTTGAAAGTGTAAATGATGGAAATAAAATTTAAATTTTGTGACATATTATACAAATGTCTAATTTGCCATTTGATGCCTTTTGGAGATTTTTCTATCTTTTCTTGGCTTCTTTA
>NC_045753.1:16609842-16622483 GCF_008692095.1 Etheostoma spectabile
AATACAAATTTTTACCTGGGGTGCCCAAACTTTCGAACCCCACTGTATATGTCTATCTGTAGCATGATTGAGTTTAAGACAGTGAAGTCTGATCTTTTTGAAAGTCCAGGAATTTGTGGCAAACGATAGTCATCATTTTGAGACTTGTTTGGTAATTTTTGGGATCAAAGTCAATGATGAGGATGATGATACTGATGCTAATCCCACTGAAGGGGATGATTGAGTCATCAAGGCGAAACAGCTGTCTTATGTGCACACTAATGGCTGATGATGACGGTAGCAGAGTGTAAGTGAGTGCAATTGACAGCGGAGTTCAAGCTTCCTCTGGGAGGAGGGAGAAAGGCTAAATCTGAGCGGAGAGAAGTAGACAGCAGGGTGGCCATGAAACATTCATGCACCTGGGGACTCTTTGCGTAAGGAGAGCATGCTGAGCCAGTAATGAAGTAAAGAGCAGAGGACTTTTAATGGCTCTGTTTGTCCTTTTTATGAGATTAGCTTTGGTCTGGCTTTTTAAATAAATTGCATTAAAAGCCTAATTGCATACAGTGATTTAATGATTTAGTGATTGCAAAAAAGGTACTGCCTACTGCAGTGCCTTGTAGAAAATATTACTTACATTTGGAATAATCTAATTGTGGTTAGCAATAAGATAATTGGTTTCACGGGTGTGCGGCTGGTTATAGCTCAGAGCTAGACAGTTAGTGAGTTATTCGTAGCTCTCTGCCTCTCTGCCCTGACTGTTGACTTGACAACGAAGCACCAAATGTGGATTTTCCCAGTTGTGATCGGTGGAACAGTTGTCCCTCCGAAACTCACCCCGCTCCCGACTGCGAGCTCGCGTCAGAACAGACAACGCAAGAGAGAGGCAGAGGAAGGGCAAGAAGAGCAAAAGAAGGGAAAAGCAATATTTAGACAGCTGCACGTGTATCACTGTTAGAGGAAAAAGGGGGGGGGGGGGGGGGGGGGGTTAGAAGTGGAGGGATATTTTGGTGTCCTCAGCGAGGCCTCAGAAAAACTCCCGCTGCAGTATTGATGTCACTGCACCCTCCTGACAGCAGCCTGTAAATCACCAGTCACAGTCATCTATAGATTTACAAACACCTGCTACTTCTGTTCTTTATAATGGCAGTATATGTATTTGTCTAAACTGAGTCAGATGAGATCTTTTAAAGTTAATCCATTAGAGAAAGCTACCTACTGAGAGCTCAATCTGTTCTCAGCTCTAACTGGAGAGACGTAGTACAGTAACGGTGGTTGTGAGAGGCCACTGGTCACATGTCTGCGGCCCTGTGCTCCACTGGCCCTGTGCCTTGAGGTGGTGGATGGCAGCTGACTGCTCTGATTCACTGGGAACTCGACTCATGCGTTGTGTGCCTCACAATGGACTGACTCATGGAGAGTCGATGCCGAGCTTGTTCAGTGTCCATCGCTCAGACATTTTACTGAAACTTTCTGTTTGACTCCTTTGTTTCCTCTGGGTCTTGATGGAGACAGTGGTCTCTTCTTATGTGTATTTTTCTGCATTGTTCCCTTTTTTCATTCCAATGGGAACCATCAGTTGATTGCTTGTTGTTTCTGCCACCTCTCACACTGTTGCCCTGGCGAGGATGTGGACTGATAATCAGTCATTAGAAGCTTATTTTTTACCTTACATGCAAAAAAAACAGACCGCAATCACATAGACTACTATTTCATGTCACATTTTCAATCTCTGTTCCAACACAGTGGTCACATTGAAATGAATGAGGAGGCTTTGGTTTGAAACTTTAACATTCGTTGGAAATAAGGCTAATGCTAGAACTCTATGCTCTTTCAGTGATTTATCCTTTTTTGTGCTTCCTTCTGAAAATGTTTTCTGTTGAGCTGTCTTTGTGCTTTTCAATGAACCATTTGTGCTCGGCGACCGCACTCACTAACACGACATTAAATCTCAACCAGTCGTTCCCCTATCATGTAATAACGTGCAACATTCGCACAGCAACCACTAATTGCTGCTGGATATTAGAGTAAGGTCTCCTAAGGTACTGACCTTGCTTTAGCCAATCATAACAGAGCGTGTTATGGGTTTGAGCTGTGATCAGAAGAGTCCCCACAGCAGGAACAGGAGGAATTAATTATTCAGACTGGCTGCTCGCACGTTTTGCTGGACACCATATTTAATGACATCTATAATGGCATC
Organism: Etheostoma spectabile; assembly: GCF_008692095.1. Taxonomy (NCBI): domain Eukaryota; kingdom Metazoa; phylum Chordata; class Actinopteri; order Perciformes; family Percidae; genus Etheostoma; species Etheostoma spectabile. The sequence continues at coordinate 16,612,022 of NC_045753.1, forward strand.
TTTGTGAGAGATTAATGGTGATGTGAGACTATCAAAGCCGAAAATGCACAAAAGTTGAGCCACACCGCTCTCTGCGTGCCAGGTACAAACTCAAAGGGAACGATGGGTGCGAGCATCCAGATTTATTTTTTTCCTTTTTCTTCTCAAATTCATCTTCATTCGTCTTTCCCATCTTACCTTGCCTCTCATTCTGTGCAATCTGGAACATTTTGTCTCGAAATGACATGCGTGAACCTGTTGTAATTAGCCTAAATATTTATTATACAAGGAAATGAAGAGGTAAGATTTCCTTTCCTCACAATATTTACATCTCTGCCACCACTGTTTAGCTTCTACAGCTCGAGGGAAAGGAGTTTTATAATGATCAGAAGTCGCGTTTCCACTGACCTTTTACAAGACAAGTGAGCACTTAGATGAATAAAAAAATGTTTTTGTGTTAGGGGAAACATGTTTTCGACTCTGTGTCCTCTTGATCCTGGATGAAAACTTTAACACAATAGCTGACAAAACATTTTTGTTGTATCCCTTACATTAGCTAATTGTCCAATGATTAACTACAGCAAAGAAACTCTTAATGTGTTGAAAATGTGTTGAAGTACAAGGCCAATGTTCAGGACATGTTTATAGTATTAATGAGTTTGTGACTTCAAGATAAGAAAATTTCAGTTTAAAGTCTATAAATCTACAAAGAAATCAATTTTCACATGTATTTGTATTACAATAAATTAGAAGTTCTTTAAGGGTAAATATTTTGCCCTTATACTTTGTTGAATTAAAATTCATACACAGCCACTATAAAAATAGATACATTGATGTAGAGATATTTATGTGAGGTATGTAGTAGTTCTAAAAATTGATATCACAATACTCTGCCACGATTGTTTTCTCACAGAGTGTAATGTTTATTACACACATGAACCATGACATAACAAAACAAGTTGGCAGTACCAAACATAGATTTTTTTTGTTGGCACCTGTAGCACATTGCTCATCACCACAAGCCTGCACACATAAAGGTTTCAATGAAGAGAAGGAAGAGCATTGCAGCGCTTGGAGCACTTTAAAACCTATTTTATACAGTCCATGTTTAAAACTCATAAAAGAAAGTAGTAGCGTTTGTGATGCAGTCGGCTCGTAAAATTGGATGAGAATCAAAGTCAAATCAAAAAATACTCGTTATTTGAAAATTTAATCGCCAACAGGTTGAACACAGATCGCGATTTTATAATGATTAATCGTGCAGGCCTAGTATGTAGCGAAAAAGTAGGTTAGTAAAGAAAAAAACTGCCAAGGACTGCAGCTCTCACAGCTTTCGTGTGTATTTGCTGTAAATAGTGCTTAGCAACAGCAAGGTTACTGACTCTGGTTGCATCTGCATTATGCTAATGTAATGAGAGCAGGAAGCCAATGGAGGCTAGTTGTGCTACGGGGACACAAACACAAGAGTCATCATGCAAATTAGCAGGATGGCTGATCGCTCAAAAAGTTTAATGAGAGGATAAGCAGCCGAACCAAAGCACACCTCCAGTGGCAGTTCAGATTCAGATGTTCTGCTTTGATTTTTCTCTTTAACCAAATGTTCTTATCGGACCGGGAGCAAACATGCAAACAATCTGGCCTGTGTGTTTCCAATCACATGGGGCTGAAGTGCGGGAGACTCAGCATGTCTGTCATGGCATTTCCTGAGGCTTTGTAAACATGCATATACACATTCTCTCTTTCTTCACACACACACACACACACTCTCTCTCACACACACACACACACACACACGAGGTTGCATTTTAACATACAGTCCTTCCCCAGTTTATTATGGTAATATAATGGTCAGCAGAAGCAAAGTGAAACCTGCTTCTATAAAAAGATGAAAACTGAAGCCATAATATTACAGCTTCTGTTAGTTTGTGAGTCTTTGTTATTGTTGCCTGCATGTCTTCACAAAGAATCTTGAAAAAGAGATGTTTAATCTCATGTAGGCTTTCCTGATTTAGTACGGGTTAAATTAAAAAAGCATAACATTTTCTAAAATTTCTGAAGTAATACATTTAAGTTTATAAGGTCAAACTTGCAATGATCCTTGTCACAAACAAACCTTCATGCACCTTTAGTTACATTTTTAAGCTTGCCTTTTTTTTCAAAATAAGCTCATTAAATTATTTATTAAACATGTCGCTGTTATAAGTGGAATGAATGTGTGAATCTGCCTCCAACTTGTGGTTGCTCCTTATTCAGTATAGAAAAGAAAAACAGAAGGAAGTGTGACTTTTTTTTGGCAATTCTCCTTTTTTATTTTCTCATACTCATCCAAAACATATTTACCAAATCCAAACTGTACACCCAATAGAGAAAGCTTCACCTACAACCATAGAATCCACTTCTTATGCATTTAGCTCTCTAAAAAGCTTCTTATTTTTTTCAACAAATACACCACTGTCACTAAAGCCCTTAATGGATGTTGTTGATGTGCGAGTATGATTATTGCGCTCTGGACTTTGCCAGAGGATGGCCATCCATTAAATCATTATTCAATTGAATCTGTGTGCAATGAATACTTTAATCAAAACATTAGAGGCTGCTGCTAAATAGTAAAGCATGATTTAATGTGTCTCAGGCGTTTCTTTAAACACACAGGTTTAAGTTGTTTCTTCGACGGGTTTTACCTTTTTGTGCTGTAGTCTTCAGACGAAGTTAATGTACAAATTGTAAATACAAATGTTTGGATCTAAAGCTGTCAAGTTGGAACACAATTAAATAAAAACAAAATCATGAGCCGTAAAACCCACATTTCAGCCTCCAGATGCATTAAGAGCTGTCAGTATCACTTGCCAGTAATCTACTTTTTTTACCCATTTAGTTGCCATCTAACACAATTTCATGGTGCTGATACTGAATCTAAAAATTCAATAGCTGAACATGTATGCTGGTATTATAATTTGGAGTCTCTGTGGGGGATGTAGGTCAACTGAAAGGCTCTATTTCCTCAAATATTGTAATCCCCATTTGTTCTGCTTTTCACCAGAAACACAGCTTTGAGGTCTTTGTCAGACCACAGTGCCGTGGGCAGTACAGTGGCTCTGAATGCGGTTTGTCTTGTTTCAGATGATTTATCTACCTTTTGCAAACAATTTTTAAAATGTTGGCCTTTACTTTAGCTTCCCATATTTCTTACAATTTGAACCAGAAATACTAAAACACATCCTCTTGCTTCCTCTACCTTCAGTATGAACCTTTGCTCCTCGAGTTGTCCACTCAGCTCCGCTGCAGTGCAAGACCCAGAGCAGGCCATGTTTATGGTTGAACTGGGGAATAGGGTCAGCAGGATATACCCATTTAACCTTGCTGGAGACCTGCACAGCTCAGAGAAAGGAAGTCATTCATTTAGTCTCAAGTGATAAAGTGTGGTTGAATACTCTGTCTGCCTTTTCATTGATAAGAAAACCATCATAACTTTCCTCAAACGGGTCCACTAATTTGCCCTCAGCCAAACTAATTTTGTGCCTGTTTCTCCGTGCTGGAGGAATAGTTTTTTGAAACCACGCATGAACATGAAAAATTGATTTGTTCATATATATAATTTCAGTATAATGGGTTTTTAGTCTGATTCAGTAACAAAACCTGATTTGTCACCTTGTAGGAGAAAAAAGGGGAAGGATTACTCTACTCGCTGGCATGTTCATATTGTGTTCCTGTGTTGTCAAAACCTGATAACAAGTATGGCACAAGACAAGGCTGTCCATTGTTGAAAGGGCTTTTCCACAAAAGTCATTATGCAGAATCAATGCTCCCCAGAAAAGCGGTAGGCTCAAACGCCACACACAGAGATGGAGGAGTGCGTAAAAATATGCCTTAGGCTTCTTTTTGATGGTTCAGTAGGCCAAGGTACATACCATTTTACCTGCAATTATGTGGATGTTTTCAGCTCGCAGAATTCATCTCATGTCTGTCATATACGTACCTTTCTGAAAAGTGGCAAAAAACCATTTAAATGACATGAAATTGTTTTAAAGTCTTCCAGCTTGTAGATTGCTTAAAATGTTACATATTGTAGACTCGCAGTTAATGTAGATTTTATTTACTTAGGTTTTGAGATATCTGCGTCCTACTCAATATAATGCAGGTGAATAGAATTTCTGGTGTTCGTAGCACGGAAAAATTAAATAAAAAAATTTAAAAAATCTTTCTAGAGACACTGCATGGGTTATACCTCATCTCCGCCCAAGGCTGCATTAGCCACTCCTAGCATAACACGCACTGGTCTCTGACCAAACTTTGACTGGTCAAGTTGCATTGTAGGTAGTTTCGCTTTGTCAGACCATCCTCCACAGCGCCGCGGCTGAGGGTCTGGCTAGCCACACAGCATTATGTAATGGGAGAAAAACGAGCGGCACCTGAGCAATCTCGGAAGTAGAACGTCGTGGATATAAACAACATTGTGGGTAATGTTGGCGCCAGGTTTTGACAAGGAATAATGATGTAAGGGATAAAAAAAAACAATATTTCTGGTTTTGCTGCATGGATTGTGAACCTTTTTATTTTAAACTGTCTGTCAAGAATCTGAAAATGATGTGATAGTGCAATGCTAAATTGATAAAATACTCTTTTAAGTTAAGTTGAAGTTGATATGTGGCTTCAACCGTTAAACAAGCCAAGTGGATATCTTCCAAAGCCGCTGTCTTTATAGTGCAAAATCCCTTTGTTTTATTGTCCCTCTGGAGCAGCTCAGCAAGGAAACTGGGCTGTGTGGGGAGACACAAAGTAGGAATATTGCACTAAAAAGACTAACTTTGAATGATACCCACTTGATTTGTCTTACTAACTCAAACTTCATACAAGCTTCAGCTGAACTTTTGAGCGCATTCTTAAAGGAAAAGAGAACTGTGGATTTTGTTCTGTGTGAGTAAGGGACGATATGAACGAGAGGAATGATTACAGCAACTAATAACTCTAAACAACTAATACAATTAGTGGAACCAATCCTTTTGAAATAGCAAAACCTCACATATATAAATAAATGCCCATGTACTCTAGTGTTCTATTTTCATTAAATCATGTCTGCCGGTCTGTCTTTTTCATCAGCCCGCAGCCTCTCTCAGACGGTTCCACATGACAACAGCATGTGTACTGGCTGTATGGACAGCACATTTAGCCTCTCTGTCTTCTCCATCTCATCTTGGATGTTAACACCCACGGGTCAAATAACATAAAAAAAAAAAAAAGTCTGAAGGTTCTGTCGGGGGGAAGTAAGCATTTCCCAGTAACAGAGTACGGAGCTGGATGCTTTGAAAAGTGTCTCTCCATCTGTCTGCATGACTGCATGGTACATGGAGCTGTGTGGTGGTCTATTCGCTCAAGGGGGTTATAGAGGCAAGTTAGTGGGAGCGGGGGGGGTTTCTGTAAATAGCCCACCCTGCATCAAGAAACGGCATGCTAGGGCTGAGCTCTGTGCAGTCCTGACCTCACCAACCAAGCCGCCGCTCACATTTCCGTCAGCGCTGACTGTTTCGCCACTTTATCCAGGTCATCTCTGATCTACTCTCACTAGTAAAGCACTGACGCTCGTGACCCTGGTGGCCCCCCCTCGCTGCCAGCCTGTGTCAAAATAACACAAGCAGCTCTGCGGAGGGCCTCCGCTGCTCTGCCTGCTGTTATGAAATCATGCTGCCCTCATTTGGGTTTCTACACATCTACACTCTGATAAATTGTCAGATCAAAACAAAGTGTTGGCGCAATTTGATGTTCGTATTTCTCCACATTAAGCTGTTAAAAGAAGAGTTTGCCCCACAGCGTATGTGCAGTGGATGTGTGTATGTGCTTGGAAGTAGGTCATTGATTCAAACTTGGACGCTGATAATGTGCTGGCCTAGAAATGGGCTATAATCGGTGTCTCTCATACCAAAACAGCTTTTCATAAGTGGTCAGGACAACAGTTGTGTCTCATCATTGCTACACATGCATACAGACTTTATTTCTCTCTCTCTCAGTTTAAACAGATTGCTGTGTCTAGAATCTGTTCAATCTTGTGAGATTGCTCATTTGAGGATACATTACCACTGGGGGGGAAAAAAGACTCTGCATATCGTGTTCAACTCTGTTTATAGAGACCAGAATGTGCCAAATCTGCAGGCATGCCCTGTTCTGTCCTTGATGAGGGTTTGATGCACTCATCCAGATGCCATTTGAGCCAATAATGTAAATATTCTTGGTCTTTAAACAAGCCAAGACATGATCTAATCTGTCTCTGACATCCAGCAAACTCTCCTGCAACACGTGTAAAAAGGGAGTTTTCATCATGACCATGTTGCAGTAAATCTTGCACTCAAAGCTGGGAATTAACTGTCAGCTAGCATCATCACAGCTCCCTCTCTCTGTCTGTCTCTCTTTATAGCTTGAAGAGAGCACTGTATTAGACTCTGCAGTGGATTTTCCTGAGACGTCCTCAGGATTAAGCCTTGATATTGTTTTGTAAATGTAGCTCGGTATAGAGTCAGTTCTGCTTACAGTATGTGCTGATATTTAGCTTTAAGAACTAGTTGTTCGCTCTGAATGGTGGTTGTAGGAGGTTAAAAGGGCATGTTTGTGTACTTCCTGTTCTCTTCCTTCTTGGCAAGTGTGGGTCAAGAATAAACATTGGGAGCGTGCTAGCTGAATGAAAACTCTATATTTTTTTTTTTTAAGTGGCTGCATTCCCTTGTGTGCTCTTGTGTTGTTGCATAGTTATGGAAGCATATTTTCATGATACCAGGAAGAACACATTTGAGTTTGCATATCCTCACGGGTTTGCGTGAGAGCAGCATTGCAGTCACTCCTCCTCACCTCTGTGTGTCCCACACGAAAGATACTCAGGTTGCGCCCGTTGAAATGAGCCCTTGCCATGTTTGCATTTGTTAAGGCGGAGAGGCAGAAACCAACAAGCAGGCATAGACAAAATCCTATCAAAAAATGACATCAGCCGCAACAGCTGCAGGCTGTGGCACTGGGAGGAGAGGAGCGAGAGAAAGAGAGAGGGAGGAGAACAATTGACCAGAAGCGACACGGGAAAGAGAGGTGACCTGATTGCTCAGCTGGCCAAGAGCACGGGAAGGAAGCAGCAGGAAAGGCTGGTCCCCTCAGTCTGGCCTGGCTCTCTGCTGCTTCTGGTGGGTCAGTCTGTGGGCTTCCTCTACACCCTTTCCCCCTCCCCCCTCCCCCTCCTCCTCCTTCCTGCACTGCTGCCTGTCACGGCTCACTACATCGGAACAAAATGATCAGCTCTCACCTCCTCATGAACACGGGTCATCATGGTAGCCATGCAAAGGCTGGGCCCTTTGTATTAGATAGGGATCACTGATATCTGGGGGGAGGAGGAGGTGGTGCTGCAGACAGCTGGATAAGTCAATATTGTTTTGCTTTTTACAGCACATATATGTAAGGGTGTTTAATTTTTATTATTTTATTTATTAACGATGGCCCTGAGGTTACCAATTTAGTGGCACTATTAATTTCATAGTTTCGCTCTTGAGGAATTATTGGACGTGTGAGAGCGTTTATGATTCGTCTCTCCACAAGGAAGCACATCAAGTACTTCTTTCTCAGTTCCTGTAGCTCATAATGTAATTAATTCTAATCACAATCATCGTAATAGCTTTTCAGATCAAATACCCAAGAGCGGTCCCAACAAAATAATCCATTCCTCTGAAAAACAAATACCCTCTCTCTCACACAGACCCTCTCTCTCTCTCTCTGTCTTTCGCTCTCTCTCTGTGTTTGGCTTCGGCTTGGAGAGAAGAGCAGTCAGTTGGATTGGGGGGGACATCAGAAAACAGAAGGACCTGCACATTTGCATACCTTTTTAGCGTGTGGCTGAGGGAGCCTTTATTAAATTCAACCCCCCTTTGGGGTGGGCCCAACCATGAGGGAGAGAGGGGGGTGCACTAGGGAGAGGGGGGGGTGGGGGAGAAGGGGTGGTCTCATCTTGGAGACAGGAGGCACCATCTGAGCCAGCAGACAAACAATGTTTCCTGACACAAAAACACAAGAACAAGATGGCAGCAACGGCAAAGTGTTTTTCAGCAGCCCAGTACTGCTGTCCCTGTCTGGTCATGGGGGGGAGTGGGGGGGTGGGAGGGGGTTGTCGGGTGAACACATCCAAACATTAGCCTGAGAAGAGGGTCACTTTGTGCTCAAGTTAGTGGTACTGAAATAATTAGCTGATAAATCAATTAGATAGAAAATTTATCAACAGCAATTCTGAAACTCACTTAATCCTCATTAAGCAAAAATATTTTTGGTAAAAGCTTCTAAATTCGAATTTGCTACTTTTATCTTTTTTTAATCACTGTAAATTGACCTCTGGCTTTGGAAAATTGTTTTGGGCATTTCCCACTAATTTGTTACATTTTAGTAGTCTCGCAGTGCCAGACCTTCCTCCACAGCGGAGGAGGATCTGGCTAGTCCACACTGCAATTCGGGATGGGAGAAAAAAAAAAGAAGTGATTTGGTTTATTGGCATTTCTTTAAACCAATCGCAATCGTGTTGGGCGGCGCTAAGCGCCAGACGGAGCGACCGTACCTCTGCAGAATAGCCTCGGGAAGGATATTGTTTTGGTGGAACATGTAAATGTTCAAAGTTTCTTTTAGTCGTGCAACAGAAAACTCTGATTGAACAGATAGTCTAGCTAGCTGTCTGGATTTACACTGCAGAGATCTGAGGAGCAGTTAACCATAGTCCTCATAAATTTAAAGTTTAAAATGCCAACACAAAGAAAGCGTTCAGAAAGGGACATCTGGCTGAAATGAGGGACATCCCGGAAAGGAAACGTTGTCTATACAGACTAACATTTAAGAGACCAAACATTTGGTTGCAGCCCTTCAAACCTGGACATTAGCATGTCTTATATGGTTATGTTTAGTATTGGAATACTTAACAATGTAGCCATCTGTTGATGTGAAAAATCATCCCCGCCGTGTACTTAATAGAGGTCTACAGCTGATGTCACTTTTACATTTATTTCAGTGGAGAAAATGACGCCGTCATTTCAGTGCTTAAAAAGTCTTGAGTGCACATTGATGAAAATTGCCGGCACCCTGCTAGCTGCCTATTGGCAAAGCCTGCAGGTGATTTGATAAGAGCACAGATATGCTTTGTGTTTGTGTCTTCATGTGTAAGTGTGTAATGTATCTGAGGTGGCGTTGGGCAAGCGTAATGAGCTGGATGTATCTGTTCAAGCAAGCTGAGGCAGCTTGGTTGTGCTGTACCCGGGAAGAGGCTGAGATAATTATCCAATGCAGTAAAGTGACTGGTTCCCCCCCACCAGATGAGCTGTTAGCACGCTATGCTAGTTAGCCTGTTAGCTCCCCTAATGAGCCAAAATTACAGGTTCCCTTGAGCAATTATCAGCGATAGCCCTCCGCCTCTTTGCCTTTTAATAGCAGTTGTGTTCTTAGTGATTTAAAAATTAGCATGTTTTATGGTTTCTCTTGAAACCACCAGGCAATTACAAAGAAAACGGACACATGTACTTCTAGTTTCATTTTTTTCTAATTGAAATATCAATAATAAATATTAAAGATATTGAATTACAACCTAGATACGACAAGACAGAATACTTTTATTAAGACTAATTCGTGTTTAAATTTTATGATTGTGATTGGTTGGTATGTTTGAGTCAGAAATACCTTTAGCATTTAAAATATGTGGATTCAATGTTAATACACCACAAATTAAAAACCCCTCAGTATTCTATTCCCCGCTACATCTTAGATTTATTATTCTTATATTGAAGCAATAGGATTTAACCTTTTGAAAGAAGAATCTCTTCTCCACATCATGACGGATGGAAATATATAAAATATATATTGTATAATGGGCTAAAATGTTGTAAAACCCATTACAAATACAGGTACAAGATCCAGGACTGTAATTTTCACAGCTTGCTGGCCATGAAACAAGTTATATATACTTTTATACAGATCAGTGGAACACTTGTAACCTATGGAGTCATTGTAAGGTCAGCACTGAGCTTTTGCCTTTCCATGTCTCATTTTAGCTTTAACTGTAGTTCAACACTATTCAGCTTGTGACTGAGAATTGTAAATCACTTCTGACAGATTTTGATAACAGAAACTAACATTGTTTAAGTTATATTCCAAGAAAACTTACATCTCCAAAATGTTGGGGGACCACATGGCCATGCACAACACTTGTGCTAACCAAGAAATACCCTTGCTCTTTGCTGTTTTTGTAAGCCCCACCTTAGCATTTGGCACACCCAAGGCAAGGGGGATGGGAGAAGGAGTATGAAGTGAAGAAATATCACAGATGTTAGTCTGCATAAACCCCTTCCCCTTTACAGCCTTCCTGCTCAATGTGGCCTCTTTAGCCTCCGTGGTTTTTTTCTCTCCGTGCTCTCCCTCCACCAAACACAAATGACTTCTCTTAACCTAATTTCTGTTTCCAGCATGTGAGGGTCTGCGTCGACGGCTG
>NC_045753.1:16622493-16624876 GCF_008692095.1 Etheostoma spectabile
CAATAGAGTTTGAGTAGACACTGTGCAGATTGGAGCTACTCTGGAGCCCATGTGGCTAGTTTTCTGCCCACTGCGTCCTGACTTCTGACTTTGAGAGGATTGTCCATGAACAGTTCAGTAAACAACTTAAATTTTCTCACATTAATTTGTTATTGTGTCTATGTGCAGGCTTGCTTAGTCATGTACGTGAGAGTTTTTTTGCACCACATGCTGCACGGCCAGTTGTCTGTTTTGAAGAATGCAATGGAAACAGCAGGGTTAGGGTTTCAACCTATGCTGTGTGTGTGTCTGGTTTGTGACCGAGACAGGGGTCACAGTTGTGTGACATGCCAAACCCCGTCTGGTGGCAGCGGCGGTGGTGGTGGTGCTGTCACTCATCCCACCACTCGGAGTCAACTTTTACTGTCATCCGCGACGTAATCTCGCCCCTGTTTAATTTTGGTAAAGCAAGGAAAGCCGTCTTAACCTTATCACAGCCCAGAACTGTGCCTGTTGAGATGCTCTGGGCCGATTAAGGGCAGGAAGTGGCAGAGTGTCTTTGATTATTTGGCCTTTCTCTATTTCCCTGGGGAAATGTTGGTGCTTCAAGCCTGGCAGAGTCTTTGCCATGACCAGAAGGGACCTTTGATTGGTTCCTGATGTGTGGACACAGCAGACGTGTCTCAAGGGTCCTCGGCAATTTATCTTGAGGATATTAAATGACCTAATGGCCAAATTATTTGCACAGAACTAACCTGAAGGAATCTCTGTGTGTATAGGGGCTGAGATGTCGAGCCACTGTTCTGTCTCTGAGATGCAACTTACTGTGCATTGAAACTGTACATATTCTGCAATCAAGCCGCTGAGTGGGTAATGTAGATATTGAATTTCAGTGAGCTAGATATTATCCAACTGTACTAGGATTTTAATGAACTGATTTCTCAGACTAACATACAAATGTAGAGCTGGTCTGATTTTTGTCTTGTGGATGTAACAGAGGCCTGAGAAGCGTTGTAGTAAAGACTGTGCTGCATTGACGCTGGCCTCTCTCAGCTCTCCCTCTCTTCCACCAACAGGAACTGGCTAATTTCCTGAACTTGATATACCATTTGGTCGACACAGGGGGAAACATCTGAGAGAGGGGATCTCAGAGAATTCTCTGCTTTAAAAAGCTTAATGAGTGTTCAAATCTCTGGGTCAACGCTTTTTAATGTTTTACAGGTGACGCAGGAGTTTTTCTCGCTGACTTTAGAGGAACCTTAAGAGGAAAAGTGAGCAGTCAGGAAATGAGTTTTGCAGGGTAAAGAGGAGGAACCCTTTTTTTTTTGGGGTGGGGGGGGTGTCTTCAGATTCCCCTCATGCTCATTAGCAGAGTCATCATTTACAGATTTCCTCTGTCTGCTCTTACAATGTTAGAAGGCATCAGATCACCTGCACAGCCTTTAGTGTGTAGTTTTCAATCGCTACTTCAAAGAATGGGATACTTATCTTGACTCATTTTATGGAGAGTGAGTGTGTCAATTTCTCTAACCTTGGTAGCATTCTGTGTCAAAGTTCGCAACCTAAGCTGCAGGTCATCTCTCTGCTCAGTTTGCAATACGACCCTCTCTCCTGATGGACCCCCCCCCTCTCTTTGTCTCTCTCTCTCTCTCTCTCTCTCTGTCTCTCATTCTCTCGCTTTCCTTTCCTGATGACCCTACAAATTGTCTTACACGTGTAACTTCCCCCATTGATTTAGATGAACCCTTGACAAATAAGCGTGATCTGCTGGCCCTGTACCAATACTTCCACCAACCATACAGCTTTCTAGTTGCCTTTGATTTGCTTTCAAATGGTGGTGCTGGTGCAAAAAAAAAGGAATAATTTCCAGACAAAGCACTTGTCTGCCTCTGTACAGCTCAAGCATTAAACTTGTGCAGAGTATTACTTGAGCATATTGATCGGAGTCCTCTGCAGTAGAGAGGGAAGTGTGCAAAATCAATGCTTTATTTTCTCCTTGTTCGTGCTTGTTTTTTTTGTCAGTGAAAATGAGAGGAAAACAAGGGATAAACCATCTACTTTCACTGTATTCCAGCCTTTTGTAGTGACTCATTCAGCAAATTTACCCTTGTACTTTGTCATCTCTTTGGCCCACATACTTTTTCACTTCTTATCTTCATCGCATTTGCGAGCATGAATCTACCGCTTTATTGTGGTGGGTGGGTGATGTCATGCATGGTTTTTGCAGTGATTGTTTTGTGAGGTTACATGTGTCACTTTGCCACTCTGGTAAACGTACAGTGGAGTCTGTGTTCTTGTTGAATCCATTGAATCTTATGGCCTTTTTTTGTCCAACCAACAGGCCAAAAACCTGAAGATATTTAGTTTAGAATTATATAAAACAACAACAAATTACCACATTGCA
>NC_045753.1:16624886-16648572 GCF_008692095.1 Etheostoma spectabile
TGCAACCAGATCTTTTTTTTTTTTTTTTTTGTGCTTGGAAAATGGCTTAAATGATTAACCAATTTAAAAATAGTTCCAGATTAATATTTTGTTGATCGGATAATGGATTAGTCGTTGAAGCACTATATTCAAATACGGCCTGTTTACAAGACACCACAAATTGATATAACCAGATCTAGAGTGAAGCACGTACATTTTTAAATGATACCACTCCAAAAATTCAGAACACTCAATCACACATGTTAAATAATCAGATTTGGACATTGGTTTGAACAGAACTAAAATCCCCTTGTTCCAGGTCTATTCTCCTCCTGAACATTTTTGAATCTGCCAACCTCAATAGCTAGAATACCAGCTCTCAAATCTCCACTAAAATATAAATATAAATAATCCACTAAATATGTCAAGCTTCTTAACATGATAAAAGCTTTCGTCGTTAAACACCCAAAAATATTTCTGTAGACATACTGTACAGCGTATTAACCTCCATTGTGTGGATGTGCGCTGCAGCCTTGGTTGGTTCGAGAGAGGACGGTGCAACCGAAAGGGGTCAGAGAACGGGAACATGGCTGGTGACAGGCTGCCTGCATGTGGGGTGGTTTCGCTAACGAGAAGCCATTGTGCCCTCGGTGAAGGTTAACTCTCTGATTCAGGGAGGCAGGAAGTGTTAGCCGCCTCCCCTGCACTTTTCCCATCCGTGGCCTCTGCCAAGCCTCAGCAGAACAATCCAGCCCCTGTGACTAACAGGGAGGAAGGGAGGGAGAGAGAGGGCAAGAGAGAGAGTCAAAGACAGAAAGTGGGAGAACTAGGTAGGGGAGGGGGGGTTGAAAAAGAGTAGAGAGGTCCAATTCTGCAGGGTAACATCAGGCTTCTATGTTATGCAAGTGTTCCCTTTTTGCTTGCCTCACCCGGGGTTTTGATACAGATTGCATGAAGCATGATGTTAATGCACAACATTCAGTCTGTCCCCTCTTCACCAAAAACAGTCTCTATTTAAGGCAACTCAGACATATTTTCCTCTACAATTTGAGATGTAAAGTGGCCAGCCGTAGCTAGGTTCTGACAGGTTTAAGCTCTGCACCCACGCATACACACATCACAAAATGAACACCCACACAGAAAATAGATATCTCAAAAGATTTACACACACACACACAAACACCTCATGCCGAATCAACAATCGCATCTTTGTTAAATTATCCAGGAAATTGTTTGCGGTGCTTTGATAACACAGGTGTTTATATGGTAATACCTTCAGGAGGCTGGATAAGAATGAAACAATAAAGTCATTAGGGTGTTACAAGAAGAAATGAAACCAGGCTCCTTCACACACTGTAACTCATCACACACACATTCTCTCTCTCTCACGCACGCACGCACGCACGCACGCACACACATACACACAGACACACACACACACACACAACCAAAAGAGGCTGAACTCTTATACACAAATTCATTAAATGAAAGCTTTTGTCAGCTGCCTTAATGACCCTTGATGTGTGTGAACCTATGCCAAGTTGTCCATGGAAGAATAATTTATCTCCACTAGTGTTGTGGTTATATAGCAGATAAAAGAAAAGAGAGTAGAATGGAGTTTACACAAGATAGAATAGGGCCATTCTTAGAAAGGTGGCCTAAGCCATTAAAATAACTCAACTTCAGGGCTTTTATCTCAAGTGTTATGGTACAGAGTTTACTTAAGTAATCACCGATATGAGGTGACCCCACCCCACACCCTTTGTGCGTATATATGTTTTTTTTCTTCAAATTGACATAAGGCTTATTTCCCAACTGTCAACATTTCATATCCTCAGCCGTCTGCTTTATTTCTCTCCATCCTCACAGGCAGCAACCTTTGCTGGGCTCACTCGGCTCTTAAGTTGTGCGAGATGTCATGCATTCATCTGTAGGCGTTTTATTTTTTTATCAGTGATGTACATGTTCATGCAATTGCTAGCCATCAAGTTAAAAATAGTAATAATATGTAAATTGCACAACTTTGTAGTCACCAGAAGTTATATTTCCCCTTTAGCGTTTCTTTCTAGTTTGACAACTTTTATGATGTTTCTTGTTGTCGTGTTTGTTGACATTGCAAGTCCCAAAAGTCCTTGTCTTGCCCTTCCTGCTCAAGTACCTTGGCACTTCATGGAGGTTGTAAACAAGCTAATATTGGTTGGGGTTTAACCTAGTCAGACATGTCTTTTGGTGAAATCAGGGCAGTTCAAATCTCCTAATCTGACATGGTGACCGACATAAATGTTGCGTGGTCTTATCCAAGCTTCCTGTGAATAGTAATTACTAAATCTTAATTACCCTTGCTGAAAAAACGTAATCGGAATTCTGCCACATGTTACTGTCCAGCGCTGCTCTGGACAAGTGGAATCATCTATTCCAGGCTGAAAGAAACATAGATGCGTTTTGTCTGTTTGTCTGGTAGAGGAGCAGTAAAGGGCGACAGACAGGCAGGCAGGGTGTGAACAAAGATGTCTATCCACAAAGGTGCCCTCTCTCATCTGATCCCAACACATCTCTCCTACAAAGGCAGGCCTGTGCACAGCGTGCAGATGCTGCTAGCCTGCCTCTAGGTAAATAATGAATAGGTCACACCTGGTGGTCTCTTATAGGCTCGCTGCAGTCTTCGTCCCTCTCTGGTGGTTTGGGAATATTTTGTGTGTGTGCGTGTGTGTGTGCGTGTGTGTGTGTGTGTGCGTGTGCGTGTGTGTGTGCGTGTGTGTGCGCGTGTGCGTGTGCGTGTGCGCGTGCGCGTGCTCGTGCGCGGTGTGCCAGTCTAACATTGATCAAAATTCTCCTGCAGTTTTCAGTTTTGTTGTGTTTTCTTTAACCTTTAGCTACATAGTGTCCTCTTGTATCACACATAACTTTGCTTTAACAGTGTTTGTGCTTTCACTGTGTGTAGGTGTGTTCAAAGCAGTGACATTGAGACCCTATAAGAAACATTAGCGGAGCCTGTGTGTTGGATATGACCACATAAAGATGCAGTCAGTGCCACTTTAAGGACACATAACTAACTTACATCTCTACAGACAGCTAAATTAGAGACTGTGCTTAAATCCAGTGTACATCATGAGGACGGGTGATTTCATAAGAGAAGTCTTTAATGCCTTGGGACCACAAATGGCTGAAAGCTAATTCAGTATCATTACTTTTGATCACTTCAAAAGATAGAAGGAGCCACATAAAAGATTTCTCAAATACCCAGTTGAGATGTAATGCATCATCAGTCATGCCAGTAGTCTCCCTCTCTATCAAGAAGGCTTGTCTCATTAAAAATACATGTGGTGCTTTAAGCTGAAGTGTGCCAATCATACAAGCTTTCCATAAAAACTCCTCGTGCTGCTTTGCAATCAGCAAGTGTAGTTTCTACATTTGGCAGCATTTGAGTTAAGGACTAGGGTTGCTACTAAGAATTATTCTCTCAAGTTCGATCAATCTATCTGGATCAATTGGTGATTATTTAGTCTTTAAAATGTTAATAGAGGAGAGAAAAATTTGAAAAATGCCCATCACAATTTTTCAAGAGCCCAAGGAGACATCTTCAAATTGTTTTTTTTTTTTTTTCTGATCGACAGTCCGAAACCCAAAATAATTTTAATACAGTGATGTAAAAACAGAGAAAAGCAGCAGACTCATACATTTTCTAATCAATAAATTCTTAACAGCTAATCGATAAATTCACTTATCGTTTCAGGAATAAAAATGATAATACAACTTGGATTTCACCAACATCTATATTGCTGTAGGTTTCTACTTAGGGTCCACAAAGCCCCTCAGCTCTGTAAATGTAGATTTTTTTTTTTAGGAGTAGTTTATTTAAGAAGAAACTCTTCCACAAGAGGTAGATATGACTGCTCCAGCCCTGCTTATCAGCAGCGCGGGCTGTGTGTGGGGGAGATAGCGTGCAGTGAGTGCGTCACAGAGAGCTTGTGATTGGAGCCGGATTCAGGAGTCAAACAGTGTTTTATCTCTTGTATATCAATCACGGTGCACTGTGGCCCCTGCGCACATGAGCGCCGGAGCTCACCGCATTGTTTGTTGTAGCAACAAACCTACTCTGAAGTGGTATTGTGGTGCCCTTGTTTTTTTGCACATTTTTTCTAAAGGTTACTGCTCTGTTGTCAGGAAAGTGGGAGAACAGAGTCCGCGGACTCAAGGTTCCCAAAGCTGAGCAACAGCAGGAATAGGAATCATAGGAATTCAATTGACAGCAGCTCCACAAGTCAATAGTCTTAAATGGTGTTGTGTTAACACTGACACCACACAAGGCAACAAGCTGCACTCTATAAAATACACTCCACTCCACAAGATCAACTCTTGTCATCAAGGAATTAGAGTAACTATCTGCTTTGTGTGTTTTTCCTTCTGAGCGAACAGCGCAGCGAAACAAAAGAACTGTTTAGTGGGCTGAGGTGGAAGTGTATAACAAAACCATGTTTCCTGTCTAGTGATTTGTAAAACTCTTGAATTAATTTAGGCTTGGAAAGCTGGCTGTGCTTCCATGGAGTCTTCCCTGTAAACAGTGGAAAGGAGACTCCTACCCCTTGAGTTCTTTCCACCACGTGTATGTATGTGGGTTTGCACATGCTCACAAACATGCACTTTATTCCCTGCTAGTATTTGAGGTTTTTTACCTAAAATGTATTATTGATACAAGTGAACAGTCATAGAATACTTTTGTTTTATTACAACTCTGGTCCTTTTTTCAACATTTCGCCATCTTTTGGTTATGATAATATCTGGGAAACACAAATGTAAACCCAACCAAAGTGTCAGTATTACTGCATGACTATAGTATGCACGACTACCAGTAGGTACTGCAGATATCCGCAATTACCTTGGGCAGTACAATGTTATAATTACTGATAGGACTGATATGAGTCATGTAAAAAGGTCCACAGCAGCTAGAACAGCTAGAATTCAAATATAATCAACAGGATGTTGAGTGCCCACTTTTCTTTTTTGTTGTGCTTTGTGTGATCAAGATACTAAATTCTTACCCAGAGGCACTTCTCCATTCCTTGATGTTTCTCTTTACAACACGTTCAAGTCCACCGAGGCCAGGAAGAAAAATAACTTTTCCAAGTTTAGTTGTTGAACATAATATTGAATCTTGCACACTGGTAATGATTTGTGTCCCACCAGACCAATTTAATCTGTGATTCAGCTCATACAGTGCATCCAGCAAAAGGAATCATGTTATTAAGCCCCCTTAATGAAACAGTCAGGGTGGACTCTCCATATCTTCTTCCACAAAAAAAAAAAAAAAAATCTCATCTAAATGGAAAACACATTGTCTTCATTATTTGCAAGTGTTGAATGAAAGCAGTTGCCATGGTTACGGCCATCGGAGGCTGAAGCCTGGTTTGAGGCCAGAGGGGCTACAGGAACAAAGTGGCTCCTAATGGTGAGATTGTACAAATGGCTCTCTGAGAGGGTTATATATTGCTGGCATTTCCATGTTGGCCAACACAGTCGGAGCGCAGCAAACGATCAGTTTCACATCATAACCTTGTGTCAAGGCTGGCTCTGGTTAATGAAACGAGATGAATATCACCAAGTTGTTTGCTATTCCACAACACAGTCTACTAAATATTCTTAGAAATCCATTTCTAAATGGCTATTCTGTGTTGCTTTCCAATGCATCCGCTTTCCAAGAGCGGTGCGGAAACTTCAGTGTACACCAATCAAAATGCAGATTGTCTACACAGCATGGTGTCCACCCAGGAGAATTACAGCTGAATACTAAGCAGGAGAAAGCTCTCCGTTTTGACTGCTGTTTATGCTTTTGAAACAGGAAGAGGAATGTGAAATGAGAGAGAGAGAAATGCAAGCGCTTAATTCATTTTCTTCTCTGAATGTAGGTTAAATTACCTTTTATATCCCACACTGAATTGCACATTGCAGGTAAATGAGTCACTTGGCAGGTGATAAGCGTCAGTGAAGACACGCTGGGAATCAGGGACAAGGTGCCTTTCCGTGGATAGAAAGAGACACATCACTAATAATAGAGGAAGTGGTCATGCGGGACCTCTCTGCCCTCCGATTCATGTTGGATTATAATTGGTTTACCTGATACGACGCCTTGTGTTTGGATTCTGATGAGGCAGTGGTAAAACAAATTACTAGGGGGTTGACCTTTGGCAGTGCGGTGCTGACCCCAGCAGCCTGACAGGAACACCATCACACCTCAGTGCCATACAAGCCAATCTGGATGTTACTGGGTTAAATAGGATCTGACATAGACGCTTGCAGACAAGGTAGTGTGGGTTTTGGTTAAAACTGAATGTTGCAATGCTGCATTTATGTACTTTTTATAACAACGGAGGGAATTGCACATAATGATGACATTGTTGATCATGCTTTCCATAACAATAGTAGTCTATCAAAAGAATTTAAAATGATATGCAAATTTCTGTGATATGAATGTATCACTCTAATGCAGTCATCTTACTTACTCTTGCTACTTACTGTATTTAGTTTGTATTCAGTTTTATTAATAGAGCACTCAACGATAGATAATGTTGACTAAAATAGTTAGTCATTTACTGCCTTATCTTATATTGTCTTTTTCCAGCCCCGAATAGTATCAGCAGGTCTTCTGCTCGGGCTGTGTGCAGCCCCAACAAGCTCTACCAATCAGAGGACAGCCTGAGAGTCAAAACCCAGGGCAAGAAAAGGCTATGGCACTTATAGACTGCTAGTGTCATTTAGAGCAAGTTGCGACAGCAGATTTCTGATCTCCAACATGAATACACGAAGGCAATTGAGTTCTGGTGTTTTTAGTGATTTAAAGCTTCTCTTAAGACTTACTATTGTAAATGCATTAAGGTTCTTCACACTGCTGTGTCTTGTTTGTGCAAGGCTTATTTTTCCCCTTGCGAACAGGTTGTTCACACTTTTGAAAAGAGTTCTGTTTATGCTGTAGCTGGCCTTAAAGCCCATTTTATGTCTTTGTTTATCTGACAAGAGAAGAGTTCTCAACTCTCAAGACTTGTTTGTCCTTTCTGGGCTCAGACACTCTGGAGTGGAGGATCGAGCGGGACTTTTCTCTTGGTGTTTTCTGCGAAGCATTCATTCATGTGATGAAAGGGCTTTCAAAAGGTCCCTGCATGACGTCTACAGTATCCATTTTTTTTCTGTAGATCAAGACTAGATATACTCCCAATTTGAATTTAAATCCCAGGGAAATTGTCTGTTGCCTGCAAGGCACGTAGCACTGTCTCAAATAGATGCCGCTCGATATTATAGCACAGTTTGTATGTTAGTGTGTGTGTGTGTGTGTGTGTGTGTGTGTGTGTGTGTGTGTGTGTGTGTTGTGTGAGATGGGTGTGTGTGTGTGTGGTGTTGTGTGTGTGTGTGTGTGTGTGTGTGTGTGTGTGTGTGTGTGTGTGTGTGTGTGTGTGTGTGTGTGTGTGAGAGAATCGACCAGTGGAGGATGTGTCGCTGACAGGGCAGCCTCTCTGGCCATTGTGTCGGGGAGGGGAGGTGCTTGCTTTCAATCCATTATTGACTAATTATTAGTCGAGGATCCTAACGCGAATGAGCCACAGAAACTGACTTCTCTCCCTCCTTCTCTCAAGATACACCGGTCGCGCGCGTGCACACAAACACATTCACATGGAAACGTACACACGTATTGAAGCCCTCTGACACAGAGAAGACTGAGTCACTTGTAATTATAGACAGCAGTTTTGAAAGAAGGAATTTTTTATTGCCCTTAATTAATCATTTTAATTAAGTGACTGCCTATCTGTGCTTTCTACTGGATTAGCTAATTATATGCTCAGCACTTTCTACTTGTGTCCTGACGTATGTGCATGCGCTCCCCACGCCTTTGTCCCATGGCTGCTTGTACTGTATCACTGTGACAGCCTGTTCGGTCTGCTGCTCATGGATCACGCTCACCTGTGCGTCTGTAAAAACAACAAATGCTTTGCATATCAGCTCGCTCCTGAAAGCGTAAACTTTGCAGTCATGGAAAAGAAGATGCAAAGTGTCAATTTGATTTGCAATAGTTAACAACAGTCAGCGATCTCGCAGCATCGTCACGTTGTTTTTTTTATGTGTGTTTGTTGCCAGCCAGGTAACTAAAAGGCAGCACACCTCTGCAGTATCACCCAGCAGAGAGAGAGCAGACCACTGCAGAGAGAGATTCATGACCCAGCCAGCCTGTAATTGCTGATGGTTCAGCAGTTTTCGGGGGCTAAAACAGGAGGATACTGAATTTCTCATCTTTTCCCGTTTCCTGCAGCATTCATTTCCACCTCTCTGATCCAGTGCGTCGTTCTTTCTGTCCCTCAGTGTGTCTCTGCCTCTCACACTTTCCCTCTCTGTCTGTCTGTCTGTCTGTCTGTGTGTGTGTGTGTGTGTGTGTGTGTGTGTGTGTGTGTGTGTGTGTGTGTGTGTGTGTGTGTGTGTGTGTGTGTGTGTGTGTGTGTGTGTGTGTGTGTGTGTGTGTGTGTGTGTGTGTGTGTGTGTTTGTGTCTCATACACTTCGAGAAATGCTACTGCAGGCAGCATTGTTTATGTTCACCTGTCAAGCCTACCTTAGCTTCCCTGATGGATGATGTGGAGCTGTGTTGTTTGCCAGTAGCTAGAGATGGGTTGCAGCTAAATAACATCCATACCTACAAGATAGCAATATTATACAAGGCATCGATCCACAGGTAGAAAGGTCTTCCCTTCAATAGGAAGGTTAACGTGGGCTTAAACAATCAAAGGGATTAGTCATTAATTGCTCATTACTCACCATTTGCCAAATATTTGCTAGTTTCAGCGTCAATTCAATTTTTATTTGCTTTATATAGTTACACATCGGATATATATACTAGAATAATAATGACATGGCAATACAAACCTCTCTAGCTCACCATTGCTTTATTTATTGAGTGATGTGTCAGTTTGGGTGTTCAAATAAGCTTTAAGAACCCTTTGATGACACATAGTGGTATAAATAAACAGCTCTTCACATTATAAAGAATTTGTGCAGGCCATTTCTTTTCTTTTTTTAGCGTGTATGAAATAGATTATGTGTTGTTTTTTGTGTATACATATGAGTGTGAGAGGACGGGGCTGTTATCGCTCCATTTGACAGCATAAGTCCTGAATTGCATAACGCCTCCTCTGTCCTAGCATTCAATATTCATTGACGCTATTTTTAGCTCGCTGTAAGATTATATAAAATGAGACATACTGTTCTACAAACATGTGATCCACATCACTCAGACTACTTGCATGCTCTTTGGCTTGCCTTCAGTTTTTTTTTTTTTATGCTTTAGCAACTTCACAAATCCTCACACACTATGATGGGTGAAATAATATACTGTACATTGAATTAAATAATTCAGGTTGCCTCCTCGGAGATGTGCACAAAATAAAATATTGAATAAATGTCTTCACTGTTTAATTGAGGAGTCTGCTAAGTCTACTCCCCTGGAGAATCTCCTTTTTCTCCTTAAACACATTGGCATTCTTCACAGCTACATGTGAGATGAGAGGCTTCTTGGTTAATTTACACAATGGCAATCAAAACATGGCTGCCCGCGATCTCTGGCAAATTAGAGATAGATAATAGAGCGGTGCAAGTGGCAAGTGTGGACCCGATCAGAGGCCAGGAGGTAGAGGTCTGTCTGTTGCATGGAATTCCTTTTGTGTGTGTGTGTGTGTGTGTGTTCGTGTGTGTGTGTGTGTTCGTGTGTGTGTGTGTGTGTGTGTGAGAGAGTGTGAGTGTCCGTCCATCCGTCCCATGGCTCCACAAGGAAAATTTGTGACACCAATATATGGCAGCCTGTGCTACCTAACCTCTAAATCACCCCACCCCTCCTTTACACACACACACGCACGCACGCACGCACGCACGCACACACGCACACACGCACGCACGCACACACACACACACACACACACACACTCGATTACAGACACACTCTGCCTGGTCACGGACGGGGCCTGTAGGACGGTGGGTGTATTAAGGGGAAGGCGGATCAAGCGTCCGCCTGTCTGGTAATGTGTTGTCATTGACCAATTAGGAAATCCAGATCAAACAGGCGTTTGACTGCTGGCCCTCTCTAAGCACTCTGCTCTTTTTAATTGAGCACATTTGTGGAATGAGAGGGTTCTCCCTGGAGGGACCGGTGGCTGCAGATACGGGCAAGCTGTTAACACAGGATCCGTCCGCTCAGCAAGGTTATCAAACAATCTGCTGATATTTGAACTTCATGAGCCATGCCATGGCAGTTATAGGATCCTAATGCAGGTCTGTGGAGTGTGGGAGAGGATTTAAGTTTAGAATGAAAACGAGTGGACGTTGTGGGTATTTGCTCTTGGGGGTATGAGCAAAGTTAATGGAATATGAATCTCCTGAAAGCCGATTGATTAGTTGATCAACAGAATCATTGACAACTCATTTTTAGAATGAAATATTCATTTAAAGTAATGTAACTTTGGCTGTAACATTGGTCCCAGTAGCAGACTCTATAACATCTGTTACACAACTACAGTACATCGAGCTAAAGTTTGCTAACATTAGCCACCATAAGCTACTGGTCATACCAGACCACTTAAGGCTGGAGCAGCAAAACCACCTGAGAGTATTGAATTTAGCAGTGGTGTATTTGATTACTTATGAAATTAACTTTCCATTTGTAAGAGGAAATCTGTTATTTCTTTCTTCAAAAGTTATATTATCTTGTTTTAATATATTTGTTTTAGACATGATAGAGATTAAACAATTACTTAACAGATCAAAACAATAACGGATAGGTGAGAGATGCTGACAGTAAGCCAAGATACAGACACTCTACTTGTGAAATTTTAAAATAGAGATGTTAGTGGTCATTATGATTGCTGGCAGACAGTTTGATAGTATGTCCTTGGTGAAACTGAGAAAGCTCATGTTGCTGCTGTCCATCAGTGTCTGACAGGTTGAGCTCATGCACTATTTAAAAACTCTCCCTCTCACTTTCAGCGTCTCTCTCCTCCCATTCACTTAGAGTTACAAAAGGCCAAAGATCACTGGCACAATAAAGAGACAAGGAGGTCCATCCCCCTGCCTACCAATAACCCCATTGAACACACACACACACACAAACACACACACACACCGTGTGCCCCTGACACATCACCACTGCCTGCACACCATACACACTTGCAAGACAGTGAACACATAAACATGCACACCCTCGTGTTCTTCTCTCAGCCTTCTTTGAATTCCTTCCCATGTATCTTGCAGCCCGCCTGTCACTCCTCCCCCCAGCGCTATCAGTCTCTCTCTCCCAGACCTCATAATGGCTCCTCTTGGGTAGCGGCTGCGTCTGTGGCTCCCGCTATTTCAAAGTTTTAGCTGGCCGGATTAAGCGTGGTATGTGGAAAATGAACAGCCACTCACAGGAGGGACACATGAGCTGAATGCATAATAAACCAAGAGACTGGCAAGAAGAAAAAAAGAAAGCAGAGAAAGGAAGGCGGGTTGGGGGGGAGATAGAAAAACACTAGCTCATAAGTTGTCCAAAGCAGTGTCCGCACCTACACGGCAACAATATCACTCACAGAAATGGAAATAAAAATGCCTCTTTGACTTTTCCTCTGTGCTCACAGTCAAAGGCAATTTTTAAGGCCAAGTGTTTCCAGGGGCTGAGGGTTGTAGTGATGGCTTTCTTTGTGAAGTATTGTGTGCAAGTTCAGCTCATATTGCAACAGTCAATGCAGGTTTACACTTTGGCTCGCTGGTTTCATCATCATCATCATCATCATCATCATCATCATCATCATCGTCACATGCCTCGGAAATTCCTGGAGGATTGCAGAGCAGAGAGGGAAGCTTGGCAGCGAGGAGGGAGGCTGACAGAGCACCAGAGAGCGTGAGGCTAGCTGGCTAGCTGTTAGCTCCACACTGCTCTGCTGTTTTTGGTGGGGCGACACGCAGTCATGTGGCTCATCTGTGCCTCCAGCCCCCCGGGGGATTTGACCCCCCCTCCCCCCACTCCCCTCCCCTCTTATTAGTGTAAGGGTGGAAGGAAATTAAAAAGAGTAGCTGTTTGGAGGAGGCAGTAGAGGACAAACAGGAGAGGGAGAAACCGCAACGATGCTCCTCGTGTTTGCATGTGGGATGTAGGACCATCTTTTCTCCTTTTGCTTGCTCTGTTAGCCAGGCTAGTTGGAGGGTGGGGGCTTGGTGGTGAAGAGAGACCGGCCCCCATCTGCCTTTGTCCTTTCTTTTTTTCATCGCGGGCAGTGATCGGCCTCTGAGACTTGGTGAAACGTTACACTTGGTTAGAGAGGAGATATTGCTCAGGCCCCTCTATGATCCCCAACGCTCTATTTTCTTCTACTGCTGCTGCTGGGGGGGGGGGGGGGGGGGGGGGGGGGGGGGGAGTGGAGGAACAGCAGCAGCAATGGTGGGGGCTTTAACCACCCCGCCCTCCTGCCCCCACCACCATGCTCCCTTTGCTTTTCTAATCACGCTGCAGATGTGCCTGATGGCTGAACAATCTCTGTGTACTGAACGTGGGGCTCCCGGAGGAATCCAGGAGGCTTGCTTATGTGAGCTGTCATGAAGAAAAAAAAAAGAGTGAGAGGGCAGGGCGGGAGGGAGGGAGTGAATGTGGGTCTGCGGGAGAGAGGGAGTGGAGTGAGTTGGAGGGAGAATGGGCGATGGAGAAAGACAGAGGGGAAGAGGGAGAGATCAGTGAACAGCGACAAACGCAGCAGGGCTCCTTTGAGTGTGTTTGTGTGTGTGTGTGTGTGTGTGTGTGTGTGTGTGGGGCACAACTGCGAGCCCACCCTTGCTCATGGTTGCCGTTGGAGCTCTAGACCAAACCACATTAAATAAAATAAATCCATTCCCAAGCTTGTTAAGAAGCCATGTGGGGACGTGTGTGTGTGTGTGTACACTTGAGTGGCTGTGTGTCCATATGTGTGCAGCAGAGAAATGGGGGAAGGGAGGAAGATGTGATGGAGAAGGGCTGAGGGGAGGTAGAGCAGGGAGGTGGGACAGGCAGGAGGCAGCGCATATTATCCTCCATGCCAGCTCTGGATGGAGCCTGCCAAGGATTATGGCACATTCTGTAAAGCAACAATGGAAGCGGCGCCGATTCATACACATTTCTACCCTCTCTGCTTTTTCCTCCGTCAAACAAACACAGCTTTGTCCTTGCTGCCTGCCTGGCCACTTACCAGGCAGAGAACCAGGCAGACACCTGGAGTCCTAGAGCTGCCCTCTCCAAACTAAACACCCCTCCCTCATAGCAAGAAAACGGCGTCTCCACAATGTTTAGGTAATTAAAGGGGAGCTTTCACCCCGGCCTCGGCCGACAGTCGGAAGAAAACAAGACATATCTCAGAATCAAAGCTCATTAAAATCATGGGGGTGAAGAGATGCTTCCTCCTCCTCCTCCCTCATCTGTATCACCCTTAAGGAAGTGCCGCAAACAGCCAAGCCCTAGTCAATGATCGCGCTGATTAGCCCTTTATTGCCTAATTCACCTACAATAGACAACACAAGGGGACCAGATCACCTTGAGCAGCGTGTCTCAACGTGTCCCCATGAGGTGCGAGAGTGATGCTGATTTCTCTGCTTAGGCCACCTTGTTCAGTTTTAATAGTGTCAGCAGTACTTTGAGCTTTTCGATTAGTGCTGTGTGTGTGTGTGTGTGTGTGTGTGTGTGTGTGTGTGTGTGTGTGTGTGTCTGTGTGTTGTGTGTGTGTGTGTGTGTGTTTTGTGTGTTGTGTGTGTGTGTGTGTGTGTGTTGTGTGTGTGTTGTGTGTGTGGTAGGGGTGTTTCACACAGCTCTGCAGAGGTGTAACACCCTGCCTGTAGTGTTGTTGTTAAGCACATTAGGAGTGACTGAGGGTGTTGTTATGGTATCATGATGCCTGTCCAGCACTCTAGGGGAAGCTGAGAAGATCTGTGCGTGTGGTCGGCATGGTGGCCAGCGCGGCCTGCTGTCTTTCTACTCCTGCAGCCACCCTCTTGCTATCTTGCCCTGTTGGACTTTGTTGTGGCAACACGTTCCCAGATCTTTACAATTACTTTGGTAAGCATACGTGATAGCCAAAACCACGTAAGATCCAAGTTGTATAAACTAGAAAAATCCTTTTAGCAGTACTGTGCCAGGCCCCAGAGTAGCCTGACTGTTTTGATTCACAAGCCATTTATATGAATAAATTAAATCTGTTTACTACTTCCCTGTGCCATGACAGCTCAGCTGAGAGACTGTGTAAAGCGGCGAGGGTTCGTGATCCATTTGTTCTGCTGTGATGGTGGGATAAAGCTAATAATTGTCTACTCTTCTCCCCCTCAGACTGTTTTTATCCTGCAGAGCAGAAGCACACAGTAGTCTACATTACATTAACAGGCTACAAAACTCTCTTTGAAGATGCAGGGTTGGGTTTTGTGTGTCTGAAACAATGTTTAGATTCTGACAGTTCAAAAAGCAATCTTTCTTACTTACTGGAGATAATGTTCTGCTTTAGTGTCTTCATTCAACATTTTTTAGCGTTACCATCTTCCAGTCTCCGCAGTGGCACAGTTTTGTCATCAAATCTAAATCTGCATCCTCTTCAAGGTACACTTATGTAACATGATCACGTAATGAGACAAACATGGATGCAGCCTGACTGGGGACAATCCTGTCCTCCGCAGGGTGCCGTGTGAAAACAAAGCTTCTAAAGTGGTGGTACAGAGGGAAAGAAAAACATTGTTTTACCCTAGAGGTGGGCTGATAGCAGTGTGAAAAGCCCATTTGAAGAGGTAGGCCTCATCTGTCACTGGGCAATGGAGGAGGCAGCCATGCAGAAGCCCCCTGATTATAAAGAGATAATTTCATCCAATCCTCCGGTGGTGCTCCATCACCTTGCCGCCATCCTCCACTGCTTTTCATATTTGTTCCCAGCCTGCATCTCCTCACCCGTTTCGTTTTATTACACCTCCCACTCAATACATATATTTTAGCTCCCCCTTGAATAGGGAAGAAAAGCGGGTCTCCCTCCTCTCGCCTCCCACTCCATCCCACCTCCAATCCCCCCATGTGTCTTTTGTTGTGCAGGAATCCACAGCTCTCAACTTGTTGTGTAACGCCGTAACGCCTGCCGTGCAATTTAGTAAATTATGCTCAAGTAACGCATGTCTCAGCACCGATTTCCTCTCAAGCACTTCTGGGGTAACTAGCTGAATCACGGTAAAAAAGGTTCACATTAGATAATGGCGCAGAGAAAATAATAAATGATAACATCTGTAATATAGAAAAGAGCCTGTAAATAGTGTGAAGGCTCATAATTGCATCTGTTGTCATATCTCCACAGCATCGCGGGTTTAATCTTTAATTTGGCTCTCGTTAGTCATTAAAGATACAACAAAGGAATAGTATTTAATTAGAACAAGTGAATATCTGAAAATTGAATTAGTTCCCAATGCTTCCATCTCATACTGTTAAAAAGTATCTTGGGAAGAAAATAAATGTAAATATGTGGACGCAGGCTTTACAATGTGGGGAGGTCAGACGTATCATTACAATGTGTGTTTAACAGAATAAAGCTTGGGTGGTGAATGGCAGCCCTGCCTCTTTCTTTCCCCTCATTTTAACTCACTGTTGGAGGTAAGAGGGATGACATCAAGAGAAAAAGAGTGCAGAGAGAGAGAGTCAAGGGAAGAGAGACAGAGAGAGCAGGTTGACTCGCTCATCAATAACCACAAGGTCAGACAGGCAGTGCCGGGCTGAGTGGGCCCTGTTAGGAAGCAGCAGCTGAGGATTTGTAGAGCTTGTAAAGGCTTAAAGCAATACCGCTCCGCCTTCTTTGTGCCACTAGCCAGGCCTTTGAAGGACCAGGGAGACACCTGCTGGTGGCTAAGGGTGACGATGGTCCAGGGCCATCCCTTGCCAAGGATCAGCTCACTATCAGCTGGCATAGAGAGGGGACTGAGGGGAGTGTTATAGAATCAAACACCAGATGGATATAGCTAAAGAAAGTCAGTGCATTAACATATATCATCGCTTGTGTGTGATAGTTTTTCTATTGTGTGACATTCAGAATGTCTTCATTTAAAAAAGAGTTTCTTTTTATATGCTGGTATTGGTGGTGTGAATGCATTTTGAATTAATGTATTCAATGTATTACAATCTTTTTACTCAGAAAGTCGCTTGGAATCAGGATATTTCATCTTATTAGAGAACGAATATATTGAGTCAGGTTTGTTAACTCCTGCTCGCAAATGCCTTCAAAATTACCACTTTTACACCCCAAACTCCTGCCAATTCATAAAGGTATTCAACTAGTGAGCCCAGACCTCCCTCAAGTCTCAAATGTCTGTCTATGTGACTTTGAAAATGTCAACAAACAAATACTTTCCATCTGCAAAGAGAGTTGGAATAGAAGAACTCTTTTTTTTTTTTTTTTTTTTTTTAGATCTTTCTAATTTATGGAGAGAATGCACTAGTGTGCCCTTCTCTCCTCTCAAGTGCAGGCATGAGCACTCCAATAGGTGCATAAAAGCTCTTTAGCTGACTAGTGGAGTAGATTACTGGCCCTACTGTTAAATCCAGCTCGAGACCCCTAAGTGAGCATTATCAGTATGGTGCAGCATGCTGCCTCCTTGCTCGCTCCCTTTTTTCTCTTTCTCCCTCATCTCACCAGTACTTTGTGCAGTGAAATTTCTCAGTGTGTGATGGTAATGGAGAAAGATGGCGGGGGGGGGGGGTTCGACGTGGGGCAAGTGTTTGAGGCGAGATGATGCGCCACAGGAAGAGATGTCCCTGCAGTAGCAAGAAGGCAAGACTGAAACTGGATGAGATAAAGGAGGAGCTAAGAGGGAGAAGATGGAGGGATACACTCTCCACCACCACCCATATATGTGCTTGTTAATTCACTCGCCCCTCCGCTGAAAGCTGCAGGTCACTAGGAGTTATAGCCGACACCCTGAGTGGGATATTTATTTGATGTTGAATGCAACATTAAATCAGACCCCCACGGGCAAAATTGATAACCTTTAATGTAACTTGTAATACTTTTTAATTTTAATAATGTTATGTAGCATGTTAGATCCCAGCACCATTGTTTGCCTTTATTATTTCAATGGAAAAAAAAAAGATAAAGAGAGGAAGAGGTTTTCCATAAGCTGCTACTCCAAAATCAATAGTGCGCTGTAAGGCATTTTGTTAGAGGAACTCTTATGTAGAGAGCGGTGGGAGGGGGAAGGAGAAATGAAATGTTGAGCATGTCTGGGCCCAGAGTACAGATAATTGTTAACCAAAGATTACATAATGGCTGAGTAATGTAAACAGAGAACCACATGCCAAGTTAATGTTCTCACAGGCCAGGATGGAAGGGTTTCATGCAGTTTTCTGAGGCGGGCTCTGTCTCTCCACCTCTGTTCATTTTCGCCCCGCGGTGCTTTAAGCATGGTCAGACATCCTCTCTAAGCCTTCCAGTGTGTCCTCTCCGAAGGTATATCGTAGTGTTTGGGGGCAACTGCGAGGGCTTGTTAAGGGTGTCACAGTAGCTGAGAGGAATGTCATCCTTTGGGCTCTCTGAGGTGCTTGTCACCTGCCAAATCAATATCTCCCTGCTCAGTTCACACAGCGCCACACACTCAAAAACACAGATGTACACACTAAACTGCAATATCCTGGTGGTGATGGGATTGGCAGCTTCCCTGGGAAGAGGTGAGCTTTAACACTTGTCTGTGTTTCTGTTGCAGAACGCTCCAGTTTAATGGCTGGCAGGTAGAGGCCGAAGAGGGACAATCAACATGAACTCGATTCCGTCGATGGACAGACACATACAGCAGACAAATGACCGTCTGCTGTGTATCAAACAGGTGAGTGTTGTGTCAGCTGTCCGAGGCAATATGACATAATGGTGTAAGTAGAAGTATAATATATAGTCAGACTCAGCTCTACTTGTAACATGCACGGTATCAAAAATACTGCTTAGAATCTAGTGTAAAAATTTAATTACTTTTAATTGAATAATTTGATACTTAAGTGCAGCACTTTATTTTTGTACTGTGTAAAAATACACTGTGGTATTGCTATTTTTACTTAAAGGTGCACTAAGCAATGTCACGCTTGTTTTAGGCTACATCATTTGTTGTCACATACAACAAACACACTGTAAAAAATGCAGTCTCTGTAGACAGCCCAGGGTCTCCAAACGGCAACAAAAACAAACTGTGCCCACCTGCACCACGAAGCATACACACACAGTGTTCCAGCGCTCCAGCCAATAACCGACAAGAAGGACTTGGGGGTGGGGGGTTAGTTCGCGGAAGCCCAGAAGGGACGGGACGGGATGAGGAAGCTAGTCTTGTTTGAAAAAACTTCGGACTTCAACAAGAAGTAACGTCACCCAACATGGCTTAGAGCACCTTTATTTTCAGTCAGCCGCAGGTTGAATTGTTGTGTAAAACAAAGATTGTGTACAGCGTTCATATTTGGCATTAGGACTCTGACCTCGTTATTCCCCACATTGAAGCGAAGCATAGCAGGGAGTGATGGGAATAACTTCCCCTCAAGGTGAATCTAGAATCAGTGGCTACAGGTGGATGCTTGGTGGAGATGGGGCTTTTGTCAGTGTAGTGTCAGGTGAGGGTGCAGGCATGGCAGCAAAAGACTGAAGGCGTTAGTACAGTGCTATGATGGTACGTTGGATATTACTTCTTCCACAATTTGGTACAGATGTGATGCATGTTAACAACCACCGGCTGTTCTAATCCGTCTGAATTCAGTTTGGATGATTTCATCTTAAAAAATTGAGTTTAAGTGTTTGTTTATAACCCTTCAAACTGAGGACCTTTCCAACTATCTCACTGAAAACAAGAAACGTGGCCAGGAAGCTGAAACAGGTTTTCTCAGTTACTGGCACAGGTTGACAACATCAGGGATATGGAGTTTCCACCAGTGAAATTTATGTGGACAGATGTTTAATTTCCATATTTGTGCGACTTCTGGGGATGTTAGGAAAGGAAATGTTAGTAGGAAAGCAGGAAGCTAACACACCTTAGTTTTGCTGTTTGGCCACATTAAAGTGACTAATCTGTTCACTCTTGCTATCAGAACTGTGATATGACTTGGGTTACTGACTGGGGTCAAAGAGCCTCCCCTCCCTCCCCCATCATCAGCCTTCTTTCTTCCTCCACCAGTGCTGACTCCCAGCGAGTCCTTTTGTTCTCATCTCCACACCGTTTACTGCAGGAAGAATCTCTGGCAGAATTCAACAGACATACTTGCGTAACCCCGGGCTACAGGGCTCCCTCCCTTTGATCTCTTTTCTTAACTGACGGCCCATTTAGTTTCTGGGCTCTGTGCTGAGGTCGACCTCCTGAAAAGTACATCAGAGGGCCTTTGGGACAATGTATGGGCCTTGCACTTAAACACAATTGCGGACAAGTCAAATTGTTTTACCCTCGGCAGGGACTTCCCACCCTTTACTGAGAAAGAGACAAGGTGAGGCAGATAGCAAGACAGGGCGAGTGTTCAGGGAGCAAACAGAGGGAAGCCCCTATGTGTTGAGACAAGCTTTGATGTCCTTGAGTAATAAAGTAGAGAGAGGTAAACACTCAAGCAGTCTGCAGTCTGGTTACCTCCTTCACAGCAGCAATATTAAATATTCAATGTCCCCTCCTTCTTTAGTTGTATAGGAGGTGAAATTGGATTCTATTAAAGCACTGTATTCCTAATAGCTAATGAATTATTCTGTAAAGGAACGGAACAGGAAAAGGGATCTGTATCCGTCTAACACAAAAGTGTAAACAATTGAAATCTTGCGGGGTTAAATGTATTAATCCCCGCAAGGCAAAAATTTAAACAAACACATCCCAATGTTAGCGGCCGGGGAAGCAGCACATGGGTAAACATGCCAATTAGAGAGATCCATGGCATACAAGGAGGCCTCCAGTCCATCTAATAAATGGTTAAGCGCCGGGTCATTTCAAACGTACCAGTAAGAGCCAGCACCCTGCTAATAGAGGCAGCTTTGTGCCGCAGACAATCAGGGTTTGGAAGACCCGCATAATAAATACCATTTATGTCCTGCCAATTAGACTAGCAGTGAGCCCATTCAGCCGGCCGTCTATTATCCTCCCCGCACACAAAGATGATCATCAGGGGAGATCAGAACAATTAACTCACTATCTTCTCCCCCTGCTCCCCATTGTCCAATATCCAAGCCATTAAAATAATTAAGGAAATATTGTAAACCAATCCAGCTGTTTGCTTTAATTGAAAGTGTGCACATGCTGAAATTTGGCATCTCGAAGGCAGTACAGACGTGGAGCAGGAATATAAATGAAGCCTCTTCCATTGTGTTGTTGTTTTCTGGAAGATGTGACATGTCTGTCTGAATACTCCCAGCCAGAGCAGCGGACAGGGGAACAAATTGATTTTGTTGCTCAAATGATAAATTACTGCTGAGCATGATGATAAAGTAGAGGAAATTGGAATCTGTCAGCCTGATTGAATCACGGGTTGAAAGTTAAATCCGAAATCATTACGGTGATCATTTTTAAATTACCGTTTTGTTGTGAAATTGCAATAATGTGATTTATAAACAATAACTTAACCAAACTGTTCATAAACTATGAAACCATGGTTATTTTTTTACCTTGATACACTCATTTTGATATTGAATATCTACAAATGTGCTGTCTTGGTTACTTCTGCATTGTTTGAATGTTAGTGTTAAGAAAGTAGGTAAATACTTGCTACTAAATTAACACTGGTGGTTAATGACGGAGGAATTGCAATTGCTAATTTTTACTAGTTTTAGACATTTCAGAGCTTCATCGATCAGCAGATTAATCAATACTGAAATATTTGTTGCCCCAACTTCATACTTAGTATGGAAAAGGTAAACAACACAGATAGTGTTTGTTTTCTTATGTGTGCAGGTGGTGCTAAATACTTCCAAGGGAACAAATTGTAACTGCAAAATAAATATATTCACTTGTTTAACCTCCAAACAGACGAGGATGTTTTAAAAAAGATACCTAAAAACAGTTATCTGATTCACCGCCAAACACATAGGTTCTCACTGGTAGTTTGTTTTCCTCTCGCGTCCTCAAATTGCACACTTTGGGGAACGTGGGCTCCGTGATACCGCTGGTCTCTATTTCAGAGAGTGTATTTTTTCCTTCACTGTGGGGAAGCCAGTTTGCTGTCAGACTCTCCACTCAGTGATTCGTACAGGGGTTTGGCGGAAACTATGAACTCTCCTCTCGCGGCAGGAGCGCTTCCTCAAACTGTAAGCGTCAATAAATCAAAATAATCTAGAAGACAACCCTCTCTGTACTGCTGCTGCACTGGCTATCCAGCTGTTTCGGTCTGTCACTGTGTTGTTTCCAGGGTTAATTGTCTCCATTAATATGTTTTCATTGCTCTGGGGCGTCGCTAAATAACAACAGTAGCATAACCAAAAGCTGTGATTTTTGAAATAGAAGCGAGTCTTTGCCAGTTAGTGTGCGCTGTCACATTCAGTTTAGCTGCAGATGTGCAGATCATGTTGTTTCCAGACGTGACTACAGAGGATGATTGTATCTGAAGAAAGCTGTATTCTCAGGACACTGCAAGTCCTGTCCGTCTTTGTTTCCCTTGAACTGAGCCGAGCTTTTACTGGAGTGTAAATGTTGGAGGATCATTCTATCCCAGGGGACGAGGATAGGGGGGAGTGAGGGGTCTCTTGGCCACTAGTTTAGGTTTGATTGGTGGGTTTTGGCCGGAGTAGGGGGAACATCTGTGGCATGGCAGTGCCAAGCTCTCCATGTGACAGGCACACTGGTGGGACCAATTGTTCTGAGTGCAAAGAACAGTAATCACTTCAAGCCCAAGTGTTGGTGGTGTGTTTTTCCCCTCCCTTCTACATATTCTCTCTCCTCCCCCTTTCCATCCTTCCATCCTTGGTGCTCTGATTGCGTGTGTTGTCTAGCTTCCAGACCCATCTAAATTTAGCATCTGTGGATGTGTTTCTCCAGGAGACTTTATCCGCTAGTAGAATTTACATACTCAGCAACCCCACCACGTCTCGTCCTAGTCTCCCAAAACAAAGACACGTAGGTAGAGCGGGGAACAGTCTCAGACCGAACATAAAACAAACAAGACTGGTTTCATCCGGCCCCTTGTCAAACGCCAGCTTTGTAAATTGATATGAAAGCTGCCTTATCAAATCCTGACCTCTGCTGCCCCCTAAAGAACAAACAAGTAAAAAGCACTGCAATGTAGTGACTTTACTGCTGTCACTTCCTCTTCTCCTTTTCTCCCTGACAGTGAAATCAAAGCACACAGACTTGTTAAGAAAGCAGCCATTCACTTTAAGCTGACAAACCTCTCTATTTACCTTTGATGCCATGGAGAGGGAGTCCATTTGTTCCTGGATTGTACAAGTGCACTGCAAAGGCTTGTGCGCATTATCTCTCCAAAGGTAAAAGATTAGTGCTGAGTGGAGGTGGTTTGTCTGCTCTTCTATGTATAAAGTGAGTCATATTAAGGTTTGAAAGCTTTCAGAGAAGAGGTGACTGATAGGGAGCCCAGTTGGGCGACCCACAGTGGCCCATTTTTGCGGATTGTTTTGCTGCTACACAGCAAGACAGACAACAGGATTAGTCAGTGGGCTGCTGGCTCCAGTTGGGGAATGAATGCCATAAAGGGGTACCTGTAGGTCAAGGAGTCTGTTGTCAGATATAGTCACAGTACAGCTCAGGGCCAGCTGGTGAAATAAGGGCTTTTTCGGCTATGCATGCAGCCATACAGGGAGATTTATTGCACTCAGTGGCAAGGCAGTGCTTCAGAAACCTGGGGTGAGTGAAGCAGCAGCATGACTCTAATGGGACTATACCCCTTTAGCCCTGTGCATTAATACTTTAAACCTACAACACAAGTAATCTAAAGGGTAATACAATAGATTTTGGGAAATATGGTCGTAAAAATGCTGCCAATTTGAGTGCTCTTAATTATTCATTATGTTTATGGCGTGGCCCCTGTTGTAATGACAAGGGGATTTCTCACTCACAATTCATCCATCTCCATCTTTTATCCAAGATTCAGGGAGGCAGCAAACTAAGTCCAATCATATCCTCCACATGTGTTTCTACATCCTTGTAATGTAGATATAGAAGTCATTCAGTTTATTTTTAAAAGTAGGTGTAAAAACCTTTTATTAAAGGAAACCGAATGTTTGGAGATGCAAGTATACTTTGTATTTAAATTGTAGTTTGTCGATTTGTATTAGTGTTTAATACCTAATGACTAAATTGCCAATGCACAACTTTTAATAAAGCAGACCAGGACTAATATGTATTCAGTATGTATCCAGTATGTATCCCTTGCCATAACATCTTCATATAGTATATTGATTCATTTTACTCACCAATTAATCAATAAATGTAAAATACAATAATCTCTATTCTGCTCTGTAGTGATCCTTGAATGTTCTTTCCCTTTTTCCCCTCCAGCACTTACAAAATCCAGCAAATTTTCAAACAGCAGCAACTGAGTTGCTGGACTGGTGTGGTGACCCCCGAGCCTTCCAACGCCCCTTCGAGCAAAGCCTGATGGGATGCCTAACGGTAAGTCGCCACTCATGACCTGGTTTTGCAGTCTCATACTCCGAGGTTCAAGGACAATGAAAAGGCAGCTAAAACAAATGCTGCATTGGCTCTTTCCGTATCTCCCGCATGGTT
>NC_045753.1:16648582-16649619 GCF_008692095.1 Etheostoma spectabile
TAATGTTTAGCTGCCTGATCTTCACTGAGGTCACTGAAAAATAAAAAGTATTTAATCTTGTAGAAACTACTGAGATTTAGTCACCTTTCAGTGACTTCAGTTACAGTTTGTGCAGTGGCTCATGAGATCGGCACACTGGAACACGAAAAGGAAAGCAATAACGTCCTCAAACCACAAAGCAATCAGTGGTTATCAGGAAATACAGTTACAAAGCCCTTAATTCCCTTATTTCAATGTCTAGGGGCTTTTGATTAATTCAATAATTTGTATCCCATGACATTTGGGAAAAAATACTTGACTGTTTTGAGACGTATACTGTAAACAAAGAATGATTTGGCCAAAATGCATCAGAGTAATCACAATCTTACACTAAACTGTGGAAAGATATTCACTTGTTTCCTAAAGAATCCTTTACTCTTTCTCATGTTCAATGTACATTTAAAAGGGAATACTCCAGCAAACATCTCATATGTGTCTCACTTACCCTCTGAAGCCTTAAAACAGGGGTGTCAAACTCAACTTCACTAAGGGCCAGACTAAAAAAATGCAAATCACATCAAGGGCTAGACATGTAAGGTTTATCGACATGCTTTTATTTAAGAGAAAAAGTCAAATATCTTTGACTGAAATATTACTTGTCTCATAGACTTATAGAAAAGGGTCCGTGCGCCGGGCTCATGGTTCAAAAGGGTTATACTTAGTGTCTTCATTAATTAATAGGTGTGTTTTGGGCATTACATAGACTGGGTAAACCCCGCCCACTCTGCCAGCAATTTAATTTTGCCCTGCAGCTCGGTCTGGAAACCTGCACGTTTAACTCTCCTGTTTCAATTCACAATTTTGCGGGAACCAATCACAAACTGGCTTATCTACCTGGCGCGGTGGCGTGTTTAACACGATGACGATAGAGAAGCGACCAAGTAAGTTCTTGTTTATATTCAACGTAGTGGCCACCAAACGGCACCAAAGCACAGGAACTCGTTGATGCCGCTGTCGCTTCTACGTCACCCGGATCGTTGGTCTGATTGGTTGAAAGA
>NC_045753.1:16649632-16668779 GCF_008692095.1 Etheostoma spectabile
TACAGAGTCATTTAAACTATGCCTGTTGGTCACTGATGATTATGTTTGGGCCAAGAGCCAGAACAGACAGTCCGGTAGAACAATGGATGGACTGCACATGAGTCACTCACCTGTCACCTTGGGGCCATTCAGTGCTTTAACTTGTTCATTTTCATACCGCCTCCAGCAGTAGAGAAGAGATACATATAGCTCCTGGTGGGTGCAATTTGTGACCTTGCCGAGGCAGCGTGGCCACAGCGAGCGAAGGAACCCGAGAGATTTGTACTTGAGCACCACAGTGAAACCGCTCTGACACATCCCTCCATTTAAGTGATTGTGTTACTGCTTTAATGTGCTACAGCAGGTGCCTTTTCCTCCATTTCGCCAATTCAATTTGTTTCCTGCCGTGAAAATCTCAAGGCTTTTCCTCTTAGTTTATGGGTTGTATAGACCTTAGTGTCAACCACACTGGGAGGGA
The DNA here is from genome assembly GCF_008692095.1 of Etheostoma spectabile. NCBI lineage: Eukaryota > Metazoa > Chordata > Actinopteri > Perciformes > Percidae > Etheostoma > Etheostoma spectabile. The sequence goes on from NC_045753.1 coordinate 16,650,090, forward strand.
GCACAGACAGTCTGATGTGATTGTGAAATTACTCAGACTGTAATGGTAAACACTTCACCCTGTTGCCTGCATTTTTTTGTATCTCACTGCTGCCTCAGTGTCGGCATGTGGCGATGTCAGACAGGTGGCTACGCCACAACAACAAAAAACTTGTACAAACAGCTAAATATTGGATCCGTGAGGCAAATTTGCTATGTACTGTACAGTCTGCCAATGGGGTAAGCAAAAAACTACTTTCTTAGAAACCACCATTAAACATATCCAACCTTTTAAGGAAAAGTGTGTTTAAAAAACAAGATTATTTATCTTTGAAATCATCCTAATGTGGAAGACAATCCACCATACAACACTCCACTGACCGTACAATTTAAGTGCTGAAATTAGAACTTCTTGTTGTAACTTCTTACATTAAAATTACCATTTAGCAAATTGTCCCTCACAAGCTTAGATTCTAATTAGACAGCCTATACTCGTATATCTTCTTCTCAATGGTGGATTCCTATAAATAAAGGCCATATATACGTACTCTGTTTTGGTGTCACGTCAAGCCTATACTTACAGGAGATAATGATATGGTGCAGGGAGCAGTGTTCAGCAGTGCTACCTCAGGGCTTGTCTTGAACTTCGGATCGCGGCTATGAAAACCAGGCAGGAAGAGGAATCTGTCTCTAGTGAGGCATGTTGGTCCACACAGGCCTTAGTATGTCCTAAAGGTCTTAATGTATTGAGCGGGTCTCTTTGAGCTGATAATGGCAATGGTAAATCAAAGCAACATGTGCCACATAAGGGTGATTTACTTCACCTCCTGTGGCATGTGGATGTTTCTCTTAATGTTTCCTCTCAGTGGGCATGGCAGCACCAGAGGCCTCATTTCATCCACCGACTCATATGGAACTGATAAACTTGTAGTGACTTTATCCTTTTAAGTGGAACTGGAGGATGCTGCTAAACTTTATTCTTCTGTGACAGCCGCAATCTGGCCAAATGTCGGGACAAAATATTCCTTTTGATGAATGAATAGTCCTTTGGAATAGTATAATCACTTCGGTTATGAGATTATGTTTCCATTGCTGTTTATTTGTCTTTTTCATTAATTGTTGATAGTTAACAAGAAATTTCAAAAACTTTAAAAATCACATTAGATGGCATTTTGTTACTATATCAACTTCTGCATTTGAATGAACCGAAAACAGGCGCGCACACACACACACACACACACACACACACACACACACACACACACACACATATCTCACAATGGTCTGTCACTTCTACTACATTTTAAACATTTTATGTTCTGAAAATAAAATAATACAGCCTTGGAACTAGGTATGCACTTTCTGAGCACTTTCTGCTTGCCTCTGCTGTTAAACTGAAAATAAAATAGAATAGGAGGATTAAAAAATATCAATTGAGTTACTAAATGCTCCAAAAACCTAAATGTGTTTTCTGTTGGTTCATGTATCCACAAATCAAAAAGGCATTCATTGACGTCTTGTCTTTATTTTTGACCTACAGTATATGTGGCCTTACAGTATGATACAGTAGTATTTACATGATGTCAGATGTGGGAGTTTTTCCCAAAAAAATAACATGCAGTATCTATCTTTAAGAAAAGGCTTTATCTTAAGTCCCTGTATCATTTAGTTATTTCCTTAGTAGGAAGGAACCTCACACAATAATGGAATAGAATATGTGACATTGTCCTGACTGAGTGTTGCGTGCTGTCGTTGTGTTCAGGTGGTCAGCCGCGTAGCAGCACAGCAGGGCTACGACTTGGACCTGGGCTACCGGCTCCTGGCCGTGTGCGCTGCCAACAGGGATAAGTTCACTCCAAAATCAGCAGGTAAGACCAGAGTTTTCTCAACCGCCATCTCAGGCCATCTGGTCGTGCTGGCCTGTTTGAGCTCAAAGTTCCTGCCTGCATTCTTGGCGGCGTTTCATGATGCCCACCCATTTCTACTAGACTGTTTAAGATACTGATACTCCAGAAAAGCACGCAAAACCTTACTGTTTTGGGCAGGATTTCAAGTATTTAAGTTGATTATCGGAATCTTGCAAAGACTAAAAGAAAAATTATGATCTTAGATTATTTTAAGGCTCTCTGCTTAATACAGAAAATAGTCCAACTATCTTTTTCTTTTGTTTTATATCTGCATAAACTTTGACTTCTTCATTTTGGATCTCACTTCCAAACTTGTTCCCAAAAATGGAGAACTACAGCTACAGTTTCTTCTCTGGAGATTTAAGACAAAGTGCCTACAGCAGAATACGCCATTTCTCAGACGCGACGAAAAGTGACTTTATCAGATCACAAAGAGTTCCTGTTTTCACACAGCACCGTCATCTTGATACAGTGATGGATTATTGGGACAGATGTACACTGCTAAATGTTGTTATCATGCTGGCGAAAACGCATGCTGAAGCACGATGGGAATGAAGATGTATCGGCTGTCAGCAGCTCCGAAGATAACAGGAATATTTTGTGCTCCGTTACACTTTTTGATTTGTGGGTTCCACCTGTCTTGGGTTATGAGGAAAGTGAGGTTGTGCAGTTGCTTCTGTGTGCTCGGCCTCTCCGCTGAGCCATCTTAAGTCTACTAAAACATGAAAGTCAGAGTCACATATTGTTTGAATTTCCACTTGTTTGGCTTTTCTGATTTACGGCGTCCATGGTTTTATATGTGGTAATATGAGGCTTCAAATCATGCAATGTCACTCTTATGTCAGCCACGAGAGGGGAATCATTCTCTGCCTGCAATTAACTTATACTGCCAAATGTTCTAATTCTACTTAATGCTAAATCAAATCTCAGGCCCTACTTTATGGGCTTAGATAAGATTGCCAATTGATTCTCTGTCTGAATAATTCCCTGCAACAGTAGTTATTTGGAAACCAGCAAGTACTCCAGTCTAGGCAGCATCCCAATGTGCATTTCATGGACAATTATATACCTATATGCATGAATATTTTGAGAGGCCTGTAGAAAGGGGGGGGAGAGAGAGAGAGAGAGGGAGAAAGTCAATGGAAAACACTAAGGAGGCATTCTCCTACAAAGCTCCCTGAAGCTCTTTAGAGTGGAGGCCTCATTCGAGGAGGTTGTTAAAGCAGAGAGAAAGCCCTCTCTGGCAGCCAAGGGAGAAGGCTCTTAAACGACACTTCCACAGGGCCCCAGGGGCTGTACCCACTCCCCAATGTCCTGCGGGGGCCGTTGCCAAGTGACGGGGGAAGGGAGTGAGTCACATGAAGGGGCCAGGATGGCGGCAGCATGTCAGCCATCCAACAGGAGAGACAGAGGAGTTAGTGTCTGCCGTTCACTGAGGAACAAATCTGAGAAACTAGATCAAGTCTGTGTAGAGAGGACATAACATGAGGTGAATTTTATGTTTCATTGAATACAGCGCCCTGTGCGTAATGTTCTTGTAGCAGTTATTTGTTTTGCTAAATCTGACAGTTTTCCTGGATGTGATACAATTTATTTTAGATTTTTGGTCAATAATACGACAGTCTGCTTTTTTTTGTTATGGATACAGACAGCTTGAAACTGTTCCACCTTATGTTTGTTGCTTATCTCTGCTCACAAAGGAGCTTGTGTAGCCTAAAGCCTGGGAGTTTCCTCAAAATGAACAAGCAGAAAAAAAAAGTGTGCAGGGAGCATTTGAAGCCAAATCTTTACTCTCATAACCACTGGCCTGCTCAGTCGCATCTTGTAATCTGCTCTGATGTTCAAAGTCTATGTTCAAAGTGGACAGGAGGGGGGCAAGATCTCTAGTAGTTACGAGCGGGGATATCTTCCACAGAGGACATTAGGTCAATAGCTGAGCGCTAATAAGTAAATCAGATTTGGTGTCCCGTTTTAACCAGGCCTACCTTGTCTTGGCTCTGATACGCGGTGTGGTCGAGCTATTACATTTCTGTTATGTCATCTAAATTCCTCCCAAGAACATGGGAGGAAATTGAGGCAGGAATTGCGCTGAGGGGAGGGCCGAGCTGATTTCAACAGTCGGAAATCAATGTTGACAGTAAACTTACAGCTGAAACAGGTTGTAGCTTTGACAAATGTATTCATCATGTAATGCCTCCAACAGTTTAAGACATTAGTTTGTTAATTTCCTTTGTAAGAAAAAGCTTAGAAGGGCAAAAAGTAGACATTGATCCTAATGACACCAACAATATGAATCTTCTTGCCTGAGGAAAACTTCATTATCACCTCCTATTGATTTTATCGGTCAGCATATGTACCTGAATTATAGCAAAGTGAGCAGTTTAGAGGTTTAGATGTTGACTCTACACACAGTGTGATTTAGTGAAATGTACTCTTTAATAGATGTACTCAGGGGGACTGGCCAGTTGTAGTCCTTTTGCCTTTTTGCGAGCGGCCCACAATGCTGGGGCAGAGCTGGGGGAGGGGCGTCTGTCTGCTCATAGTGACCTCTTTGTGAACGAGATTAGCCTGCTCTATTGATCTGTGATTACTTGGACTGTCTTACCGCAGGGCAAAGCATTGCACGTGGAGCGAGTGGCAACATCAAAGCAGGGACATCACTCGCTCGGTGTGGATAAACACATCATACATTACAAGGCCTCTTAGACCTCTTTCATTAGTGTCACACCCCTCCTGCAGGATGGTTCAGTCTGGTTTGAGAGCGTTTACAAAACACTTAATCACAAATTTTCCTCCAAGAGGGTCAGAGTGGCACATTCCCAATCGTTTGCGCCTCAGCAAGCTTTTGGAATTCCTCAGCTTTAAAGGAGTGAAAGGCACCAACTAAAAAGAGAGGGGGAGCAGTTCATTCTCTCATGTAACAAACGCCTGGTAAATCTGCTATTCAGCAGATAATTAGTTTGGCTCTGTCAGGCTGGTTTGTCTCTACACTCATTTCACACCTTGCAGGGCTGTTTTCAAGTTTGATCAAAAGACGTTGTGGGTTTTAGTTAACAGTGTCAGCGTGACAAAATAAAAGATCTCAGCAAAATACTTTTTTATAGTTTGTTTCATCTTGTTTATCTGGTTTGATTGTTGGAGTTTCTACGATGGGACTTCTGGCAGTGTAGGATGGGATGCTGTGCATGTTTGTATATCATCCTTAGGCAGTGTGAACAACTGCTTCATACTAATAGCAACCTCAAAATCTAGAATAACCTGCATAACAGCAAAGTAAAGTCCACTTTATCTACATGTGTAAAATCCCAACTTTGTTCTAATGTATGTACAACATGCAGACGTGCCACAGGTGCTGTATGTATAGTATGTGCAGAGTAGACAAAGTGGTAGGAACAGATTGTGGAGAAAACAGAATTACAACATTAAGTAGTTTAATAAAAAGTACAAAACGTAAATATTAAGTGCAAATATCAAGTGTTTGAAGTGAAGACTAAATGGAAAGAGGAACATTATCTTCATGCTAGTAATCTTATTTTAAGACAAAAACCAGGAAAGATGCAGAAATTCTCACTGATTTCAAAGAAACAAAGTTAGGATTAAGATGAACATTTTTCAAGTTTTTTTTTTTTACTTTATACTCGTGGTTGAATTCTTTAGTTTGTTTGAGTCCAAATTTAACGTAAATTTCTTGAAAACTGTAGTTGGAAGTGCTGATTATACGGCTTCCCAGTACTGAAGATGCAGAGGTCGGACGTGTTGTCGTTGAGCCTTGGAAAAGTCTCTGATTGCACACACCATACAGAGGTCAGATACACACAGGCCAGAAGGGCTGTAATTTCTCTTCTCAGAGCTTTCCACACCAGTATCTTTTTATTTGTATTTATTTTTTACTTTCTGTCCGTCTATCCACCCTGTGCGCTTCAACATATAGTTTAGCTGTGGTTTTTCCTAAATAGAGAATTACACATTGTTGGTGGCCCAGTTTAACTGTCAGTGGCAGTTGAGAAATAAACAAGCTTTAGTAAATTAGATTTAAATGCACATTTAAGACTTTATTTTTCATGTATGGAAGCTTTATTTCAGATGGCGGTGAGGCAGCTATGGTTCCTCAAGTGGTATCTGCTGTTATTTTAGTCCAAGAACTGAAACCCAGTCTAAGGATAAATGTTCACTCACCCCGCCTACTGTATAAACACCTCATACTTTATAATCATTCGAGGTCCATACTGTTATTTACAAGATAAAGTCCACCACAAAAACAGATTTTGATTAATTAATGCTTGATCTAATCTATCAAACATGGATGTATTTTCTAGATAGAAATTACTTTCTTAAACCTATTGAACTCTTCTTAAGTTCTCCCTAAATGTTTTAGATAATATTTTGTACACTACATGTTACTTTATTCAAATAGGCCTGAAGAATACAGTTACATGGATTTGAAAAAAAGCTTTGTAAAGACATTCCCATTACATTACATGTCATTTAGCTGGGCTTTTATCCAAAGCAACTTACAACTGCTATATATATGCCAGAGGTCGCACACCACTGGAGCAACTAGGGGTTAGTGTCTTGCTCAGGGACACATTGGTTCATGTATCGCAGTGGGAATCGAACCCAAGTCTCCCACACCAAAGGCATGTGTAATATCCACTGTTCCATCACCACCGTGTCAGAGTTTATGAGGTCAAAGGCTTATTATATACGATATGAGTGTCACGTAAGCTACAAATCTACACTGTGTCTACTTTGGACCATCAGCGTGTTTTACACTATATGATCACTGTATGTGAAGTCCTTCAGCCAGCTATGATGGATGTGTTAACTTGAGGTAGGGTTTCAGGGCTGTAAGTCATCTGCTGTGCACTTAGCTGACAGTAAATACCAGTAGAGCAAATACAGATGGGAGAGACCAGAGATAAGAGCTGTAGAGCTTGTCTGTCTCCGTAGTTGTCACAGTTCTTATGTCTGTGGCAGCAGGAGGTGATTGGTAGCATCTTCAGCCACTCCATATGGCTCTGTTATTTGCAGTGCAGCAAAATCAGATGTTTGCATATTAGAATGAACTTACATTGTACTTTGTGTATCTAATTAAATGCATGTTATTGTATTTAAGCCACAGATCAGTTGACACCTAAATCGACTTGCTGCTGATGGGTGTAAGTATTTTTCCTTTGCAGATGATAATAGATGCTCTAGACTGCCTCAGGTGGTCTGTCGACCAACAGTTTACGTGTTTTATATGTGTGTAATTATTTATCCAAAAGCTCACTGTGGTTCATGTGTGCTGAAAGACAAATGTGGTCTAATTGGCCCCTCCCTCTCTGATTCCAATGCTCTGTGAATCAGGAAGCCACAATACCCAGCCTGCTCCTCCTCCTGCTCCTCCATGCCCCTTAATTACAATGACTGGATGATGGATTAAGTTGACTGTTTGCAAAGACAAGGTTCCGGGGCTGAAATCACTGCTTTAATGTACCCACCTGAACCGTGTCTATCGCCACCTTTTTTGCGGTGCATGTCCCTCGTTAAAAATGTTGCTTTAAATGAATTGATTGAGGCTTCTTTTTACTCGTTGCTCTGGACGTGGGCCAACATACAGGCTGTCTAGCACATTAGGCACCACCCCCCTTTGCAGGTTTGAAATGTGAGCTGCCTGCATGTTTTCCCTCTCCTCCCTCCCTCCTCCTCTCCCCTCCCTCCCTCCCTCCCTCTCTCCCTTCTGGCGAAGTGGCTGTGGCTGCTTCTGTGTGATGTGTGTATTGGGAGAGCAAGCAATGGATCACTAGACAGAAAAAGAAGATACATCAATAACTGCTGCATACATCCGAGGTGAGGAGATAAGCATTTGGTTCTCTCTCTCCCTCTCTGCCTGTCCTCCACCCCCACCCCTCTGAGTCTCCCCTCCTCTCTCTCTCTCGCTCTCTCTCTATCTCTCTCCCCCCCCCTCTTTTTTTAACCCTTTATTGCTGCAGATGCCGGCACCTAATTTTGCTAAATTGTATGTGACGATACGCACCTTTCTTCTTCTTCTTCTCTGACCATGTGTCCTCCTTTTCTCTTCATGGCTGGTAATGCTGTATGAAGTTTCCTTTTTCCTTTTTTACAGATTATCCCTGTTTTCCTTCTCATTGTCTCAGGGGTATTTGTTGCTTGAGTGCAAAGAAGCCGGTGGCAAGTACAGCAGGAGCCCATTAGCAATGACTCCATCTGTGATTGGTTTTGCCTGCGAAACGGAGAGAGCAGCCATGAATAATTGATGTGTATTGTGCAGTCAGTCACTGGACACGCAGGGAGAGAGGGGAGGAAAACAGAGCGAAGCTGCTGCCTTGAGACACCGAGGGAAACGTGGGGTGGGGGGGTGAGAGAGAAAGAATGTTAGAGAGAAAAGAAGAAGGTGGGAGGGATAGAGAGAGACAGAGAAAGAGCTTTGAAATAGCTGCTGGCTTCAGTAGTGCAGAGATTAAGGCTGCCCTGTATCGCCTTTGTTCTGCTGTTGCAGATTTGTGCTCAGAAGTGTTTCTCGACACATGAGTTCCCCCTTTTTTCATGCAGTGAAGAGTGAGAAATAAGCAGGAACATTGCTGGAGTAAGTCTGGTTGAAATGCGGGTGGCATTTTAGACATGGAGGGGGGGAGTTTTCTCTGCTGTGAATAGGACAGAGCTGCAAAGCTTTAAGCTGTCAAAAGGAGGAGACAACACTTAAAGAGGGTTGTGTTTGCAGGGGGTGTATTCAGTGACAAGAGAGAAGGTGGATCTGCTGCTGCTGAGAGTAACTTCACATTATTTCACCCCTGGGGGGGGGGGCAGATAGAGGATTGCTTGCTGCGTTGGTGGGTGCAGGCGGGCACCCAGCCACGTCTTAAACTAACGGAATGGGGTTTGACAGTATGACGAGCGCCTCTCAGCGCCCGGCATGATAGAGTTGCAACAGCTGACTGTCGCATTTGACCCACTTACAGCTCACACAGAAGGGGTCAAAATGGCCTTGATTATCTCTCTGAGTCGAGCTGACCTACTTGAGGTGCCGTTTTTTGCGAGACTCGTGGCAGTTTATCACACCCACTCCCCTCTGTGCCACACAGCACAGCTAGACAGGCTCACTGCAGAGAGACACACACACTTTCTCACTATGTAGTAATTCACTAGTTTCAGATCAGGAATTTAGTGATGCTCATGGTCCAATCATGTGTGCTTTTTTAGAAGATGAACAACAGGTTTCAATTTTTGGTATTTGACTGCATTGAGATGCTAATGCACCTGTTTTGTTCAACTTAAAGGAATACTTCATGAAAAATCTATCATTTGAGTATCATTAGAACACACAGATGAATGATGAAATAGTGGAAAAACTTCAACTTCAACTTTATTTGGGCATTTTGGACTTATTTTTACTCTGACTGTGAGTCACATTCAAATCCACGCAAGGTACAAACTCTGTTAGCTAACAAAAGATATATTTTGGATGGAATATCCCTTTTAATGAAGGAGTTCCTTAGACATTTCTTTCTCCTATTGACTTAACTTGATAATTGTTGGTTGGTTTCTTTATTGTTCACTTGGATTTCTCCCTACTACGAGGGATTTTGTTTAGCTGTACAGTAAAGTTCTGGTTTTAGCAATAAGATCAGATAAAGAGGGTGGCAGGGCCAGTGATACTTCCAGCCAATCAGTGTAGTGGATCATGAATAATTATATTTTTAGGTCAATGAACTCCAAATAGTTGGTTTCACTGGAGGTTAGAGTGGAAACCCAGTGACGTTTGGTGAGAGCACAGCAAGTTTTGGTTAAAGAATAACTGTGCTTCATAGACAAATATTTGTCCTAACCAAAATTTGTCACAAAATTGGTACACAGTGGGATGTGACCTCTGAAAGTACTAATCACAGTATTAAAATTGCATTGAAACGCCAGGTGTAACGGTAGGTAGAGTTTCCTCCACACATCAAAGGGGGAACACAAGTGCATCTGCCCACTTGTTATTCTTGCTGTGAGTCCTTTTAAAGGACAAACAACAGCAACCAAAAGCAGGCTTCAGTGGGTGCACTTTCATTGGATCCTAATTTATTATCAATCCCATACAGTAGGTGGAAAGTAATCATACATTTGGCGTGGATCAGGTATCAGAGTGAAGAGCAGTAGAAACACTTAACTTGGTCTGTATCCACGGCAGAGTGAGTTACCCTTCTGCAGAAAGCAGTCAAGGCCTTTACACAATCTTTTAAATGTATTGTTCCGAAGGCAGTACAAACAAGCTTTCAGATATCTGCGTCCTCAACTGGTAAGAACCAGAAAATGAGGCTGAGACAGTCATGAGAGATTACAAATGATGGTATTGGAAGATGCTAAAACACCACATTAAAGACACATTAAGTAATCTATAACCTTTATCGACCTGTATAGGTGAACCGCAGAGATACCACATCAATAATTCTTCTTCCACATGTCTATGGCATAACCCCCACCTGCACACACAAACAATACTTACACTTAATTGCCTAGCATAGAATTATAATCAAGCCTCGTTAACTGCTCGGATAAAGAACTACATAAATAATATATATAGAAATATTGATTAGCAAATACCCTATGGTAATTAGGTTCACCACTACGGATACCTATAACTAATAATACTTTTTTTAGTCATTTCTTTAGTGTTTGTAACAGGAATGTCAAGATGTGATCAACAATCCTTAAACTGTCTGCACTCAATATTTTCGTCATTTTTTTACCATAACACAGTAAAAGTATCATCTTTTCAAAGTGTTTTGCAATTCTGTTCAGATTTTGTTCATTCATATTTTTTGCTCATTTGAAGTATAGTATGTTCAATCATTCTCTCCTCTTCTTAGTAGGTTTTGAAGTCACTCTGTGAATAAAATAACCTGATATATTTCTCAATCACCCTGTAATCTCAGAGGGTTTTGTGTTTGAATAAGGGAGAAACCCCTAATCAAATGTCTGTCATTTACTGAATATCTTTAGACATGTTTGAATGTTTGTACTGAAGTACAGTAAAATGTAAAATTTGAACCCTACAGAAACCAACTGCTGCAGGAGGTGTCAGTCTGACTCAGGTACTTGCTGTGTGTCGCACAGGAAACTCATGCACATTGGCTGAATCCAACCAACCATCCTCATCCCAGTCCTTGCATTATGTCCTCACACTGGACTGTGTCGACATACTGTACATGGAATGACATCAGATGTGCTTCTTTTGGTTGGTCATTTAGAAAAAAAAGCTACATGGCTGCTGTTGTGTTGTCTGTCGGAGTTTTACAGTATGAAGCATGTCACACATGTTGTTTCATCATCTTGCCTGCGTCACAGTTCACACTTGTGTTCTCAGATGTTCATTGAAGCCATTAACAATCTAAGTTTATGCCTTGTTCTTCTCGGTGATTTGAGTGTTAACTATACCCCCCGCCTACACACACAAAACAGTAAGAGTTGTGAACAGAGCTTACATCAGAGTTAGAATAATGTGATGAAACTTTAATGATCGCTCTAAGAAAACTAGGACAACAAGCAAAAATGAGAATATAGCATATGCAAAATAGTTTCAGTAGGGGCCACATATTGAATGGCAAATTAAAATGAAAAATTATATAGATTTTCTATTTATTTGCATGTAGACAATGTACCAGCAACTTAACTTAGACAATAAGAATGTATAAAGTAAAATAGAATACAGTTTTCTAAAGACATCTACAGTGTGACCTCCATTATGAATGAATGTATGAAATAGATTTTAAAATTATTCCATTTGAAGGAATAAGAATATGTGAAAATGAAAAGTATGCATAACATTTGGCCTGAGTGTATATCATTAGAATTTTTTTTCTTTTCTTCAAATGCTGCACTGTTGCACATATGGATGACTTTAATGAGCCTAGAGGGGTGCCGGGACCCGACCCAGGCTCCTCCAGTGTCTGTTCCGTACTGTACTTCTAAAGGGAGGCTTTGTCACCAGGCCCACTGTGAAAAGGTCGCAGGTGAATCAGCCACCAGCGTATGCTGCCATGACACTACCGGCTCTGCCCAGCACCCTGAGGTGGGCACTAGTCCGGGCACATCTGCTCCGTGCCTAATTAGTATCATTGCAGACGGGGGCTTAAGGCTGGGCCTTCGCTAATAGCAGCCTGTTGCTCGGGGAAACAGTCTGGCTCCTGTAAGCAGCTTCTTTGCAGGTCTGCTCATCTTATAATCTAGTTGCAGAAGTGCATAAAGGGCCATGGCAGCATTTCTTTGCAAATTTTTGTTTAGCTCCTTAATTACAAATCATGTACAGTATGTATTATATCTTTACTAATTGTTTTCAAATACAAGCTCTACTGGTTTTTTTTTTTTAAGATTATTTTTTGGGGTTTGTTTTCCCCTTTTTATTATAGTAAATTGGAAAGGGGGAGAGAGATGGGGGTTGACACGCAGTATAGGGCCGCAGGTCTGATTTGAACCCTGTGCACTGCAGGACTCAGCCAACATGGGGCGAAAGCTCTTACTGGGTGACCTAGAAGCCGCCCCCCCATGCTGTACTTTTTAATGTATGTATTCTTTCCACTCATTTTTGCAGCATGAAAATCAGTCCGCCAACTCTTAAAATTTCAGTTATGTCATATTAATCACATAAAGTTTATTTAAATAGCACTTGTAGAATCTTTAGAAAAGCAACAAAAAAGTCCCTTCTTGTTGACATTCAATTATATATGTATATAAAATAATAATAATATATTATAAACAAAACAGAGGCTCGCTCGTCCCCTCCTCCTCCTCATCCCGTCCCCTGCCCCGCCCTTCCGCAAATACCCCAAATCCTTCTTGTCGATTATTGGCTGAAACAGTGTTTATGTTTGGTGGTGCAGGTTGGCGCAGTTTGTTTTTGTTGGCGTTTGTGGAGCTTGGGTTGTCTACAGAGACCACGTTTTTTTACATTGCGTTCAGGGGACAGGCAGTATAGCAAATAGTGAGGATATGTTTGCTGTAGGTGACATAAAGTAAAGATAACTAAAAACTGGTAAAATAGACAAAAGAACCAGCATCATGTCTGTTTAAGTCAACTAAAAGTTACATGATCACTACATGTTAATGCTGTCCCAACTTGCATGCTGCAATGTTACTTTGACCAAATTTTAAGGCATCTACGAATCCACCTTTGCTAGTTTAATGGCGGAGAAAAGGGTCCATGGGCCAGGCGCATGGTTCAACAGGGAGGTACGTAGTGTCTTATTTAATCTTAGGTGTGTTTTGGGCATACCAATCAGTGTCAGCTTCCATTCCCTTTGAAAGCCAGGTGCGTTTGTACCTTGGCGCATTGCGATTATGATGGCGGATTTGCTAAGCAGGAAGGAGAGATTTTCAGGAGAAGAAATTGCAAAATAGTTAGCTGTTAAATAAATGATTCTTAGTAGATGTGCTAAAACATGCACAACCACTGCTATGGCTCTTTGAAGAAACTTGACCTCAGACACTTATCACACTGTTGCCAGATTGTAGCTCCTGAATTAAGACATAAAGATGTAGGTTTGGAAGGAGTTTTGCTCCCAATGAGCTTACTGTAGCAGGGAGCGACATCCAGTAACAGATTGAAGATTGAGTGTTGGTCGGGGAAGATGTTTGGCTTAAATGCGCAAGGAATTAATTCTCACCAGGGGGTGAAATGCTATAGATTTCCACCTCCGTGCTTTGAACGGTATGCCCTGTTTTTAATGAAGAGATTTGTTTAATGTGCCAAGAGAGATTATCATTTAAATCACTGGCCTGCTTAGAAGCGGGTTTGGTTCTTGTATATCTATGACCAAGAAATGTCAGTCAGAGTGATGAGATCTGCATAAATCATCTTGAGATTGTGGTGTATATTGTATGTTCCAGTTGGTATTCAGTTATTGCCAAGTGGATTACTTTAAAGACATAAAGTATAATCTTTATCTCAAATCTTTATACGCAGATTTTATTTTAAATGTCTTATCTTTGAAATTTAGATTTTTATTAAGAAATCCTGCATTTGTCTATCTATATAAATCGAATAGTTATTTTGATACTAAAAGTTATTACGTCAGCAAGAGTGGGAAGTTAAGAAGAGTAAGGGACAGTTTTTCTAGTCGTCAGTCTTAAGAGGCTTTTAATGTTGCAACAAAGACTGCAGGATGTCAAAACAGCAACCCAGAATCACCAAATCTGCAGCATTTTCTTTTTTTTCCTGGTGCCGCTTGCTTCCACATGGCCACATATGCCTGTGGCCTCAGTAAAACCTCAAGTCTGGCACAAGTCCAAGCGTCCCCCCTTCTCGCCGGATGGACATGGCACGACATTATGGCCATGTGGCCAGCAGGAGGCTGTATTTAAGCCGGGGCAGCTCTGAAATGGGCCATAAAACCTAACCAGCAAGTCTGGCTCCCCATGAGGCAACCGGCCTAAGTACTCATTGACAAGACTCCAACATCACTGACTTCTGAGCAGCAGAGGAAATAATGCAAGAAAAAAGCAGCAGACGAAGATGAGGAGTTGGTTGTTTTATAACCGTTAGCGCTAATGCTTTAAATCCAAAACATATATCTGCTTTCTCATACTTTTCCACTGCTACACACTGTGATTATTTAATTTGGTTCTTTCTCAGCCCATTTTCACTTAATGAAATAGCTCCTTGACTGCGTATGTCTAAAGGACCTCTGGGGAAATATGTCACATTTTGATGCCACATGGCAGCCATGACATTCACATGTTTTCACTTCACACGTCCTTCCCACTTCATCAGCTTTCTGAAAACATCAACCACCCTGAAATATGTCACGAAATGACTCATCCAACTCTAAAATCTTTGTGACTGAGCTAATGAAGTCAGTTTACAGACTCAGTTTTACGACACCCAGTTCGCACTCCCTTCCGTGCCAAAAGGTTGTAGAGTTGAGAGGGTGACCAGAGAGGGAAAATGTGTTCCACCGGTGAGCTTCCATCTAATTATCCCCCATGGATAAACAAGTACTGTCGCACAATCATGGTCTGTCATGGGTTGACAGGTCTGTAACCTGCTATACCCGCTCCTCAAAAGACAGCATGATGGACGAGTTGCTTCCATTTCATTATCAAATTGGTGTTGATGAATAATTGGTGGCATCTGGGAAGAGACAAAAGAGAGAGGCTGTGAGGCGGCCATCCATGGTTCTGTGATGACTGTGCTTAGTGTCGTGAGGTAGAGAGGGAGATGATTTACAATCCAGACGGTAGTTTTTGCAAGATAGCTGTAAGTGAATGTCATAGCAACCAGTTGTAGTTTTCCACATATTATGAGGTAAATCACAAACATTTATAGTTCCAGGAAGCGAACACAAGTGAGGAATTCTTTGGCTAAAACTAAACATGGCTGTTTTGCATGGCCTCTTAGGTGCTTTCAGTAGCCAGGGATGCTAGGGCTCCCTAGACTCTCTCTTATTTTAATTGACTTTGGCCTGCAGGAGGCTTGTGTCCATTCAATCCTTTCTGGAGAGAGAGACAAACAGAATGTGATTAGAGCTCCCTCAGAAACTAAAGAGTGCAGCCCACTGGAGCCGTTCTTGTTAGTTTGCTCATGGTCTTTGTTCTCATTTCAGCCCTTCTAGCTAAATTTCTTCAAACAAGCCGTTTGGAGGTTGTGATTCTCCCTAACGGGTTTAAAGCAAAAACTGGACTTCGTTGTTACAGTTGGTATGGGAATTGTGAGGAAGTACTGCTGATAATGTGAGTGTGATGTGATGAGTAGATGTATACTATATGTTTGTGTGGTTAGTGACCAAGCCATGTGGATCGATGCCAGGTGGGATCCTTGGTTGACAAGGGAGCAGGTGTCTATTAGATACAAAGCAGAGAGGGAGGGAGGGGAGGGGCGAGGATCATAAGAGCTCTTGGCATCTGCCTTACCTGCTGCCTTCCATACAGTCCTCCTGACAGTAAACGGAGAGAAGAGAGAGAAAGAGGCAGCAAGTAAAGGAGTGACCTTTGGAAGCCATTCATGTCGTGTTTGTAGCATTATCCTATCCCACAGGTTGTTTGTGCAACACTTAGCCACTATTCATCGTGGTGGTGTTGGATTTGCTCTACATCTGTTTTAAAGGGTTGAGTCACCCAAGTTACAAAAACACATTTATTTTACTACTGCCTCTACCCTAAAATAATAGAGATGAATGGAATTGCATTTGTTGTGCTCAAAGTATGGAAAAATGAACACAGAACATGTCAACATTTTTTATAGGTACTTTTGCTTTGGTAAGATGGATTTATAGTTGACGCAAGGGGATAACACATAACAGGAGTCTGACTGTAGATACCTGGAGCATATGTTTTGATTTATACTGTTTCTCCACTGCAAAGGTAGACAGATTTATTGTTAATTTGTCTATTGTTGCCACAGTAACTATGTTTACATTCCAGTCACTTTGTAATATGAAGGATATATATGACATATGTGACATTGGGGAAGTCTGTCTTTTTTTTGCTTCATGTTGTATTCACTCTCAACAATCTCTACAAGCAGCCCAAACTGACCAGTCACAATTCCGGCCGTACGTGATATATCCGTAGCCGCCACAGCCCCAACTTGTAGTTAAGTTTTTGGGAGCTAGGATACCACGTAGCTACGGAGCCTACACACACGCAGCTACTTAGCTCCATCCAACAAATATTATTTTGAGCAGCACAAATGGAATTCTGTCCACTTCCATTGTTTTGGAGTAGAGACAGAAATCCCGGAGTCAGATATCTCAAAACATTGGCAAACTATAATGGCTAGACATGGTGTAATTTGGGTGAACTGACCCTTTTAACTCAGAGGCCCTTTTCATTTGGTGGAGCCAAAAGAGGCAGAATAAAAGGTATTTAATCAGCTCAGATTATCTGTTTCTCCTGACTGAATGTGTGGCAAAAGTTGGGGTGGGGGAGCATTATCATTGGAAAGAGCATTGAACAACTGTCAGGGATGCAGTCCATGTCGTTTGTCATGTTTCCCCGGGGCTTTGTGACAGAGAGTGAAGCTGGAAGCTGCAGGCCCAACCACTGAACCACCCATCTAGTCCCAGCAGATGCGTTTACCGCCATTCGCCTTGGCTGACCATCAGGCTGCACAGCTGAGCACCAGAATATCAATACGGCTCAGACTCAGCCGAGCCCCTGGGACTATCTACAAGGCAAACAAGATAGACTCATCTCCTTATGGAAGACAGAGACCCAAAGCCGCCAGGGAGACCAATGTAAACGAAGCAAACTGATGCTCTGTAGCACCAAACGGCAGTTTGATTCACTCCAGAATAGTCATTTGGAAGAGCTACACCTGAGACGATTATATCCAGTTTTGGCTCTTCTCAAGGAGGAAAACAGATGAGTCTATTGAAGGATCGTCTGTGGGAGGAGAGGAGAAGAAAAAGAACAGTAATCCTTTTGTGTTCATCATCTGCACTGTCCAAAGAGATGCATGGGGGGGGGGGAGGAGGAGGAGGATGAGGAGGAGGGACTGTGAGGTGTTGGCTGTTCCTCCTCCTGTCATATGAAACCTGAAGTTTATCCTCTGAGTCAATGAGTCTTCTCCCTTAAACAGGTTGGTGTTTAGCAGAGGTGATCATTTTGTGTGGTGATAAGCCCTTTACGTAATGGTGGGGTAGAATAATTCTTCTATAAGTGGCAGCGCTGGTGCTTCCCTCTCCCTTTTTGCCTCTCTTTCTCTTAAATGCGTAATGTCATTTTACTGCTCAGCTCAAAGCTGTTGTTTTTGTCCTGCGGCTGTTGATGTCGGTCTCTGTGTGAAACGAGGATACCATCCCCTTAAACCAGACGGCCTCACGGTGGCACAGTTATGGGATAAATTGTGGAGACATGTTTATCAACATAGAAGAAGTGCAAGTTACCCCTTGTTGGAAGAGAATAATGAGACCTAATTGAGCTGTAACATGCTGGCTGGGCGCCAGGCCCTTGAATTTAAAAACTCAATCAGAAGGGGGTCTGG
Source organism: Etheostoma spectabile (assembly GCF_008692095.1). NCBI lineage: Eukaryota > Metazoa > Chordata > Actinopteri > Perciformes > Percidae > Etheostoma > Etheostoma spectabile. The sequence continues at coordinate 16,667,939 of NC_045753.1, forward strand.
GAAGAGTGAGGGTGCTGTTGAAACTCTGCAGGACATTCTAACATAGATGTGAAAATAATAAAGCTAGCACTTGGACCCCGTTATATTTCATCAAAACTAACCTACAAATCACTACATCTACCTGTGGGTGTGATGTTTCCAGTAGAATAGCACCTCAGAGGCCTTTTCTGTCAAAGTACAGCCGCGGTAGAGTCAGATCAATCCTGTGGAGAAACAGCACAGCCTGTCTCCTGGCACCTGCCTTGCCAAGAACAGGAGGCAGGAAGGGGGGGGGGGGGGGGGGGGGGGGGGGGGGGGGGGGAGCATGAGCGGGTGGAAAGGAGGAAAAACCCAGCTGCCTCTGCGCCTGAGCCCTGTGCTGCTTTTAAAGGAGTGGAAGGGAGGGGAGGGAGAGGCAGAGAGACTGCTGGCACCATCTGTACATGTCTTTTGTATTCCAGCCCTCATCTTTACACAGAGCGAGGCTGGTGTGCTCAGTGTTCAAATGAAAGGAGAGGATGCGCTTTTGGGAAGCAATGCTCTGAGAAGAGAAGGTGTGTGTTTGTTTGCCGATGCTGAAATTCAGTTTTGTCCTCGGAAATTTTGCGCACTCAAGAGGACATCTCGTGTCCTATTTATTTTACCTCTACAATATAAGCCAGTGTGGTGTCTTTCCTTATGTGTGTGTCAGTAGGCTTGCACTGTTTGCAAGCACCTAAGTGTGGGCAAATCTCTGGGTTGCCATGTTTGTGATGGGAGTCAGAAGCTTTTGTTTGTTCCTCCCTCCCATCAGCCCCATTAGCCTGATGCCCCCTCTCCCACTGACTCACTCAACGTTTTTTTTTTTTTTTTTTTTTTTTTT
>NC_045753.1:16668789-16669908 GCF_008692095.1 Etheostoma spectabile
ATCTCCCTCTCTGTCACTCCCCTGTCCCTCTCTGTGTAATATGTGCTGTGGCAGCCTATCCTTGCATGTGGCAGCAGGGTGGATCTGCCTGTGAGGACAGCCTGCACTGTCTGCTGTCATATTGACGTGGCTTTTTTGCGCGAGCCGCTGCTGAAATCACCAAGAGCTCTGTTTAACCCCCCCCCCTCCTTCCCTTGCTCTTTAGTCAGCCTAGAAGTGCTGTGAATCATAAGAGGAGGTGGCTGCCCTGCTCTTTGATTGAATCCACATTGCCTTTCTCTTCTGCCGCTGCAGAAAGAGGCTAAAAGGAGACAGGGGAAGCGAGAGAGAGGATAAGGAGTAGGTGGGTGAGAAGGTGTAGTTGGCACAGTACAAAAACATGCACTGCAGATGAAAAGCATATGATTTGATCAAACACACTCTTAGGTGATGGCTACCTAACCAAGAGGTTAGGAAGGTAGGAAGGAAGAGAGGAGGGAAGGGCTGGAGTCCATCTGCAGGCCCAGAGTGAACCCTAGTGGCCAAGAGCTGCAACAACATAATGAATTTAAAGCAGGTGTTTTATATTGCAGCTTAAAGGTGCTGCCTTTTGTCTCTTACTGTAAGAGGAGTTTTCTAGTATACAAAATACTACGTTGGTCTTAAGGAATCCCTCATGTTACATTGAAAGTAAGCTGCTGCTCACCTGGCAATATATGCATTTAAATGAACTAATAATGCAACACAATGTGGATGCTTTTGGTTAGAAAAACATGTTTTTCAGGGGAAAGCCATGCTTGCTGTAGGATATAATTTGGGGTTTACTTTTCTTTGTCAATCTATTGCAAACACTGTTTGCTGTAAACACAGAAAATGCACAGAGAGAATACTAATGGAAAAAGGACCCTCACAGGACAGACATACATTTACATTAAATACTACTGATGAAGACTAGCCCAGAGAGTATGGCAGACAGTGCACATGAGTGGATACAAAATTGAGGTTTAAAAGACAACAAGACATTATAGAATAAGAATTACTAATAGAGCAAATAACAGATGAGAATGATATGGAGCAAGAATCCGAAACTCATCGGATAAAATTATCCAAGTGTACAAACAAATGTTATTTTATTTTATT
>NC_045753.1:16669978-16674672 GCF_008692095.1 Etheostoma spectabile
CACAGAAAGTCTTCATATACGTATTTTCCTGGAAATAGTAGTGAATTTAATTAAACAAAAATGTGAGTAAAGAGTTAACATACAGCTAATGTGTACCTTGCTACTAGCATGGATATAAATAATAAATGTAACCTTTAATGTGGGGGAAAATGACCCTTCAGCTGTTCATATAAATAAACTAACTACAAATTTATACTAAAAATACACAACTGCATTTTGAATTCAGTTTTACCTTACTCAGCAGATAATTTCAGAAAATGTTTGTTATTCTTTGTCACCTTATAGGATGTTTAATGTTAAATGTTGTTGCATAGTTATGTGGAGTGACTGGCAGTGACTGTAGACCTATTCTGTTTTAAAGGTACCTTGCACAGACAGGACTCCTGGTTTTGTCATAGTGTATTTTGCACAAAGACCTTACACATCATTTTGTCAGTCAGGCCATTACTTTTTTTCAGAGCTTCTGTTCTTAAGTTGTTGTTCCGTCTGCCCTGCTTGTCTCACATAATCAGTTTTTGCAGGTTTTTGCAGCACTTGCAATAGAGGGCTGTTACATCTGCAGTTATTTCTCACAGGATTCCACTGATACACTCTTCCTCTGCTCTCTTTCCAGCTCTTCTGTCCTCATGGTGTGAGGAGCTGGGACGTCTCCTCCTCCTCCGTCATCAGAAGAACAGACAGAACGAGCCTCCGGGAAAAGTGCCCATGCAGCCCCCTATGAGCTCCATGAAGCCCGGCCTCTCACACGGGTCAGTGTTCACACTGCTGCGCTTTTTTGGCGTGTGTGTGTGTGTACAGACAGAACAGGCCCTTGGGAAAAGCCCTTCCTCTCCACATGAAGCCTGGTGTTGCTTATGGATCAGTGGCCAGACAAACTGCCAGACTAACTGCTTGTAGCACAGTCAATAGGGACAAATTGAAAAGAACACATTATGTGTGTGCATTTCAAGAGGAAGAACATGCTTCTATTTTATAATCCTAACAATAAAACCGTTGTCTTTCCCTATTGTTCAGCAAATGCAAATATACTTACTACAACTGTACTAATGTACACAACAAATATGTGTGCAGTGAGTCCGGCCCCATTTTGATTTGTCTGCATGATGTGTTTCTATCCATTTTCAGCAGAGATGGGTCTTTTCCCTATGACTCAGTTCCCTGGCAACAGAACACCAATCAGCCTCCAGGTTCGTTGTCGGTGGTGACTACAGTCTGGGGCGTGACCAATACGTCGCAGAGCCAGGTGAGATCCCATACCTGTCCAACAGAGTCTGTCTGAGTGGACTGCATCTGATAGGAACACATTTCTGTTCTTTTAAAGTGCCACAGCAGGAGGTTTCTCCTATTTCTATCTTCTGATTTTGAGTTTTTCTGTCTAAATATAAACAGGTGTTGGGAAATCCCATGGTCAACAACAACAATCCCATGAACCCTGGGGGCAACCCTATGGGTACGGGTATGTCTGGTAACAATCCTGGGATGAACTCTTCTCAGTTCTCCGGTCCTCAGCAGCAGTTCCCAAACAAAGGCAACTCCAACCAGGGCTACATGCAGCAGGGCATGTACGGACGACCCAACTACCCCGGAGGAGGAAGCTTTGGTGGCAAGTAAGTGGACAGTGGATTAGTACCTGTCTTACAATTAAAGTTGCTAAGAAGTCATTCGGACAGTTAAAATGAGTGCAATCCTCCAGCAAGATGGTCTGAGCTAATTAACTATATTGTGTTGCTCTTTGTCTTAGTTATCCTGGAGGACCTAACGCTGGACCCGGAGGAATGGGCATCCCTCAACACTCCCGTGCTCCGTCAGACTTCACCCAGCCTGCCGCTGCTGCTGCCGCCGCTGCAGTTGCTGCTGCTGCCGCTACAGCAACCGCCACTGCCACAGCAACCGTAGCGGCCCTGCAAGAAACACAGAACAAGGACATGAACCAATATGGACCGGTAGGACATGACAATCAGCCAATAGGACTTCACTAACTTTGCCTTTCAATACTAGCAGTAGTACTAGAACAGGAAGCTAAGAGAAGTTGATTTAGACTTAGTCATTGTTAAGGGTAAATAGTTACTGAAGTAGTGATGGAACCAAATGGCACATTTAGCCACAACCAAAGCCAACAAGCCCATCTTTTTCAGAGGGTAAAACATTTTTGTCTTTTGGTACTTTTAACTGTTTTCAAAAGTAAAATTTGCCACATTGATATTCAACTCAGAGATGGTTGATTGAACCCATTTTGTCTTTCAGATGAGTTCCTCTTTCCAGATGGGTCCAAACCAGGCGTACAACAGCCAGTTCATGAACCAGCCAGGACCCCGTGGCCCTCCGTCCATCCCTGGGAATATGGGCAGTGGCATGAATGCATCCAGCATGAGCGGACCCCCCATGGGAATGAACCAGCCAAGGGGCCAAGGCATGGGGCCTTTCGGGACTCATGGCCAAAGGATGCCCCAGCAAGGCTATGCAGGACCCCGGCCTCAGGGCATGGCTATGCAGGGCATGAAAAGGCCGTACCCAGGGGAGGTAAGTCGATGTGAATAATGTAACACTTTCATCTTCAAACTTCAACTTGTTTAATGTCTGTTAAATTTATATTTGTTATCTCTGCATCCACAGCCAAACTATGGTGGGCAGCAGTATGGACCAAACAGCCAGTTCACTAACCAGCAGGGGCCGTACCCCTCACCTAACCCCTCGAGGCCACTACCGTCACCTAACTACCCGGGCCAGAGGATGCCAGGACAGCAGCTGCAGGGCCAATACCCGCCCCCCAGTGGTGCCATGGGCCAGTACTATAAGGTGCAGTAATACTGCTATTCACTTAAACGTTTGATGATTATTTTGAGTATCACACCAAAAACCTTTTTGCAAGTTGTCAGCAGTTTTTTGGTACAAATAATAGAGGGTTATTTGGAGCGAAAAATAATTTTTAATCCTTTTTTCTTTCTTTTTTTTATTATTACAGCAAGAGCCACCTTTTAATGGCCAAACAAATAACTTCTCCGGGAGTGGATATCAGTACAGCCAGGGTAATATGAATGGGGTAAGTCCATGTTTATATCAATTTTGTTCCTTCACATTATCATTCTCTTGTGTTGTGCTGATTATAGTCCCATGAACATTTGATTTATAATCGATTGTCTTCAATATAGCCGCCCAGACCGGTGGGTAACTACCCTCACTCCCCAGTGCCAGGCAACCCCACCCCTCCAATGACCCCAGGAAGTAACATCCCTCCATACTTGTCGCCAAACCAGGATGTGAAGCCACCCTTCCCTCCTGACATCAAACCAAATATCAACGCTCTCCCTCCTCCCCCAGGTCAGTAACTGGAAACTTTCCAGTGAGGATATCGTAACAGTGAATTATTCCTTTAAAAGTTCATGATAGTCTGACCTTGGCTCTTCTTTAACCAATGCAGCCAACCACAACGAGGAGCTGCGCCTGACGTTCCCAGTGCGGGACGGGGTAGTCCTAGAGCCTTTCAGGCTAGAGCATAACCTGGCTGTTAGCAACCATGTCTTCCACTTACGGCCTTCTGTACACCAGACGCTCATGTGGAGGTAAGACATCATGCACTGAAATAATGTACAGTATATTTTTTATATTCTTCCTAGATGTTTTTTCTCCTGAGAGAGCTATGTGATACATTCATTTTACCTTGTCCTGTAGAATTCTGTTGACAATTGCAGTTTTAAGTCTTTTAGGTCTCTGGAAACAGTTTGCATTTCAGAAAGTAAAAAATCCAGCTCGTACTTCTCCAACAAAACATTCTATGGCTCAGGCTTAGTAATAAGGCTTTTCAAAAGATTAAGAGAGAACAGGGGCTTAATGGAAGCGGGATAGAGAGCAAGAGAACCTAAACTGTGTTTAAAGTGGTTACGGCTCTTGAGATTAGGTGGAAATACAAAAATGAATGGGCAAAAAGAATTTTAATCCCTGATTTAGTTCCTTGCTGTTGGATCTTGGGGCTCACACTGTATTTTTTGGGACTATTTGGTCAAAAAGACCTAGAAGTACTATCCTATGGGATCCCACAGTCACCTCTAGGGTCCGTACTATTTTCCTTTGACATGACCATTCTTGTGCACACAATCCTTTCTATGTATATAGATATATTCTATATAATATATATATATATATATATATATATATATATATATATAATATACCACTGCATTGATGGGTGGGAAGCCAGTAAGGGCTCATCTTCATGTAATTTGAAGGATGGTTGTAGAGGTAGGAACTTGAGTTGGACCAAGTCAATTAACGGATACTATAAACTGATTATGTGCAATGACCTCTATTAAACTACACAGGAAGGGGCTGAAGGTAGCTCACATTAATATATGCAGTCTTAGAAATAAATTAATTGATATCTGAAATATACTATCAGAAGGCAAAATACAGTGGGGCGTGAAAGTTTGGGCACCTCAAGTAAACATTTGTATTAATGTGCATAAAGAAGACAAGAAAAGATGGAAAAATCTCCAAAAGTCATCAAATGACAAATTAGACCTTTGTGTAATAGGCCAAAAAATTGTAGACTTTATTTCCATCATTTACACTTTCAAAATAAATGAAAACAAAAAAATGGCGTCTGCAAAAGTTTGGGCACCCTGTGGAGTTAAGACCTTGTACTGCCCCCTTCGGGAAGTATCACAGCTTGTAAACGCTTCTTGTAGCCAGACAAGAGT
>NC_045753.1:16674682-16674804 GCF_008692095.1 Etheostoma spectabile
CAATTCTTGTTTGAGGTGTCTTCGCCCATTCTTCCTTCCAAAAGTCTTCTAGTTCTTTTTGATTTCTGGGCTGTCTGTTATGTTGAGGTCAGGAGATTGTGAAGGCCATGGCAAAACCTTCA
>NC_045753.1:16674814-16698563 GCF_008692095.1 Etheostoma spectabile
CTCTTGATGTAATCCACTGTGAATTTTGAGGTGTGTTTAGGATCATTATACATCTGCTCCCACAGCAACATTTATTAATGAATGTCTTTTCTTTTACCATTTTGTGCAGATCGGACCTCGAGCTGCAGTTTAAGTGCTACCACCATGAAGACCGTCAGATGAACACCAACTGGCCAGCTTCGGTCCAAGTCAGCGTAAATGCCACACCGCTCACGATCGAGAGGGGCGACAATAAGACCTCCCACAAACCCCTGCACTTGAAACATGTATGCCAGCCAGGAAGGAACACGATCCAGATCACAGTTACTGCCTGTTGCTGTGTGAGTACAAATCTCCAATACTAATAAAAAGAGGTTTATAAAAATCCAGATGCGCAAAGTAGTTGCCAGATAATAAAAGTCAGACATAAAAAGATCTACCTGCAAATGAAAAATCTGGTCTTTTCTCTCTCTGGATACACATGTTTAAACTGTAAACTAACACAACTTAAGAGGATGTTTGTAATGGTGACAGTGATGTTTCCTCTTGCAGTCGCACTTGTTTGTTCTGCAGCTGGTCCACAGGCCCTCAGTTCGCTCTGTCCTCCAGGGCTTACTGAAGAAGAGGCTTCTGCCGGCAGAGCACTGCATCACCAAAGGTACAAGAATAAGAACACGGTCACATTTTGCTGATTGTTCGCAGAGCCCTTCCTTACGTACTGTATTTGTCTCATCCTGCCTCCCAGTTAAGAGGAACTTCAGCAGCGTAGCAGTGTCATCGGGGAACGCAGCACTCAACGGAGAGGACGGCGTTGAGCAGACGGCCATTAAGGTTTCCCTCAAATGTCCTATCACCTTTCGGCGAATACAGCTTCCAGCAAGAGGCCACGACTGCAAACATGTTCAGGTGAGCCCTGAAGGGACAAACAAACACGCTGAGAGTCAGGATTTTTTTTTTAAATGTTGTACTGTTCAACAAATGTGACTTTCTTTTCTTCTTGCAGTGTTTTGATTTGGAATCGTATTTACAACTGAACTGTGAGCGGGGGACATGGCGATGTCCTGTATGCAAGTAAGTTTATCAAGCTAAAATACATAACAGTATTTGCCCCATCTATAGTTTTGACTGTAATCCACATGTGTCTCTCTCAGCATTTTAAGCCCTGTCTCCTCTCTTTGCTCAGTAAAACAGCATTGTTAGAGGGACTTGAAGTGGACCAGTACATGTGGGGAATCTTGAACGCCATTCAAAAGTAAGTTGGGAATAGATTTGTACTGTAATGCAAATAATATACTGTATTTTTCTTAATTTCCTTGTATCTTAACCATTTCTTTTGTATTTCACCAGCTCTGAGTTTGAGGAAGTGACTATTGACCCAACATGTAGCTGGCGGCCGGTAGCTATTAAATCTGATATCCACATCAAGGAGGATCCAGATGGACCGCTGGCCAAGAGGTTTAAGACTATGAGCCCCAGCCAAATGATCATGCCCAATGTGATGGAGATGATAGCTCAGCTCGGCCCCGGGCCGTCACCCTACCCATTATTATCTTCTCAGCAAGGGGGCAACAACAGCGAATATGGCAGCCAAGGTAGGATACAATACCTATCTTATATATATATATATATATATATATATATTATTATATATAATATATAATATAATAATATTATAGTATACACAAGTCATGGCACCTCAGTTAACATCTTCTAAAATTAATGGTAGTAGCACTACAAAAGTAATGTAAATAACTAGAAAGTGTACTCATGTATTTTTTTTTTTTTTTATTCTGTTTGTTAGGCAACAGTTACCAGGGGCACGGGAACTTTGACTTTCCTCACGGCACCCCTGGTGGTACATCGATGAATGATTTCATGCATGGTCCCCAGCTGTCTCACCCACCTGACATGCCCAACAGTCTGATGGCCCAAGACAAGCCACTCTCACACAACATGCCTGACTCAGTGAGTTCCCCCAGCATTAAGTTGATCAACTCTACATTTCTGCCTCTCTTTGTCTTTGCAAACAAAAATCTAATTTTCTTTTCACATTTTTCCCTACACGTTTTGCTCACTTGTTTATCTGTTAAACTATTTGTAAGCGTATTGTAAGTGTGCTATAGACATCAGAGTTTACTTCTTTAGTTAGTGTTGGAGCTATTCATTATTTTGTTATATATAATAGTTAATTATTTGATCTATTTAATTACAGTTTTCCTTGAATCATACAGCTACATACCTTTGTTTATCATTAGTATTTTATTTGGGTTAGTTTCAGGGCTTTTGTTTTGAAGGTACCAGGCAGCCTTAGCCACTAGGCGTAGTCTACAAATATAGGTGAACAGATGTGTGGGAGGTAGACCCCAGGGAGGGCTGATGGTTTTTTACCAGGGTTACAGAGCCACAGAGTTACAGCGTCCCAGAGCCTAGAGACGCCATTGATTCTTCTTGTGAAATGTTTGCATGCCGAGAAATTGGATAAATAAACCTCACAGAATGCCTGGACAATGAAAGTTTTAATCTCTGCATAAGATTCCCTCCTTCTGTGCCTCAGTGGCTGTCGTACATTGAGTTTTTAGTTTGTTTTGTTCAATCTGAAGACAATTCGCCACTACAGTTAGCTTAATTTGACAGGTGAGAGCAGAGGATATACACCAAAGAAACAAACTAAGACACCTGCATTCATATATATATATACAGTATATCATTTATTATTAAAAATGAACTACCATGCAGAATGAACAAAGGAATCCCTAACAATGATTTTATCAGTATAAGGAGACGTTTGATAGCAAAGATGTTCCCCGTCTCTCTACAGATACCTCACTCTGCCGGCAATGACCAGTCGCATGGTCCTCTGCAGAGCTTACACGCATCTCCACACCCTGGGAGCCAATCAGGGCCGCAGCTACACCACAGCGGGCCTCCTCAGCCGTCACGACAAGCTCCGCCTCCTCAGCAGCAACAGCAGCCGCACGGCCCCAACAACCATCCCCACGGCGACCTGGCCTTCAACCCCTCCAGCAGTTTGGACAGCCAAGCAGGGTCCGACATGCCTGAGCCATCTATAGACGTGAGTTCCTAACCTACGGCAAAAAAAAGAGAGTCTAAAATAGTTTGTGGTCACTTCAATGCCTAACCAAATTATTCCTCCTTTCTTCCAGCTTCTTCCAGAGCTCGCTAACCCAGATGAGCTGTTGTCGTACTTGGATCCACCCGACCTCCCCAGCAATAGCAACGACGACCTTCTATCGCTCTTTGAAAACAACTGAGGCAATTCAGACACACAAAAACTTTTCTGACTGCCTGCAGTTTCCCTGAGAACCCAGGGCAGTTGCTCAGTACTTGATAAACACAAAGATGCACTCCCTTTCTCTTCTTCCTCTTGTACAGTTTTCATTGGCCAGCACAGATTGACTGAAAGAGGTTAAAACTCCCAAGACACGGCGGGCTACGGAGGGGGTGGGGGGGTTGCTCCGCCCTCCTACCCCAGTGGCGATACTTTTGAACTGTGCAGCTATACTCTGTTGATTTTTTTTTTTTTTTTTTACGCCACACACAAGTGTATGTGTGCACATTAGGAACGTCTTGTAGCATTTTTTATTCATGGTTTGTTTCCTTTTGAGACAAAAAAACAGGATTTCACTGTATAAAACAGAAAAAATAACTGAAAAAAACCTGCGCTATCTGACCAGTGTGTGCTATGTCCATATTGTTATTCCAATCTGAGAGGCCACGGCTTCCTGGTGTCACAGCTCCATTCCCTGACTGGTCTGGTTAGCCGCACTGTTATATCCACCACACATCATTTAAAAGCACAAGAGATTTTTGACAATGCAAAAAAGAATAATCTGTCTTAACGGAAGTAAAAAAAAAAAAAAATCGTAGATCACCGTATGTCTGTCCTTGACAAAAGGTTTTTTTTATTATTATTTTACTCAACATTTTAAAAGTGTTTTTGGGAATGATTGGCTTACATTTAGTCTACAATTGTGATACGTACATATTTTTGTCAAAAAGAAATATCCCTGTTTTTCAGTCCTTTGAGGGTTGAAAGCTGCAACGGAGAAGACTGTGGCCCCACTAAAGGTTTATATTGCATACCAAGAATAGCAGACCTGTACTTCTACATATGGTATAGTTATCGTCCTCCTTTGCAGGAAAGTGATTTAAATAGAAACGAAAGGTACAATTTAAGAGATTGGGGTTCCTGTAAAGATCCTGCAGCATTTATTGCTTCCTGCTACGACTCTTTCCGTGTCGTCTGCTCTGCATGAGCCCCCTCTGTCGCCCGTGTCAGCATTTTTGCAACGTTGCATCTCTCTCCCTGTTAAATGATGTGCTGTTAAAATAGTCTACAAAGTGCATGTGTGCCAAGCCCTTGTCTAGTGCTGTTCCAAGTGGTAAAAAAAAAAGATAGTGTGGTTTTTCATCAGTTGCTGTTTCCACAGCTCTTTTATTGTTTGTACGTTTGTTTCTGTCAGATTTAGTATTCTATATTTAACACTAACATTGAAGGGATAATGCTGATATCAGCAATACATTTATCATGTATTTGCTGGATATACTGTATTATGTTTGTTTGTTTGCTGGTTTTTGTTGCTGCGTAATTAAACTATCCATACATCTTTTGGGAAACTGCTCAACCTCACCAAAGTTAGAGGGATAAGAATGGAGAGGTTTGTTTTGCTTGGTCCTGTGTAAGACTGCGATTGTGTGAATGTGGGACTGTGTGTTTCTATTTGTACGATGGGAGAAAATATTGATTTCAAAGATATAGGGGAGGACAAATACAGTTTATCCATCACTGCTGTTCAAGAAGTGGTTTTTAAAGCAGTATTGGTGCAGACCTTTTTTCCACATTTGTTTTCAATTTCACTTTTTGAGAAGAGTGCTGTCCAGTATGCAAATGTATTATTTTTTAAGAAATGCTATTGTACTGTAAATATCATTGTGAATATTTTTGTATCATCTTGATAATGTTTGTCCTTTGATCATTAGTCATCCGACCTAACAGCCTATGCTCCAAGACTCCCACCTAACCACTGACTTTGTTTGTAACCAGCATATGACAGCTGTCTCGCCTCCTTGTTGTGGGGAAGCCAGTCCAAATGTCTCATAAGCTATTTTCTGCAGGTCGCCGTGCTTTCTAGTCACTTTCCTCCCAGTGCATTCTGCCTCACACCTGTCGTTAATTGACAGGTGCCCACTTTTTTATGTGCCCCCACCCCCACCCCCTTTTCCTGCATCAGCTCCAGGTGATTGTGTTGCATCGTTTCAGTTTCCAGGTTTCAAACTCAGTTGGACGCAATATTTTCTTTCACGCTCAGCAGTACTTGATTGAAAATGTTGTCTATTCACGAATTTACATTGACATTTTATCAGTGATACTGAACAGTAATGGTTTATAAAAAGATGTGGTATCGGCTGGCTTTCAGTGTAATTAGTGAGCTATGTGAATATCATAATTGTTGCTAATTGTCAATACACAGTGGTATTTTAAAGATATATCACATCCATATTTTAAAGAAATCCATGATATTGTTTATATTTTTGTTATAGAAAATGTTGCTTTTTTAAAAGCACGAGACCATATACATTTTTATCCCCTTTTTGTTTTTGGTAAATTATTTTGTACTGGTTTTCTTATTAATCTGTAAGGCTAGAAATCCAATTTCCTTCAACTGTAGCATTGTGCTGATTTAACCACCCTGGTTTTATGTAAACATTATTTTAAACGTCATTTAAGAAGTATTTGTTCCAGTTCAGCACACTGACATGTTGTTTCATATTTATGTCACAAAGAGACATCAAATCAAACTAATCCTCTTTCAACAATACACCGCCACATTTTCATTTTTTTTTACAATCTGAATTGAAACTTTTGATCAATCCCTTGGAAGTCTTCGTCATTTGATGTTTTCTTCGTCACTTTCAAGTGAGTCAATTTAGTGTATGAGCACTCCAAATCTGTAGTTGAACAATCACAATAAATGGCCATTTTTCTGGAGGAAGTTGTTTTAAAAAATAAGGAAAATAAATAAAATATACAGAGAGAAAGGGCACGTTTATAATTCTGGCCTGGAAAGGATGCTAAGGGAAAGGCTAGATCAAACGTCCCAAGGATGCCTGTATATATGTAAATGAATATAGAGACATGTGAACAGAAATGTATTCATTTTCCCTGGGAATGTGCATTGTTTCTTCAGAATAATAAAAAGCTTGCAACCCCTCTACTGGACGTGGCTGAATATGGAAAATTAAACTTGTTAGTTAGTGTCTGTGAGTATCTCTCAGCATTTTGTTCCCCCTCTGTAATATATTTTCACCTATTTTGTTAGGGGAACTGGGACAACTATGTTTTACATGTAATATTTAGCCTAAGTGTTCTAGTCTGTCATCTGCGTTCTCTGAGGTGCGAAAGCAAAAAGCAAAAAAAAAAAAAATCAGAATAAAAAGGTTACAAAGAAAATCGTTCGCAGGGATGGGAGGGACAGGTCCAGAAGATTGTAACCAAATCCATAGTTTGTACAATTTTTTGATATCATGAGCAGTTGGAAAAATGATACAATCTAAGGTGATTCATGCAATGTGGCCATTGTCTCTATTGTGTACATTGTATGTACAATCATTTCATATTCTAAACTGGTCAGAAAATAAAGGAACTAATTGTGATTTTTAGTCTTGCAGAACTGTATGTAGTTAGATGATGTGACAACCTAATATTTATCTAATAAATATGTATTCAGATGATCCCTGTATGTCACTGTGGTCTTGTCTTTTGTACACTCGCATCATAGTATGACGATTACACCTGCCTTCCTCTTACATGCTGCTTGTCCTAGCAGAATGTATAAATTAGGGATCTCGCATTTTGAAAAGGACATAGCTTAAGGCCAGCTTGCCCTTATGTGGAAACATAGACCGTAATATAGAGTCTATGTGTGGAAATGAAATGATCCCACATAAATCAACACAACAGAATAAAGGAGATGGTTTGCAAACCTGCTCAAATCAAGATTGAGGATTTGAGCAGCTATGGGACTTATAACGATATTGTTAATACTGATGCATTGATGTCTGAGCAGAAGGTTACTGTACTGGAGCTAAAGTATAACTACTTTATTACGGGCTAAAGTTATGAACGTTCCCAATCCAGAGGTATATCATTTGAAACAAAAAACTCAATTTGCTCTCATGAAAATATTTTTATTTTTATTTTATTAAATGCATTCTTGTACATGTTTATGTTTTTGCTTCATGCTATAGTTCTATATTGATGAAATCTCTAAAGCAATCCACTTGGTACGTATGCTTTTATAAAATTTAGTCTCGCGAGATTTAACCGTCGCCGCTCTGTGAAGATGTACATCCGGTTGTGTAAGAAGAACTTCCTCCTCGTCTGTCTCCTATGTAAGCGTGACACTTGCTCATTCACGACCCGAGCGAACTAACTGAATAGCATTAGCTTTGAAAATGTTAATTGTATCAAACAGGATAAAGTTATGCTCTCTAGCGTTTACCGCCGCGCGCATGTACAGCAGCGGCCCTACAGTTGTCAACAAAAACCCCACAGTTTACTTTGACATTGCTGCAGACAACCAGCCTCTCGGCAGGGTAACCTTTGAGGTGAGGCGACTCAGACATCTAAACGGCTTTTCATTTCACTTTTTTTAATGTTTGCTTTTGAATGAATACGAAAACAACAGCAGCTAAACACCTAAAATCCGCAGCGTCTGTTCAGTAAGGTTCACTGACATTCTTTGAGTCTCAAGTTTTCCAGAGAAACAGTTCACATTTGACCCAGAGGGCATTTGTCTTTTGCAGCTCAACGCTGACGTTGTGCCAAAAACCGCAGGTAAGAACAAGTAGTTTTGCTTGACTATTCCATGTTATTCAATCTTAGAGGTGATTATTGTATTTTCTACTCCACTGTATTTGTCTGACAGCTTTAGTTACCTTTTTAGATTACTAGTAACCTTCCTGTCCAGTGATACAAATGATAAACTGAAGGATGTGTGGATGGCTGGAGGGTCTGTGTTTGACTGGGTTTGTGTGGACCCCAGGATAAATAGCCGATGTTTATTTTAGTGCTAAAGGGGATCCAAATAAAGTAAGAAAGCTGGAAAATGCTAACTGAAAACAGGGCTTTTTTTTCTGAGCTCATGAAAAGTTGACTTTTAGAAATAAGCGGTTCTCACAGGACAGAGACGCTGGAAACGCATGACCTTAAAGTATATGATGCATTGCTTTAGATTAAACTATTCAACAGTATATAAAGGAATTTCAGCAAAACATAAACTTCTAGAGCAGTAAAATCCAACATGCGCATTAATGCACCATTAACTTTAATCCCAAAAGTATCATGAATGATTGTAACTTAAGTAACAGATCATTTCTTTTATTAAAAATTTGATATGATGATTCCAAAACATGATTTTCTACAAAACTCCTGTGCTATGGACACATTTTGGTCAATCCAAAAGGTCAGTAACCCATCCTTTAAAAAAGCTACAAGAAATAAATATTAGCCAAGGATAGATGGATTTATTATTTTCGAATAAGAGGGAGTCAGTTATACATTCAAGTTATTTTTGCTGGGATCCACTTGTGTTCCTGCAGAATACTTTGGGAAACCACACACCTGTGTGTAATGTCAGAGAAAGAATTTTGAGACAAATCTTTCTCTTAGAGAACTTCAGAGCGCTGTGCACGGGGGAGCAAGGCTTTGGTTACAAGGGATCAACTTTCCACAGGGTGATCCCTCAGTTCATGTGCCAGGTAAGCCTTTTTTCTTTTGTGTCCCTTTTGTTGTCCAGCTTCACGGCTCTTGCAGTCAGTGCAATGACAGTGACATTTTTTTCAGGGTGGAGATTTCACTAACCACAATGGAACTGGAGGGAAGTCTATCTATGGAAGGACGTTTCCTGATGAGAACTTTAAGCTGAAGCACACTGGATCTGGTAATCATCTCATTCTATTTGAGATATATATATATATATATACAGTACATATACAAAGATGTATATGTATATACAAACGGTGTTTTGTATATACAAACGAAATGCAAACCGTGTTGAATATACAAATGGAACAGAGCTGCACAAACAGCAGCATTGAAGGTTAAGGAGCCCGGCTGAAAAAGGATTTTTAAGGCTGATTCTGATACAAATATTTGGTTATTTATAAATCCGATATACTGTGTGTGTATGTATGTATGTATGTATGTTTGTGTGTGTGTATGTATATGTGTATATATATATATATATATATATATGTGTGTGTATATATATATTTGCACCCTATTTGCCTACGTTTTGGTGTCTACGGTACTGATGGGAACAACAATCTTTGAAATTGGTCCAGTATTATGTAAGAAAGCTACAGTTAATTGGGCCATTAACCAGTTTGTATTTACCTTCACAAAAGTGCTTGTTTTGCCGCTGACAGGCTCAGATTAATATGTTAAGTGTCTGACAACATTATGGAAAGGATCCCTTCAAATCTAGACCTTTAAAACCTCTTTGAGACCCTTTTTGTTTAACCAGAAACAGCTCTGAAGTTGCTAGCGCTAAACCTACCTGACTCAATTTATATATTAAAAAAAAATCATTACTTTGAGTGTATAGAGCCAACATATTTTCACATGTAAATCAGTAAACCAAGTGTTTATTTCAACCAAAATTAGAGTTGTCATGTTCGTACACAAAACGGCTTTACATAATTTAATTTTGTTTTTGTCTGTCGACTTTGAATTAATTGTATTTTAGGATGCTAAAACTACATGGATTCTGGTCGGCTTAGCAAACACAATTTTGCGGATGTTTTTATGTTTAAAAAAAGGATCTTACTCTTGAAAATAAAAGTTAACCTTCCTAGAAGTCCTTTCCATAATGTTGTTAGACACTGAGAATATTAATCTGAGCCTGTCCGTGGCAAAACAAGCACTTTTCTGAAGTTAAATACAAGCTTTCCAATTGCCCCATAACTTACCTTGTAGCCTATTTTGCTGCTGTCAACTCCAGCGATCTTGCCTAATACTGGACCAATTTTGAAGAATGTTGTTCCCATCAGTCACTTAGACATAAAAACATAGGAAAAAAGGGTCCAGATTGAAAAAAATTGTAGTTATCCTTTAAGACAGTTGACTTAATCAGTGTAGAGTATAACAAGATATAACAGCATGTTATACAGCATACACAGCACAGTGCAAACGCATTAAATGTCCCACTTGAGAAGCTGCAGTACTTGTGGCAGACGGATAAGATAGTGTGTTACTCTATAGAAATACATTGAAAACCAGGCTGATAAATATATTAGAATAAATATATTAGAATCAAATCAAACACACAGGAAGAACAGATAAAATATGAAACGTGTTGACGTAATTGTTTAGAATGACGTAAAAGTCATTGCTACTGTGGCTACCACAATATCCCTGAGCAACAAAATATTATTTACTGTAAAATAAACATGATGCATACTGCTGTGCATTGCAACAAGATGCATGTCATTACTCATTTACACCATCAGATGGCAGCATTATGCAAATAGTGTTTAAGTAATCTGTTATAAATTAATTTAGTGAAGTTTTAGATAATGATGAAATAGTCCTTTTTTCTCTGCAGACATTTTGACTTGTCACAGAAGGTGTTACTGATAATATTACTAATAACATTACAAATGGCTAATATATAAGTTATATTTACTATCAAAGAGTCCCAGGGACCGGGGGCGATGAGCCAACATTCACTATACCAGGACCCTGAAACTGAAGCAGCTTAACGGAATTCAGCCATCATTCATTGCATTGTTTACGCCTGTGCTTTTTTTGCTGTGACATGTCAAAATGTCTTCTGTGGCCATTAGATTCAAATTTACGTATATATACTGTATGCTAGTGGTCCATGAATCATATTGATTTGTTGTTTCTTAACTGTGATTCAACACATTGTGAAATCAGTTCACTCAGTGCGCTTTGTAGATCACGTGACGGTAAACTCTGCAGATTATTTTTGTTACTTTAAACTAAATGCATGACATGCTTTGAAACAACTTTTTAATTGCTGCATTGTAGGTATCTTGTCTATGGCCAACGCTGGACCCAACACCAACGGGTCCCAGTTCTTCATCTGCACCAGTAAAACCGAATGGTATGTGCTGACAAACAACACTCCAAGGGTTGATGCTACTGTAGTTATTCTATTTAATTTCACCGTTATTTGCCTGTCTGTAAAAGTGTGCAATGAGCAAAACTGAACAAATACAGAAACATCAATACTTAACCCCAAACTATACAGAAATACAATGGGAGAATGTTTCTGCTTTATTCAGTGTCAGTTACACCAAAATTTAAGCTCCCATCCTCAGGGGTCTAACTCAGATGTAAAAGTATTTGTAGATTTTACTTTTTAAAGTACAGATCTTGAGAAATGTGTGTTTCTGGCCATTTTAAAACACTGTCTGTGGGATGCAAGATTGATATCTCAATATTAGTCAGGGTTTCATTCTCCAATATCTATATCACAATTATCAGCTATAGCTAGTGTGGGCAAAATGATGGAAAGCAATCTAAATGATACAATTTTCCATGGCTACTGTACATCATTTGTTAGGCTGGTTAAATGCCATTTTAGGTGTTTTGTAGAAAAGTAACATCACAATATTTCAATGAAAAAGGGGCTAAAAATGGAAACTATTCAAGTCTACAGCCATGATGCTAGCGACAACCAAGACACTTGCTAGCGACATCCATGCTAGCGGCTTACTTTGTCATTTTGGTGCTTTAAACTAAATGCTAACGTCAGCATTCTTACAATGGCAATGCACACATGCTGATGTGTGGCAGTTATAATGTTTAACATGTTGACTATCTAAAGGCTGTTTAATGCTTCTGCGTCAAATAGCCGTAAGGTAGAGATACTAATTTCTTAAATAAGTTATTGACAAAAATAGGGCTGGTGTTTTGCAAATGTGTGTTTCTGGCCATTTTAAACTTGAAATGACAATATAATTATGGAAATACAAAAAGAAAAGAAAAAAACACGATAAACAAGACATGACTAACCACAAAGCCTATATTCTGAGTGAAGTTTGGACACTGCACACTTTAAAACATTTAGTACAATGTGAGTTTGGTGAGTCACACACAACATGGACAAAAAGAGCAGCTACTCCGGGACAGTTTGTTTTAGATTGAGTATTTGTTCCTTCCCAGGATCCTAACTTGAAAACACTCCAATTCACCGCCACAATCTTTATAGTCCGGATATGAGCAAGTAATTGTGGTGTGTCAGAGGCTCCTCTCCCACCTCAGCTATATACAAAAAGTGTCTTAAAGGTTTTGTAAAATCGTAACGTCCCTCAGATTCTCTTCAGTTAAACAGGTTTGGTATACCATCCAATCCGAAATCCAAGCCTTTGGAAGGCTTTTATTTCAGCTTTTTAAGATATGTATAAAGAAAGGTCCAGTTATTGTTAAAATGCTGTTTTAGATGTTTTTTTCCTCACACTGCTGGGAATAAAAATGTTGGTTGAAGATGTGAATTCTTCTAATATTTGCACATGATAGCAAAAAAAGATTTGTGACACTTTGATTGATGGCCTAAAATAGCGGAATCAATGCTGAAGTAGTGGCATCACCCAGCAGAAGGCCATGAGTCAAACCCTGCTGGGTGCATCATGGATTGTCTCACAGTCTGGGGCAGTAATAATAAACCTCTTCCTTCATTTAGGCTGGACGACAAGCATGTTGTCTTTGGCAGCGTAAAGGACGGAATGGACGTGGTCAAGAGAGTGGAGTCGTATGGTTCACGGTCTGGGCGAACCTCCAAGAAGATCACTATCGCAGACTGTGGAGAGCTTGAGTAGACTCTGAGCAGTGGACACAGTCGTAGTCTCATCTCGTGCTGTCATTTCAATGTGAAGGTCCGAGTGAAAGAGGCTCTTTCTTCAGTCTCGGCACAGAGTTCTACCTCTCTTTGCTGGCAATAGATATTAACACTTCAATTCTGTGTTAGTCTTTCTCCCGGTAGCATCTAACACACTTAACTGTGTCAAATGTGAACTTGTAATATAGAACACAAAGTACGGCTTCTTTGTACTTAAAGATAATAATACGTGAATATTCAGGGAAACTGGTTTGTGAAAGAGGTTGTAATTTGCTAAAAATAAACATTTTTTTTCAAAATATGTGAGCCTGTTCTTGCCATTTTTTAATATATTGCATGTCAAATTATCACAAAAATGCTTTGAACTTGCAAAGATTTTCTTTTTTTTGCACTCATACAACTGAAGCTGTTTGAGTTAAAGGTTTGTCCATTTATGGGGGAAGGTGAATGTGTTATTGACAGCTGAGGAATGACATCAGCGTCATTCTTCCCACCTCCTTCTGTTTTCCTCATCAGCCGCAGCTGACTAATGGTCTTATTCCGCTAAGTATTTATTCTGTTGACATCGGCCCAGACAAATTAAGGTTTACTGATGCATCTGACATGGTAGACCTTCATGTTTCTTTTGGGAAATGTTTTTTTGGGGTGTGGGGGATGGGTCAGCTTGGATTCTCTGCATGGGATTTTGTGTTACTGCGTACTGAAGGATCTGCCAGCAGTGGTATATTAGAGGGTGATGAAGCTATAAGTAAATTTTACCAGATGCTTAAATTACTAAGAAAGCTGGAGATAGAAATGTGTAACTTCCTAAAAACGGTGATCTTAATGGTACGAGAGACAAACCCAGTTTTAAAGAATACCATAGAAACCGTGTTTAAATACATTTTAATACAAAAACATTTTAGGGAGATAAATCTCATAGGTCACTTAAACTAAGGCACATTAAATAGTGTTTCACACATTTGTATTTCTGTTCCATGTTCATTTATCATCACAATTTCATTGAAATACAAAAAGGCCTCGAAATCAACATGCACACCTTCCGCTTAATCCTTCATGATCTTTGGTACGTTCAGCTTTTAACTGCTTTGTTGTCTCATGTTACATTATGAGACATCACAACCTCTGACCCATAAAAAAACACTTTGAGTCTTTCTTAGCACTGGGTGCCAAAATATAACCGCTGTAATTTATTCTATTTTTCAGAAAACAATGTTTCTATCATATTGCATTGCTTTTAGGAAGGACAGCGTTCCTAAAAGGTGTCTTCAGAAATACAGGCACATACTTAAGAATAAATGTTAGTTGGCTAATATAGTCCTTCACAAAGTGTAATAATAAAAAAAACGGTAATAGCTTACAAAATATATTCAAAAAGTATGTACCCTCCAGTACTGGTAATACAGATAATAATGCAGATACACATTAATAGTGCATATCCTTCTTAGTAAAGACTTGTTGCATATTTTATACAGAAAACATTTCATTTAAGTTATTTCTGGAATATACAAACATGTAAAGGAGAATCTTTATCTGGAAACTTCACTTTAGTCCCAACATGTTGGACATGAGCGAAGACAGACACAGAGCAAAGTTTCTTAATTCACAGTTGGTGAGATTCATAGTTAAGAATATTCACATAATGATAACTAAGTAAGTTACAAGAACCCAGCAAATGCAAAATACTCGTCTCCACTGAAAGAGACTGGAGAAAAACGAGAGTCACAGTGTCACAGAGAATATGTCATGACAATGAACCGTTAGATGCAGTACAGTACAATAAAGTTAATCACGTCGTTTTAGTCATTCAAATACTTTGATAAAACTTTGGAGGGGTACGTGAGGCGAGTAGAGTGTGTTATTGCACGCGGCGGCAGTAGTAGCCGAGGACTTTGCATTTTTCACACAGGTGTTGTGGATGCTCTTTGCTCTGGTCTGATACATCTAACCCGTCTGGTTTCTCCAGAGGTCTCTGGAACAAAGAAACAGGCAATTACTCATCACCGACAGAGCTGGTAAGGTTTAAGCCCTCAGTGTTGTAATGACCTGTGGAGGAGGTTACACTCTACAGTTACACACAAATTATACATGTTTTATTTGGTTTTACTCTATATTCAAAACGTCCCTATTTCATAGTACATAACATCAAACTTCAATAAAATAATAGCCTTTTTGTGTTTTTAACCCTAACCTGAGTTATATTCTTGGTGGCGTGGAGAATTCTTTAAAACTGTTTAGTGCATCGTGTTCGACCAATGTAATATTTTTCAAAAAAATCTATTGCTCGGGGGAGTTTGGACTCATGTCATTAATTCATGGCTACGGCTGTGGTCACAGACTATGCAACAACACAAAATCCTAAAATATGCGTTCAAGCTAAATTTAAATACAAGTTTATGCATTTTTGCAAATGCTAACATTTTGCCTGCAACAGTATTTGGGGTGTACGATTCAGAAAATGTCATGATTCGATTCCAATTTTTAGACTCACGATTCGATTCAATATTGATTTTCGTAAATGTAGTTACTTTTTCCATGTATCTATGTGTATATATACATACATGGAAAAAGTAACTACATTGGTTACTTCACACTTTTTGTTAAGTACATAATTCCACATGTGTTCATAGTTTTGATGCCTTCAGTGAGAATCTAATCTAATCTATCAAACTTTTGACCTGTACTGTGTATATATATTATTCATGTGGATTTGTTTGTTATTTTATCATCCTGTTATGATGTATGTTGTGTGTGATGTCTGCAAGCTACTGGGACTTTGAATTTCCCCTTGGGGATCAAAAAAGTATGTATCTATCTATATAGCATGTTAAAAAAATATATCAATTAATATGAATCAATTTGGAATCAGTAGAGCTTGAATCGCAATTCAAATATGAATTGATTTTTTTGCACAACCCTAAACAGTATAAAGTTCAATTACACAGGATTTGATTTCCAGTTAAACTGGTTAGTTTAGGACCAAGAGAAAACCTAAAGCAGCTCTTGGCCTCAAAGGTCAAACTAAAAGGAAATATACCGTAACAACCCACAGTCAGTATACATTGGGTTTCTGCCATTTGTGCAGTGAAGCATTTGCCTTTACATTTTCTGATTCCTTCTGTTTACAGTTCTTGTGTACTTTTACCTGCTTATGAGGGTAAACGTTGATGTGGCACTTGATACATTCTTGTCCCATGTTGGCCCAGGAGTTCCCGCTCATCCACTTCCTCTTGCATTTAGGGCATTTATATTCACCGAAACACCTCTTCTTTCCCTGATATGGGGTCAGGCCTTCACCTTTGGGCCGAGCCTGAACAGAAATATACAGCAGACAACAAACATTACCGACCTTGTGTGCAACCTACTTGAAGCTTTACTAAATTACTTAGTAATTCCAAATTAGACATTTCTCACGTGTAAATGTCGACAGATTTGCAAATGTTTTGGCTTTTGACTCTTGCCACCTTTAACTGGAGGAGACTGACTGACCTATTTGGTTTCTTTGGACGGCGGCCAATTCAGAGCTCTGTGTGGTTAGAACGGGAAGTGATAGCAGCCCTGTTGGTGGTTAAGAGAGGCAAGTTTATGGAGTATTTTTGTCTTGGGAAATGAGATGATTATTTGTGGCTTCTGTCAATGCAAGTTAAAGAGCTCATTTGCTTTGATGCTTGATTACTGCGGCCCTGGAACGGTGAGCCTTGCATTTTAATGGAACCTAAATTATCTAAACTATAGACGGACAGTGTAGAAATGTAGAAGGTGTAGGAAAGTTTAAATTGTTTACAGGAAGTTGGGATATATTGTAATGTTTAAGTGTAATGTATTCGTTGGACAGGAATGAAGGAGTCTCAGCTTTCCCATTAGAAATGAACTCCGTCTCTCCAGCTGTGTTCCCGAGGGACCGTAAAGGAGGCCCCAGCCTGTGGGGGGACCAATGGGAGAGGCCCTCCCTGCTATAGGACAAATACCTTAGCCTCTCAGTCATCCCTCCCAGCTGGCTCCGACCCACCAATCAGGACACAAAAGATCTTAGCGGGGAGGAAATAAAACCCAGATGAACTCTGCACTTGTATAACATGACAAAATCTTAAACCCATCACAACAAAATCATT
This sequence comes from Etheostoma spectabile, assembly GCF_008692095.1. Lineage (NCBI taxonomy): Eukaryota > Metazoa > Chordata > Actinopteri > Perciformes > Percidae > Etheostoma > Etheostoma spectabile. The sequence continues at coordinate 16,691,796 of NC_045753.1, forward strand.
TCGACAAGACTGGTTTAAATTAAAAGCACCTTGGCTGAAAAGTAGGCCAAGTCAAAATTAAGACTCTGCACCACCAGAGGAGCCAAAGTTCAAATCTTGTTTTGATTTCACAGCATGAACATATCTCTGGTTCAAAACTTCTTGAAGATAATTTTATTCATTTCCAGGACTACATGTGTTTAACAAAATATGTTTCAGGTTCAACAGTCAAGTCCCTGACTGTGAAGGCCACTGTGAAGCATTTTGATTCCTGAGTTTTCATCATTCAGCCACCATGAGGCACTGTGGGAGGTCACTTTTGATGGCGACCCTCTTTCCTAAGCGCCTAAAGGGAAAGCAGACGAAGCATCATCTTCCTGAGGGAGGAAACAGCTTTCATTCTGCAGAACAAGCAAAACAAACTCTACCTAAAGTCTGGAGCCCACAGGGCAGAAAAGGGCATGGCACAGACCGGAGTTTCCACCGGTTCCATCAAAGATGAGACACTGACAACCGGCAAATGAAAATCAAACTCATGACCAAACAGTGACTGGAGGCTCTTATGGGAAGCAGGAAAGTTTAAGCCTTCTGCACTCATGACGTATGAAGTATTCACACAGGAATATTTTTCATTGTCTGCCTTGAAGATGCATTTTTGGATAGTTCAATAGTTTTTAAATAAATATTTTTGAACTAAAACACTGTCTGTGGGATGCGCAATATAGCCAAGATTGATATCTCAATATTAGTCAGGGTTTCATTTTCCAATATCTATATCACAATTATCAGCTATAGCTAGTGTGGGCAAAATGATGGAAAGCAATCTAAATGATACAATTTTCCATGGCTACTGTACATCATTTGTTAGGCTGGTTAAATGCCATTTTAGGTGTTTTGTAGAAAAGTAACATCACAATATTTCAATGAAAAAGGGGCTAAAAATGGAAACTATTCAAGTCTACAGCCATGATGCTAGCGACAACCAAGACACTTGCTAGCGACATCCATGCTAGCGGCTTACTTTGTCATATTGGTGCTTTAAACTAAATGCTAACGTCAGCATTCTTACAATGGCAATGCACACATGCTGATGTGTGGCAGTTATAATGTTTAACATGTTTACTATCTAAAGGCTGTTTAATGCTTCTGCGTCAAATAACCGTAAGGTAGAGATACTAATTTCTTAAATAAGTTATTGACAAAAATAGGGCTGGTGTTTTGCAAATGCCAGGGCGGTTTTTTGATCCCAGTCCGTTACTGCGCGCTACAAACTACATGTAAAGTCAAGAAATCTCCAAAGTCATTAGGCTTCATCTTCTGGGGACAATGAGTGTCTGTTCCAAAGTAAATGTTAATCCATCCAATAGTTTTTAAAGTTGTTTTAGTATGGACCAAAGTGCTGGATAAACTCAGCGACTAACATTGCCATCCCTGAAGCCACACCAGTAGTATGGTTTAAACACAAACAAATTATGTTTTGGGTTGTTTTTTGGCCACCTTTTTTTTTTTTTAAAGTAAAGAATTTCCATTTTCTCCCAAAACAGATTCTTCATATTTGATGGAAGATCTTTGCAGCCTGAGACCATGTGTGAGAAACCGCTTTGTTTTAAGATAAATAGATTAAATGAATTTATGATTTGCATTAACAACTCATCCCATCCAAAAGCCATAACTCCCCAGGGTATGCAGAGCAATGTAAAGCCAGATTCTGAGGGCTGCAGCAGATAAGCTTGGCCTGGATCCTTGCAGCCTGGTGAGAGAGGCCCAGGAGGTTGGCTGCCTCCCTCTGCCATCATCTGGAAACCATCAGGATAAACAATGGACAACTCCAAATCCTCACCCCCTCCACCCCCTCCTCCTCTCTCTCTCTCCCTCATTCACTCTCTCCCCCACTTCCATAACCCCATGAGACATTCATCCTGGAGAACACAGCAACACCAAGCCTATTGGATACCATGTGGTCAATTACTCCACACTAACAAACCCACAGTGCTCTCTCTCCCTCGCTGGGTTTAATTTGTATCAGACCCCCACGGCATCAGGGAGAAGCCCAGCTGTTACCAAAGCAAAACAACACATTACTGGCCGGACTGAAATCCACGGCAATAGGACTCCTATATTTTAAAGACTCCTGTGTTGTCTTGAGTTATACTCTTCATTATCTTATGAAATCAATGGAGGGTTTAAAGCAACAAACAAATTATTTTCAATTTTCCTTAACGAGAAAGAGTGAGAGAGAGAGAGAGAGAGAAAGAAAGAGAGAGAGAGAGAGATTTTTATGAAAGACAAACTTTACTGCAGACAGACAGGTCAAACAATTAGTTGAGTAATTGTTAACAATAATCAATGAATTGCTTGTTATTGATTTATCTCCAGATTTTCAATCTTGCATCAATCCCTTTGTTGAGAGCATGCAGCCAAACTAGCGAAATGATTTCCTCGCACGCACGCACGCACGCACGCACGCACGCACGCACGCACGCACGCACGCACGCACACACACACACACACACACACACACACACACACACACACACACACACACACACACACACACACACACACACACACACACACACACACACACATTATTCTTCTCAGCATCTATATTAACACACAGTGCTGTTTTTATAGAAGGAGGATTATTGACCAAAGCACACTCTGCTCCATCCAGAGTCTGACTGAGCGCCAGTCCTTGCAGTGGGCATGTTGATGACAAACACAGCTGTAAAGTGGCGTTATGTTTCACAAATGGTGACTGACAGGGGCAGGTGGGCTGGCAGACAAACAAGAAATGCGACAGCACAATACTCCCAACATCTGTTTCAGGAAGCGAAAATCTTACAACTGTAGGTTGCCACTGAGTTTAATTTCATTGTCATTTTCAGTAGTTGGTGCAGTTACAGTCAGTGTTGCACCGTGAGAATGAAACATTTTAACGGCTATCAATTGGGAAAACAAGAACACAGAATAATTTATTTTGAAATGGCAGTCAAAATGTCTGATAGGTGCACTGTAGGCATAACAGCATTTCACAGCTTCTGTTAATGAGGGAATTTCTACCTGCATAGCTACTACTCAACCAAATACAGACTACCTGCTAGCAAATAAGTGTGAGAAAAAAATCCATTAAGGAGATAAATCCTTTCCGTCTTTCTGTCATTAATCCTCCCTTATAATACATGAGTAACTTTAACTGTAAGCAGGGATGATCTAAATATTTGATATCAACTCAAATCCCCAAATGTCCTAGAGCCCCTGAACCCCACACTTATGTATGCAAACTGATTATAAAATGTACTTTTTATCATCACAAAATATACTATGGCACCCCCAAATACTATTAGTTAATATTGTTGTTTTAAAATCTAAAATATGTATTCCCACAAATCATGAATGTGCTATACCTCCCCAAAATGTAATGCGTGTAATCACCATATTAAGTAGTAATTTTAACTTATTTTATAACAAACAACAGCATTAGGAGACAGCATAATGCATACTGTAAACAGAAAACAAGTTTAAGAAAAGAAATGTCCATTTTAAATTCTAAAACTCCATGACAACAGAACTGTAACTCCTGTATGAAGATCATTTAATATGATTGAAACCTTCCGAACACTTAAATAGTCCAGGTTAGATTGTTATGTCATCAGCTTTTTCCCAATTCAAATGAAATGTGAAGCTCAGGAATAACTTTATTTTTGAAAGGTTTGACTTGGATTAAATCATAGATATTTTTAATATTGAAAATGGGATCAGTGTTGTGTTTTTGGACAGGACACTACTTCAGGTGGAAGCGATGCAGTTCATTGCCGAATATGTGGAGAATCTCAAGCAACACTGTCTGATTACTGGTCTTTTTGTTTTCACTGCTGATAAACGTCTTATCTGTCTTCAGTATGCTGTCTGTTGCTTTTGGCCGGATCATCTGTTGAGGAGGATGAGAAAGATAGGAAAAACCTTGGTATGTGGGGTAGATAGACTCCCTCTGATAAACAGAGGCTGTAATCTACTCAAAGCCAATGAACATACTGTATAGGAAAAGAATGCTGAGGAGCTCAGTTTTTACATAGTTGCATGTTTTCAAGATACATCCCTTTATGTTATCCTGGATGGCCATTGTGGATTACAGAGGGGGGGGAGGTAATGGAAATGAGGGTGAAATATTATAGAGCTGCTAAAGGATGCTACTAGAATTTTGGTGATTCTTACGTTGAGGTGTTAGATAGTGGTCTTAATAGTACAGGTTTTCCTGATAAAGAATAAAGAAAAGTGTCGGAATTACTGTGTGTAAATACTGTGGAATATTATTTTATGTTAAAGGAAAAGTTTGACATTTTGGTAAATACACTGTCTTGCCAAGAGTAAGTAAGCAGATTGATACCGTTCTCCTATCTCTACGCTATATGTGAAGCTACTGCCATTAGCCAGCTAGCTTAGCTTAACGCAAAGAGTGGAAACTGGGACTCCTAGCTGACTCCTTTTTAAAGTTCAAAAATTTACACTTTTCATTTGGTCTGTTTAATCCGTATGACAATGAAGGGGGGAAAAGCGCTAAGGTAATTTCCTGGTAACAATGTTGAACTTTTCCTTAAATGAAGAGCAACAATATAGAGTTTTGTAAGGATATTAGATAATGGGATGATAAATAAAGTGATTTGACTGTTTCAATCTTCAAAGACCAGATATAAACCAAGATATTCCTTCTGCAAGCCTTGCAATTATCACAAGTTCCTCTTTCCAAAGTAATTATTAAAGCAGACGTTTGCCTTTCATTCAAATCTGATTGAAATGTAACTGTAAAGACATACACCCACTTCCTGTGCTACCCACTGTTTCCAAAAACCCATTCTGGATGCAGACATTTCTGGAAAGCTGATCACTGGCCCTTTAAACGAGCGTCCTGCAGCCGCTGCTCTGCATAGACAGGGACAGAGAGAGACGGAGATGACTGCAGCCAAGCAGAGCTGAGCGAACAATACAGCCTGACTTCCTGACCTTTGGTTCCACGGCCCCTCTGGAGAAACAATGCTCTCCTTATTTAGCCCAGGCTCTTCCCACCATACACCCATGTACTGTCAGCACACTGTCACTAGTGTATTCTCTTTACAGTAACTGGGTTCAGCTACTTAATTGGCAAAGGGTCATTAAAATGTTGTGACCCTGGGTTAAGGGGTAAAAGGTGTTAAACTTGCAACTCATTTGGTCGCTCGGGTGAAAATGGAAACATTTTACATTCACAGTACAGAAGACTTTGAGGTGATTTTCAGATGAAGACATTAAATTCAGAGATTTTTCTGCAACCCAACACATAGTTAGACATCAAACGTGTACCAACAGTAGGTATTTCGGAGCTACAAATGCCTCCGATTCCAGCCAACAACACCAAAAAGCAGTTTGTTCATTAGTTACAGCTTCAGAAGAACGTTCAGCTCAACTCCAACTGAAGAGGCCTTTTGTCATGACAACGGCTGTGATCTTGCGATGGGTCTGAAATATTAGCAACACATGATAAAATCTGACATCATCTTTCTAAAACAGAGAGAAGCGTCTGAGAGCCAGCCAGCAGAAATGATTTCCAGATTTTGCACATTTAAAGGGGCGTGACTGCAAGGAAGAATCGTAAATATCTCAGAGTAATCCTTTGACGTCTTAACCCTCTAGTGAAAAAAGTAACCCAACTCTCCACTACGCTGTCAACAGGATGTTTAACACTCACATGCGGAGCACAGCATGGATAGCATATCTAATACCTCAAATGCACGGGCTCCACGTTAAGTAGCATTATTTTTCATCTCCTAAGGCTTTCACCGATGTACCATGTGTTCCTTTATCAAAGAAAGCAGACTTTTTAGAGTTGACATGGGCCCCATTCCACCCAGAGAGAGGCTGTTAAAGGCCCTGCACACCCACTTCCTGTGTGCTTCTTCCCTCATCTTACTGAGTCGTGACATTCTTTGATTCCTGTCCACTGCAGCTCCATTGCAAATCAGTCAGCTATGGAAGCCTGCAACAAACAGTCCAAAGGAACTCACTGCTGCCAAAATAAGATGTTTTATTCCACTCCATTAAAAAAAATACTTTTAACGTGATTTTATTATTTATTTGAAAGAAACATGTTGTGCAAAAGCTGGTGTTTTAAGGATGCAGCCTACACAATGTCCCTTCTAGTCAGGTTATACATCAATGAGGCTCTAAAGACTGATACTCAAAAATAAGTGTCTGTTTGAAAAGATGTTAGAAATAAACTCTCAGCCATTTTCAAACGTATGTCTGAATCTGACAAAACCGACAGTAAGACTTTCTGCCACATTAGTCCGGCTATGCAAAGATGTGAAAATGTTAAGAGCTAAAAGCTTACTGCAAATTATTTTCTCCACATTCCTCACATTCCTCCACTGTCTGTGTTCACTGCTGAACTGCACCAATCTCCTCTGTGTTGGCGGTGATGAAGGTGACAAGCTCTTAGAGACAAGGCTAGAGGAGAGAGTGATCAAAATGTGGCCAGGACAGATGTGAGCTGATAGAAGGACTCTTCCCACATTTCTGCTCCTTGTTTTTTACTTAAAGAAATATTTTGGGAAGTAAGCTTATTCAATTGCTGGCATATATTTACATGAGACGATTGATCCATGTCTCGTCTGTACAGTAAATACAGGTGTGTAGGCTAGCTGGTGTCAGCAGTGGGGTATCTTAGCTTTAGTCTGGCTATCAACACACCAAGCCAAGCTCAGTAGAATTAAGATTGTGTGTTGGTCTGGAGAGTCTGCTCTGTATTTTCTCTGC